>NC_081406.1:662524145-662860217 GCF_030272615.1 Cryptomeria japonica | reverse complement strand
TAATTCCTCATTTCATCACTCTACTTGATTAGTTGTAGGGTAGCCCACATAATAGAACAAGATTTAAGGTGATTGGTCAAAAAGGAGTCAAATATGAGTGAATTACAATGATATGGTATGGTGTGGCGAATAAAGTATTGTGTGAGGGAATGTGAGCACGAGAGTGATCAATTGAGGCAATATAGTGGACCTTGTGTAATGACCATATATAATTAGTTGTTAACCCTAATTCTATGTCAAAAAATGTTTTGTTCCTTTATTTATTTAGCTATGGACTACCATTATTCGCATACATTGCCTTAATATTATTGGTTAAAGGCATTGTTGGTGTAATTAGATCTCTGAAGATATTGTCCTCAAAGATCTACTTCACTTGGACATTGCGACGATATCATGGGAGATGTTCCTAGAGAAATTTTGTGCTCATTTCTTATCAAACCTTTGGAGGCAGAGAAAGAAACATGAGTTCCATAACCTGAGGCAGTTGACTATGACAATTGAGCAGTATAAGCGTAAGTTCATTGAACTTAAGCAATATGCAGGGATAGTGGATGATGAAGCTATGTTAATGCAACATTTTGTTAGGGGCCTTGATGCTCGTATCAGTGGAGGTGTTTGGGTCTTTGAACCCAAGACTGTGGAGGTGGTTGTGGAGAAAGCGCGCTTGGTTGAGGATAATTTGGCTTTGTCTTTAGGAGGTACTCTAGGTGTGTAGTCGGTTAGTGCTCCACCTTTAGGATCAGGCGCATGAGGCACACAGTCATAGGCATGAGGATTTGCTAGGAGTTACCCTCCATCTTCCACGAGTGGTCAACGATTTCAGAAGAAGTATTTTTAGAGTTAAAATGTTGCTCGTGGTGCTATGCCTCAAACAAATAGGGATTGTAGTAGGTAGTGTGATAAGTGACCTTTCCCTTCTCAACCAAGACAAAGTTCTTAGCAGAATTTTAATAGAGGTAGTGTTTAGCAACCTAGTGTGCCTCCAGGTAGCAGGGGTTTCAATAGATGAGGATGTTTCTCTTGTGGACAACAGGGACATATTGCAGTACATTATCCTCATAGATCTACTCAGATGTTAGGTCAAAGACCAATAGATTCATAGCCTACAGTAGGAGATGCAGGGAAATCTTATTGAGTATTTGTGGCGGTTGATAATCATCAGGCTGAGCATCGGGGTACAGTTGTGGAGACCTTAGGCGAGATAGGTGGTATTTCTTGCTCAATATTGTTTCATTCAGGTGCTTCAGATTGTTTCATTTCTCCATCTTTAGAAGAGAGATGCAAACTCGTGGTGGCAAATCAAGTCGATAAGTGGTAGGTTGAGTTAGCAACGGGTTCCAAGGTGGTAGTGGATTCCCTTGTTCATGGTTGTGTGTTAGATTTAGGAGTTTGTTCCACCACTGTGGACCTTCATGTTCTTTCTTTGGGGTCCTATGGAGTCATGTTGGGCATGGATTGGCTTGAGGCTCATCGGGCTAAGATTAATTATTGTAGCAAGAAGGTGCAGTGCATTGATGACTATGGTGAGAGAGTGGAGAATGTGGGTGTGCAGTGACCCATGTCTCTTCGCATGATATTCGCTATGCAGTTGAAGCAGTGTGTGCAACAAGGATGTTAGTTATTTGCAGTCACGGTGAATGATCTAGATGGAGAGAATTGAGATGATCTCTTTCGTCATCATCTAGGTATTCTTCAGGAGTTTTAGGATGTGTTTCCTAGGGAGACTTTGAGTATGCCACCTAAGCATAGCATTGATTTTCGGATAGACCTAGTTCCCGAAGTAGAGCCTATATCTAAGGAACCTTATCAGATGACTACTTAGGAGTTGAGTGAGTTGCAGTTGTAGCTGGAATATTTTCTAGCTAAGGGATTCATTCATCCTAGTGTTTCCCCATGGGGAGCACCTGTGCTATTTGTTAAGAAAAAGGATGGATCCCTTCACTTGTGTATAGATTACTGACAGTTGAATAAGGTGATGGTAAATAATCATTATCCTTTGTCGAGGATTGATTACCTCTTTGACTAGATTAAGGATGCTAAGGTCTTCTCTAAGGTAGACCTTAAGTCGGGATATCACCAATTGTGGATTCAGGAAGCAGATATCCATCGAACAACCTTTTGTACCTGTTATGGGCATTATGAGTTTATAGTGGTTCCATTTGGGCTTACTAATGCGCCCTGAGTCTTCATGAGTTTGATGAATGGAGTATTTAAGACCTACCTCGACAAGTTTGTCCTTGTGTTTCTTGATGATATATTGGTGTATTTGAGGACTGTGGAGGAGCATGAGTAGCATATGAGGCAAGTGTTGCAATGCATTCATGAGAATTGGTTGTATGCCAATATGGCTAAGTGCGAGTTCTTCCAAACTAAGGTTAAGTATCTTGGCCATGTTATTTTAGATGAGGGTGTTGTAGTGGATCCCTCTAAGATTCAAGAGATTGTAGATTAGCCAGTGCCTACTAATGTGGGCGAAGTTTGTAGTTTTATGGGCCTTGCAGGTTATTATCATCAGTTTGTTCAGGGGTTCTCGATAGTTGCTCATCATATTACTTCTCTTTAGAGAAAATGGAAGAAGTTTGTTGGGTCCGAGCAGTGTGAGGCAACTTTCTAGATCCTCAAGGAGAGTTTGACTAGTGCTCCTATTCTAGTAGTGCTACATTCAACAAAACATTTTGTTGTGTGTATTGATGCTTCCTTGGAGGGTTTGGGAGCAATTCCTATGTAGGATGGTAATATGATTGCTTATGAGTCGTGTAAACTCAAGGATCATGAGTTGAACTATCCCACTCACAATTTAGGGTTAGCGGCAGTTGTTCGTGCCTTGGTGAGATGGAGACACTTTTTTCTTGGGCATTGGTTCAAGTTGCATAGTGATCATTGTAGTTTGCAGTACATCTTCACTTAGCCAAACTTGAATGTTAAGCAGCGGTGATAGATGGAGTTTCTTTGTGACTAGGATTTTGAGGTCAAGTATATCCAAGGGAAGGAGAATGTTATGGAAAATGCGTTGAGTCGTAGGAGGCATGAGTTATCAGTGATGACTCTCGGCATGGATTTGAGGAGTCAGATTCTTTATGCGCTTCCTTCTGATGCTTGGTACCAGGAGGTGAGTACAAATATTGCTTCAAGAAGAGCTCTTGAGGGAAGATTTGGAGGATATTCTTTGGAGTTGGATGGTATTCTTCATCATTTGGGACGTATTTATGCTCCACCTTTAGATGGACTTTGTGTTTTTATCTTGACAAAGGCACATCGTGCACCTTACTCGCCACATCTAGGTGTCAAGAAGATGCATGCAAATCTTCAACAATTGTACCATTGGGTAGAGAGTTGAGATATAGCAGATTGTGTCTCTTGATATTTGGAGTGTCAATGGGTGAAGGCAGAGCATCAACATCCCGCAAGTTTGTTGTAGTCAAACCTAGTTCTATATTAGAAATGGGATATCATATCGATGGACTTTATTGTTGGATTGTTGATGTCTTCTTGTCACCATGATGCTATCATGGTCACCGTTGTTAGGTTGACCAACATGACACATTTCCTTTTGGTTTGATCTTCCTACACAACAACGAAAATGGCTCAGGTTTTCATGGTGGATATAGTAAGATTGCATGGTATACCTCATCAAATAATATCAGATCGTGATCCAATATTCACATCAACACTATGGACTACTCTTTAGCATGATTTAGGAGCTTAATTGAACTTCAGTTTAGCATATCATCCAGAGGCAGATGGGCAAACTGAGAGAGTTAATCAGATTCTTAAGGATATGCTTCGGATGTATGTTATGGATCAGCAGTCTCCATGGGAGGATTACCTATATTTGGTAGATTTTGCCTATAATAATGGGTATCATAGTTAGATTGGTATGTCTCCTTTTTAGGCTTTGTATGGGCGACCTTGTCGTGAGCCTTTGAGTTGGGATCATTTGGAGGATAGAGTGCTTTAGGGTTAGAGATAATGCAGGAGATGGAGTAGCAGGTGACTCGCATTTGACAACATTTGGTCGCAGTGTAGGATAGACAGAAGAAGTATGTGGATGCTCATCGTGTGGACTAACAGTTTTCAATGGGTGACAAGGTGTTTTTGAGGGTTCATCCACGAAAGAGTCCTATCTGTTATGGAAAAGGCTCTAAGTTGGCACCTCATTTTGTTGGACCATTTGAGGTTTTCGAGAGGATTGATTCTGTAGCTTATCGCCTTGCCTTGCCACCTAGTTTTTCCCGCATCCATGATGTGTTTCATGTGTTAGTTTTGAGACTATATTTTTATGATGTGACCCATGCTTTGGATTGGAATGCCTTGCAGGTAGAGGATGGGTAGCTTTCTTTGGAGCCTGTGCGCATTCTACAGCGTCAGGGATTGACCCTTAAGGGTCGCGACAAAGAGCAGGTAAGGGTCCAATGAGACCCAAATGATGATTCTTCGGCGAGAGGATGCAACATAATTGAGATAGCTATTCCGCAATTCATTCTCAGACTTCCAATAGTAAGCCTAGGCTAAGGGGGGATGATGTAGTGCCCCTCTCTAATTCATCTTTCCTTTTGTGCATTGGTAGACTTGCTTAGACTCTTTTATGATGTTTTGATTGATACTTATGGTTTATTTATATCTCAGATGTTTATAGTTGATGTTAGACATTTCTGATTGACATTTGATACATGATGATTTATGTGGATGATGATATATCTTGGATGATTATGATGGTTGGACTCATATTTGGTGATCTTTATGCACTCATTATACATTTGTGGATCATATTGCTTATGACAATGTAATGACATTTTGCTAGCGCTAACCCCTCCTCATGGTTATATTGGATGAGATGATGATGTGATTTTCATGAATTTTTTACTATTGCATTCATGAAGAGACGATGCCATACCACTCGTCACGAGCATGATATGACGTCACGATTCTCTTTCACTCTGACTATTTTGGGATACATGCAAATGTATATGTTCTCTTGTGGATATTGGTGGTTGCGAGATTACAAGTACTAGACATTGACTCCACTTGGTCTCACAGGTCCGAGAGTGTCTTTAAATCCCAATGGCAAGTTGATCAAAGGTGACATGAGTTCCTTCTACACACTTTAGGCTTAGTTGATACCTTGTCAGTTTAGTGTCTTGGCTTGAGTTGTCTTGCTAGCGTCATGTGGTATTTTATTCAACCCTATGTTGGAGTGCCTGTGGAGTTGTGGTTAATTAAATTATTAATTAAATTTGATTCATATAGTTTATTAGTATTAAATTAAATTAATGGTTGGCCTTGGTATTTTACATTAATGTGTATTTAATTTTAAGGGTGTTATATTTTAATATTGTTGGAGGTTTTATATTTAACTGAGTATTTATATTTTATTGAGGTTTTGATTTATTTATTTTATTGCTAAGCCTTTTTATTTATTGATTATTGGGTTTATTTATTATTTATTATTTAGTATTGTTTTTAATCTTTACTCGTCTATTTATTTGCTATATACCTTACTTACCTTCTCCTATTATTGGCCATGAGATTTGGAGTTTGACATAATATTATTTTTTATCTTTGCTTTAATTTTTTGACATGGTTAGTAGAAATTATTATATTTTGGATTATTTTGATTGGCTGGGAAAGTTGTATAGGTTTTGAATAATTTTCATAAATAGAGTTTTCTGAGTTTTTGCGGGGGTTCTTTGGAAAGGAGAAATAATTTTCATTGTCTGAGGATTCAATTGGCTTTCAATTTGGGAATTGGATTGGAGCTTGGATTTGGATTTTGTTGGTTGTGGATTTGGTTGTCAGGATTGTTCTTCTTCAACTTCTTAGACCATTACTTATATTTCTAGGTTGGAGATTTGATCCCTTAGTTGTGCATTTCATTTGAAAAGATTGCCCTCAAAAGATGTCTGTGAAAGGAACTTAGTGATTACTATATTGTGGATTTGTAATTGTGCTTGATGTGGTTGTCATGGTTCTTTGTTTGTGATTTTTGGTTATCTCAATTTGGGATGCCAATAATGAACCTTTGGCTTATTATTATATATAATATTTTGGCTAAATATGTATTTGCCTTATTATTGGACTTAGACGTATCTTTTTGGCTAAATATGTATTTGCCTTATTATTGGACATTAGACGTATTGTGTATTTCTAAATATACATCCATATTGGTGTTGCCGGAAATATGATGTTTTGTGATGAGTTGGGCTGTAATTATGTTTGATTTGGTTGTTTGATCTTTTAAATCATATTGTGCTCTTGTTTGAGATTGTTTTACGCCCCTGTAAGTCCTTTACTCGATGTTGTAAATTGGCTTTATTTCATCTTGCGGACTTGTCTGTTTAATTTTATTGTTGTTGGAGTCTATTTCCACCCTTTGTTGTGTATGTGCTATTCTAGTGAACAAAAGCGCTAAGCCTGGTGTTAAATGTGCTATACTGGATATATGCATTATTATATTCGCCGTGTGTGCTATTTTGCATGGTATATGCATTGCAGAATTATGTGTATGCACTGCTTTATTATTCATATGCGTTGTTATGTGGATTATATGTGTCAATGTTTTGAGTATAAGTGCTAATATTCTTATCATATGTGTTGTTCTCATTAATGTAAGCATTGAATCATTTTGTATATACGCTGAACAAATCTGCAAGTGGGCTATTCTGCCTTGGTTTTTGTTCTTTGGTCTTTTTGCAGTCTGTGTTGTTTTGTGTCAGTTGAATTCATATCTATACTTTCCACCAAAGGTTATTTTTGGGTTTCCTGTGTTTCCTTGAGTTGTTCTAGAATGGATATTATGTTCAGAATTGGATATTTGTGTTATTTTATGGCTGAGCAAGGTGGATTATGCCTTGCTTTGATTTATTTGATTTCTATGAGGCTCTTGGTTGGAAATATATGTTATGACTTTATGATTCAGATGAGTTTATATGGATCCTTTTAGGGATGTGACGTGGTATTTGTAGAGCCTCATTGTTGTATGTTGTTTACCCTAAGGTATTGGACCATGGTTAAGGGGAGTGGTCTTTCATGTGAGTGTTGGGGTCATGAGAGATAGACTACCAAGAGGTTCCTTGTAAGAATGCTTGGAGATCTAGACCGCTAGGATCACATTGGAAGTTTTATTGCTTAAACAATTGATAATCTTAATAATTAATTAGAAGGGTTGGGTATTAGGATTCATCTAAACAAGATAATAAATGGTTTTGATGCCCCACTCATGTGTTAGAAATCGTTGTACATTGATGTTGCTACGATATGTTTTTGTCATTGATGTCAACACATTCCTGTGATTGCAGATTGAGAAGATCTTATGATCTGGTTTACAATTTTGTTTTGTTGTATTGGTGTTTTGCAGAGTTCAGTATTTCCTTCGATATATTTCAGTATGATCAGATATTGAGCTAAGATTTTAGGATATTGTTTGGGATGGTCCTGTGTATCTTCATTTCAGATGGATCATGTTTTGGTGCTCTGCAAGTTATCTTTCGTAGTAACAGTTGTTGATTGGTTGTGTTCTTGATTTTCAGACATTGACAGATGAAGGTTTGATAAGTGGTGTTGGTGTAGCTATTGTTGATGATTCTAACGTGCTTGCTAGTGTTTCCTAATTGTTTCCTATTTGTTTTGATGATCCGCATTGATCATTGTGTGAGTTATTCGTGGTTTTCATGAACCGATGATGTTCTTCATGTCATGCAGTATATCTAGTGGTGTAGTGTGTTGTGGTGGAGGATCTTGGCATGATTTCTGATGGTGTTGTGCATTTGGGAATTTGAATTAGGTCCATGTTATGTCATATAAATCATTATATTGGTCTAGTGGTCGATCTTTGTATCGTGTGATGTAATTTTGTAATTATGAGTTGAGGGTTTAGCCGATGTTGTTGTCAAGGTTGATGATTTGTATGTATAGGTGATATTGTCATGTAATTTGGTGATAGTGGTTGTGTTTGGATTATCAGAGAGTGGTGTATGTGCGAATAGTGATTCATCCTTCGATATTGTGATTGAACAAAGATTGGTGTTGTAGGGCAGGCATTTGTGCTTAATCGAAACTGTCATCGGGCATTTGGAGATGTTATTCTTTCAATTCATTCCTTCTGAATTGTAGTCCAAATCTTGTTGTAAGTAAGTGAGACTTCCCTGAGGGTTGTAGCCTTTCGGGTCATTGTATTTGAGTAGTGATCTCTAGGAGGTGTGCCTGAATTCATGTGCATCCCCCATTGTAATATTTTCACATACTACTGCAGAGTATCATCGTAATGTGGGTAGGTTCCCACCGCGGTTTTTCCCTTAACCGGGTTTTCCACGTCAAAAACTTGGTGTTGTGTGTTGTGCTTTCAATTTGCTTATCTTTGTTATTGCAACAAATTATCAGATCTGTATTTGTAGCTAAAGTTTGTAGATCTGGTGAAGACTGATTCACACCCCCCCCTCTTAGTCTTCCTTCATTATTGTTGCCAACATCATGACCCTGGAGTGAAGACTTGGGATGAGTTTTGGGAAGGCCTTGGAGAAGGAAAACCGAACTCCCTTGATTCTCTCATAGGATGAGACGGTTCTGCATGATTATCAAGGGTGTCGGGTGGAGACTCGTGGTTCGCCCTTCCTTGTGAGGATAGCATGCAATGACACTCTTCCCTACATGTGTCCTTGTTCGTTATGCCTTGTTTGTTAAGTAGCCTATAGAAGTTTTGTGTTTTTATTTAGCCTAGTGATGTGCTTGTGATTGCTCTTTAATTGTGGATGTTGTTGTGTTTATATCTCTTGGTTGTTAGGTGTTAGCCTAGGTCTAGAGTGTTTGTGGGAACTCATGTCAGTCTCCAGAGCACAAGGGGTGGTTCCTTATTAGTTCCACATAATCAGGTGGTTTGATGCCTTCTTCCATTGGAATTTTCTCTTGTTGGATGTTCATGTGCGTGGATGTGGATACTCTATCACTTATGCTTATATCTTGGATTATCAGAGAAAATTATTGTGTATCTTATGTTGGAGATCATTGGACCTTTTTTTTATTATTAGAAACAATAGTGTAATATGTATCATATGATATTTATATGTCTAGTTAGAAGCTATGTATCTTGTCGTAGAGATGATATTGTAATCTTGTAAGGTATATTATGTAATTGAGGGGGTTATACATATGGATTGTAAATATGATTCTTGTTGGTAAAAGAGGGTATTCTCTTATTGATCTTTGCTTTAATGGTTGTAATTATTTAATGAGTAATATGTTGGATTTTGTGGTTCTATTCAGTAATGGATATGAAGTAGTTATATTTTAGATGATGGATATATGGGATAGGAACATTTGGATTTGGTGTATTTAAAATGAATATAAGGTAGTAATAATAATTGGGTTTATGATAGCATGTGTTCAAGGTAATCTAGTCTAATGGTTGATTTATTATGTTCTTGGAAGAAGTAAATGTTAGAGAATTAATGTTAAAAGGATTAGACTATGGTAGATTTATCTTGATGTTAATTGTATCCATATTCTTAAAGTTGTGGTAAGTAATGGTGTTGAGATACCTTGGGGAATAATGTTGTGTGTTGTGAGTTTATTTCCGCTTGTGTAATTATGTTCTTATGATCATGTTTAATAATGTTAATGCTTAGTTGAGTTATATGTGTGATGCATTAGAGTACTTTAAAATCTATATATGTATCTCTATTTCTTTGTTATTTGGTTAATTTTCTCTAGGGCATTTTTGGCAGGCATTACAGTTTACATGCTACTTGTTGTCTTATTGACACTATCCTTAGCACAACAATATGCTCACATGCCCATAAATATAGTAGTATCACACCACATACTAGATTCCTCCCTCCTCTAAATACCACCATATGCATATCCTCATATAAATATGCTAATGCACTATCCCCAGACAAATACCAGTCCCTCTTCAAGCATTCAATATATTAAATGATACCATTTAGTCATAAACCCATGTGACCTCCAATTTGGCATTAATATTCCACTAATCAATTGTGCTAGATACAAAGGTAGTGCATGAAACATATGTATCCCCACAACTAAATCCATCTAAATGCCTTTGATAGGTAGATAATTTGTCATAAAAGGTCGCTTTAGATATAGCTACTTGATTTCTATCAAATGCTCCACCAACGACCTGTGAATAGGGATGCATACGATCATCCATACACCTCTAATGAGATTTTTATCTCCTCTGTAGGAGAGTAGAAGCACTTGTTATCTCACTTTTCCATCACTCTACCAACACTATCAGCATTACATGGTTGGTGTGAATCTTTGGCCAATAACCCACCTCATAAAGTGTTGTGATCACTAACAACTCCTTATCTATGTTAGTTAGCTATGGTTGTATCCATATCATAGGTGGCCACCTCTTTGTAAAGTCCCCACTTTGAAATAGAATTTAATAATAAATAATAATAATAAAAATAAAATACAAAAGAATAAAAATAAAATTAAAATTAAAATATAAAAAAATATAATTAGATATAATTAAAATTTGATAAAAATGAATGGTCAGAAGGCATGAAATGACAAGTTATGACTCCCCCAAATATGAGGTATACAAGGGAGAAGATAACTCATTTGAAGGGAGATACTTTGGAGATCTATAGTGCAGATTTCATTCAAATAAGAAGTGCAAATCTGATTGTGGAAGGTTGTGTCCCTTTCAAAGGGTAGAAATAATGAAGAGTTACACTCTTTCAAAGGGTGTTAATAGTGAAAGAGTGTGTCTCTTGCCAAAGGGAATACATGATGAAGAGGTTTGACCTCTCCCTCACATTGAGAGATATAAAAGAAAGAAATCAAAAGCAACTAGTGAAATCACCATTGATCCAATCATATCAGATCAAAAAAATTATTAAGTTATAAGCAGTAACATCCTTGTTCTTGGTGGTATGCATGGGAATGTGGGTAATACGTATGCTTAGTATATGAAGCCTGATAATGTCTTATGCGAAATTTAATAATAATATTAATATAGACAACAATATGTATGACAATCATACTTAAAATTTCATATATATTCATAATACATGAGAACTTTTGCCTATGTTTATGCCTACACTAGGATTGGATATGAAATTGTTAAGGAAAGGTGGTATTAATACCTCACAAGGTAGATAAGACCTACAGTGGAATGGACATGTGCTAAATCATACAAAGGCAATGGATAAGACATGTAGTGGAAAGGGCATGTGCTACATCATACAAAGGAAATGGATAAGGCTTGTGGTGGAATGAGCATATGTTACATCATGCAAAGGCACTGCCTATGGAGGATGGTTTTATGGTGCCCTAACAAAGATAATTCCCAATCTCCGCTAAGATTGATCATTAGGATTGATTAGGGGTTAGACCTGGCTATGTTGATTATCCCTTGTATGATGTATGCTAATTGTTCCTTAGAGCCAACAAATGCATAGTAAAATATAATAAGTATGATGAGATTTGTTTAATTATTGGAAATTAGGGTATCTCCTAATAGGGGACATTACACTCTCCCAAGATTGTAATGGTGGAAACCAATCTTGAATTCCATAAAAAAAGTTATTAATCTTGACAATAAATCTATTTGTGACTACCCATCTTCGCAAGTGATAATCCACAAAGCACTTTCCCTACCTTGTAATTATATGATGTGCAATAGCTACCTAATAGATCGAAATTGAGGCACAATATGAAATGGATTTAATGTTTAATAATAAAAATATTTACTTTGGTATACGTGTTAATTCTATATAGACTTGTGAAAGGCATGGTGGTCATGGATAAGGGTTGCAAGTGGTGATATAATTTTGGATGAAATACAACTAAAAAAATAAAATCTCTTTTTAAAATATTGGAAAAAAATTTAACACTTAAAAAAATTGTTAGAAATTACTACAAGAATTATGTAGGTTTTTAAATTATACAAGTTACTATAAAACTGTACAAAAATGATTTAAAATAATTTACCAAAAAATAAATAATTAGATAAATATAAAATGTAGTATATTGAGTCTATTATCTATACAAATCATCATTATCATACATCAAAAGATTGCAATTTATAATTTAATCACAAAATAATAAGAAATAAGAAATATTAAAAGTAAAGAATACATAAAATAAAAAATAATACCACCATCATTTTTGGGATTGGGCCCTCCTAATTCATGAAGTGACTAAAGCATTGCTTGAATCCTCAAAACAAATTTTGTTGCATATATTTATATTCTCCTAAAAAATGTTACATTATTTTTTAAACTATTATTTTCTTATGTTAGCCTCTATTATCTTCATTATTACATCTTTAATTTCATCTTTAATATATATTTTCTAACCTACTATTTGTTGTGGTTAAATAGTTCTTTAAAAGCCACAACCTACAATAAATGGATCAACATATGTGGAGTTTGTTTGGTTAGTAGCTAATAATTCTATATAAAATAGATGTGTTTGTTTGTTATAGGCAATATCGAATTAAAATACAAAATAAAAAATTAAATTATTATCAGTTATAAATTATATAAAGAATTTATTTTTATCTTTTGATTATTTTCTAAATTTAAGACTTTATTGGTTATAACAAAATTAAAATATATTTTGTTGGCTCTTCAGAGAACTGTTTGGTTATCTACCTATTTTGGGTACATTTTTCTCTATTCTGCTAGATGGGTGGGAATAGACAAAGGGTGGAACCTACGAATTGTGAAGAATGAAAAAATAATGTGACCATTTGGTATCAATTGTAGCAAGGTGGGGTTACACCATTCCTGGAGAGGCTTCATGGGAATGACTAGAGAGTGACTAATACTTTTGTGAAGGATTGGAAAAATGGGAAACTCAATCTTTTTGGTAAGGCGTGTGTGGTGGATGAGAGCCTTGTTGCAAAGGTTATCGATCTTTCTATGGAAGGCATTAAATTTTATAGGGATAGAAAGCTCTCAGATGGTGATGTTAAGAAGTTCCCCAAGAGAACGAAGGAGAAGGAAAATTTGGTTAAGGTTAACAAGTCCAACTTTGAGCCAAAGTAGATAAGCCCATTTGGAGGGAACTTTTGAAAGCTATTATGGAGTTCTTCACTCTGGACGACAGGTTCACGAAGATCTATGGATACCACTTTGTTCTGCTCAACCACTTCAGGCATAAGCTGGAGATTTCTTTCCCCTTTTACTTGCTCTCTTCTCTGAATGCCATCATTAATGAACATAGAGAAAATCCCCACATTAATGTGGTTCTACATCAAGGGTTAATTTTGTTGATCTATGAGCATTTTAAGGCTAGGGCTTCTAAGAACCCTAATAAGGCTCTCTCAGCCTCTGATTACAATGGGGAGGATAGTGGTAACTCCGAGAATGGGGGATGGTATAATGAGGATGAGGAGGAAGATGTCGTCCCCCCCCCCTCCCAAGAAACCTAAAAAAGGAGTAGAAGCATTTGTCTACTGGGACCAGCAAGGGAAAGGGCTCTCCTTCGACGGGGGGAGCTGAGTTTGTGAAGAAAGCCAAGGGGAAAGGGAAAGGCTCTGCCCTTGTGATTTCTGAAAGCTCCTAGGAGCATGATGTTCCTATCTCCCCTTCTGACTCTGAGGACTCTCTTTATCCTCATGAGAAGGAGGGGAATTCTCAGGAGTCTGTGGATTTGATATTTCAGGACTTTCAACCCAAGCAAGAGATGGCTATTGGGTGGAGACCGCCAAAAATAGTTCTATGTATCTCTTCAGACTTTTTAGATGGGCTTTTCATGAGATTAAAAGCCTCAACCTTAAACAGAGAGCCTTGTCCTTGAAATTTGAAGATTTACAGGCTAAGGAGGCTTTGGGGGAAAAGCTATAGGTGAATGATGAGCCTATGCAATCTGGTGGTGTGAAGGAGAAGCATTAAGGGTCCTCCGTTTGTGCCATTTGGAATGAAAATGAGAAGAAAATGATGGCAGATTGTTTAACTAATAATGTGGAGGCTATTGAAAAAATGAAGGACACCTGTATGATAAAAAGTTTAGGGAAGCGGAATAGAGGATTAACAAATGTGAGACTACCCTGCGTAAAATTATGGAGGACAGTCATAAAATTGTTAAGTGTGCGATAGAAAATATGAGAACTATGGTGGCAAATCTTGAGAAGTTTACCTTGGATAGGATCTTTGTTGACTTGGACCAGGATAAGGATCTGGAATTGAGGATACTTTGGGTCTGAGCAAGAGAACTAGGGCAAGTACAAAAAATAATTATACTAACCCGCCTCAGGATATCCCAAAGTTGAAGGATACGAACCAGAAGATGAACCTGCTGGAAGCTAAAGTTGTTGAAACTTTACATAATCTGGGTTAGTGTTGTCCCTTTTGCTGGTGTTTCTTTGTTCCTCTATTGACTTTTTGTTGATGTTGGGTTGTGTGTTTCTCTAATTGTCTAATTTTCTTATTAGTCTTGTTTTCTTTTTGGTCTGCTATGTTTTGAGGGGTTTTAATGATATATCATTTGTAACTTCTTTGTAAAGGGTTTCAGGTCCCTTCAAAACCTAATTTTGCCTTAATTAAAAACAAAACAAAAATATAGTTTAAGTAAATATAGTAAAAGTTATTTATTAGTTGAAAATAATCTATTGGTAATCAATCCATAGGTTATAAGAAGTTTGTTATTTTTACTTCCAACAACATATTGTAGAAATCATTTCCTCGACCTAATAACACCACATATTAGTATTAAATACAATCTAGTATTTAATTTTCATATTTTACTTCTAAAAAATATCAAATATCTCTTATTTATATTTAAGCATATGTAACATAAAGATGGTAACAATACATGATACAATATGAAAATAAAGTATGAAGTGTGTATTAAAATACATGGAGATTGCTACATTATGGGCTGGAATGGAACATTTGTGTCTCTTGTCATTCCTTCCTACTTAGTAAACTACATGTTTTCATGGAATCTTTATTTCTGAGATGTTTTGGTTTGAACTTGTAGGTTATAGTTTACAATGTTCATCTTTTTCATCTTTGATTGTTATAGCTCATTCTTAATTACAATACTCTTTCAATTTGTTTTTCCAAGTATTCATACCTCCTTCAACTCTATCTTTTCTTTTCTTTTTTGTTTCTTTCTCTCTTCTTTTTAATTTTCTTCCTCTTTTGTGATTTTTTCTTCATTGTTTATATATAGAGAGGAGGTACCACAAATGTTTATTTTGGTAGAGCAATACCTATGGGTTCACTACACAATATTGATATAATTTAACATAATACTTAGAAGAAACCCAAGGTTTGCAAATTTTAATCTTCATACATGAGCTAAGAAAAATGGGCAAAAAGATAGGTAATAAGAATGATGGTGAAGGGTGAAAAAATAATAAATATTATTTTTAGATAGATAATGTGAAACAAAGACAATAAGTATATTATATGATGTATCCCCAAACTTAAAGGGATAACTGTACTTGGGAAACAAGAAAGGGATTGGCGGGAAATTTTATTTATACGATTAAAATAGAATAATGAATATTGATAAAGTTAAAAGATAAAATATTAAAAAATGAAATTGATTGCATTGCTAATTTGCATATCCACTTATGTCAAGGTTTGGTAGTCAAAGTAACTTAACAAATGTGAAATCCCAATAGTTGTAATAGGAACTATGAAAAAAGTGTAATATGAAAGATCTTTGTCCCAATAAAACATCCTAAAGCATATTGGTAGTAGTTGATTGTTCCTCCACTTTTCATAACACCTCAAATGAATCTGTAGTAATTTACACTTGTAGGTGATAAAAGCCATTTTGACCAACAAAAATCTAGCGTACAACAACACGAGTGACTTATGGAAGACGTAACAGACACTCAAATGGAGTGAAACAACCATGGAAGCAATTGCATACATATTAGAAAAATGATTAGCTCATAGAACTAATATAAATATTTTTTTCTTTTTTTCTTTTTTCTTCAAATTTTGATAATGACAGTGACCATTAGCAAGCTAATTTTCCATCGCTTATAACTTTGCGACACTATGAAAATAGTATTCACCACTAAGAATTATTTTCAACTACAATCCACTAGAAACTAGTTTTCAAATTGTAGCTTTCTAACAATGTTAGAAGGTTTTCATTGTTTGTTTTTTTTTTTTTTTTAATTCTTTCCTTATATAAACTGCATATAATGACCAAAGAAAATGAAACTCTTGTATCGTTGTTGAACAGTTCTTTCTATAAACCCATAAAAAGTCACTATTGAGATTGGTTGAATGTAAAACTTGAAATTATGACCAACAATTAGAAATACACCTTCCTCGAGATTGATCATGCATATTTCATGCTAGTATTGGTACATACAATCTTGATCTCATTTTTTTAATGACACTATGTCTAAATGCTACTTGTAGAACTTTGGAATACATGCCCAATCACTTGGTTGAAAGTATTACATATAATTAATGCAATCTTTGGAAGACACATTGTTGCGTAATGAATTCTACTTGAAATAAATTTTGCTGGCACATCTCATAGTTTTTCTTTATCACTTCCTAAATTAAGAATAAGAAATATCCATACACAAGTCAAAATTTGTAAGAAAAATTATAGTTACAAATAATACAACTTTCTTACAAAATACAAGGTGTAGTGAAAGACCAATGGTGCTGATGCAGAGTCTTGGAGCTAAACCTATTCACCTTCTTGGTTTCTTGTCTTACTCAACCCTCTAACTCCTCAAGCCCATCCAATGGCACTTGGTAGTGGTTTTTCTATCTAGACCTCCAAGGTTTGATCCACTTTGGCTTTCCTCCAAAGTATAGCCACTGATCTTAGACAATCAACACCTCCTGTTGAGGCTTCCACCTCAATCCCCCAACACCACTCCTAAGGCTCCAACAACCTCTGCAAAGGATCACAACACACCAACTTGTTCTAGGTGGGAAAAATACATTTACATAGTGTCTTTTAAGTCTTTTAGGGGTTTGTGCACCTTCAAACCCATCGCTAAGCTTTCCTAACCTCTCTTTGTATCCTCTGGGCTCAAATAGGCCTAATACAATTAGCCCTCCCTTGGCGGTTTTAAGGACTTGGTTTCAAAAATTTCCAAATAAGGCCACAAATAAAGTACATATTTGGATACCCTTTTCAGAGCTACAAACAATATTGCAAATTTGCATCTGGGTTTGCCGTACACATAAGGGAACCAAATTTGTCCTAATTTCAAGGGTTTTGGCCTACACGGGTGACTTACAAACTTGTTCTTTAAAACCTTCACCAGTCAAAACATCTGCTCAAATAAATTGAGGATTATTTAAGGTCATTCATATGGATTTCCAACCATGGGTCCATTTATCTTCCACCAATCCGCATGTGCTCAAAATTTGCACATCTTCTGCTGTCCTAACTCACTAACTCCTAGCAGTGAGCCTAGGGTTTCATTGTGGCTCCTCCACAAAGACCCGCAAAAAAAAAACCTACTATAAAATTATGTACAAAACCTAACCTATCATTCCACTTGATTTCGATAGGTTCCATCAATGGATGCTCAGGTTAGAGCCATTTTTGCTCTTAAACCCTACTTGCAAGGGTTTTACACCTAGTCACAGAGAATGGAGTAGATCTCTACAACCAGACACAACTAGACTTCCTAATCTACCTTATTGGAAAATATATTCAATAATATTTCATCACCTATAAGTAATTTCCTCTTTCAAGGCCGTACTGGGCCGTACAATGCAATAAAAACAAACAAAAACAATCAAAACGGTGTAAACTCAAGATTTTCCTTCCACTCCAAAAATTGTTTTTGCATTCCCCAAATATACAACCAGTACAATGAATTTTATTTTGGCTTATATGCTCATGATTTATTTGGTTCAACCAACTTTGCAACGCCAATCATAAAAAATGCAACTTTTGCAAAATGTTGCAAAATGTTGCTCAACAAGTTTTACATCTTTTTGACACCTGAGATGCAACTTTGCATTCTAGTGCATTCCAAGGCTCCCAAAGGCCTTCAAGCATCCTAGAAGACCTAAACACAATACAAGAGACCCCTATTGCATGATTACAATGATCTAGAGTACTACTTTTGAGATCAACATTAGCATTACAACCTCCTAGGTTGATAGCATCCTGAACACAAATGACACAACCAAAAACTTGGACAGCTCAACCATGGCTCTACTAAGTCCCAAATGGTTGGTCCATTATTGCAACATGAAATACACATAACAAAACTTAAGAAAAAAACATAATTTCTTGCTTGGAGTGTTAGGTGCTCTGCACCATACTCCCCTGGGACAAAGAACTCAAGTCCCTTGAGTTAAGAGGTCTGCAATTTCAACTCCATGCTGAAGTATATTTGATTCTGTTGGTGTAAATAATTATTCATCATGGATATTATTACACTTTACTTAAGTTTACTTAGGTGCATGCATTTAATATTAGTTTGGGTATGAGACACTTGGGTGTTTGTGTCACATTGGGATAGTGTGTGTAGGAGAATTTCCACCTTTTATGGTGTTGATCTTATCTTGTTGTTACAATCCACCTCATGTGGAATATTTTATTGTTTCTCCTACCTACCCTTGTTTCTTATTGAGCCACATGTCATGCTTGTGTGCTCACATATCCTTATAGCCTTGCCTATATAAGCAGGCTCATCTACGTTGTTTGTACGAGCAATCATTAACGATTGATGATCTAGTTGATCAGTATTTTATTGATAGAATACAGTTTATTCCTATCATCTATTTTGCTCTCTCTTATTTGTGCTTTCCATTGCCTCTAGATCTTGGCAAAATCTCACATGGTAAAAAAAAATGTTAATTTTTCTTATTTTTTAAAAATAAATTTTTTAATAATTAAAAAATAAATAAACTTTTTAATTTTTTTCTTTAATAAATTCTTATTAAAGTTTTTTTTTCATTTTCAAAAAACATTACCTTTTTTTATGTTTTTCTTTATTTTTTAATAAAGTTTTTTTAATGGGCACATGCATAATAATTGTTTTTAATGGGTTTCTCAAATCTTTTAAAAACACAAACATCATGGAATAAGCAAAATTGGGAACATTTTTTTTCTTGTCACTTCATACCTATCTTGCAGTGCTTCCAACCAATAGTTAAGGGGGGGGGGGGGGGGAGGGGGTTGATTTGCTCCTTTATATCTCTTGGCCACATCCCAATCGAAGGCGTCTTTTTCTGCAGTATTCTACAAGAATTCTTGGTGGCATCATTTTCATGTTTCCAGATTTTCACTATCATGTTGTATGCTCTTGCATGAGCAATGTTGTACCCGCACTATCAAAAAGTACCACGCCTCTTTGTATCTTGTCATTGTTGACTATTTGATGTAATCCTCTTGTATAGGTAGACTAGGAATATCTTGTGAGACTTGGTGCATGGCTCTAGTTGAGACTTAGATTGTACACATTTGTGCATGGCTCCCATGAGACTTGGATTGTACCAGTATTTCTTCCATTTACGAGTATCCAAATGATGCTCAAAGTAGGTTGTCTTCCTGCTTAATCTTCATTTTGTTGCAGCGAGTGATTCATCGTCATCGACTTGGTACCTAGTTTTGTCACACTTTGACATTATTGGTGCAGCATTGGCTCTCTTTCTTCCTTATGGGGAGGTATTTTGGTCATCATCATTGGACCATCTTTGCAGGAGATTTGACATTGAGGGGAGGGCTTCATGGTCTCTTCTTCTCTCTTATTGTGGGGGGGGGGGGGGACATATTTTTTGTTCTTCTCATTCATCATTGAGAGAATTGTGTGATTTCATCATCTCTCTTTAGGGGGAGGGTTTTTTCCCATTGGGTTTTTCTCTCTTTCCCCACTTTATGGGAGATTGCATTTGCATTTTTACATGGGTACCTAACATGGCCTCATAGCCGGGACACATCTTGCATTGCTTAGTTGCATTGTAGACTTTAGTGCATTCCCCTAAGTTGCACTTAAGGGGTGGTGTTGGTGTAAATAATTATTCATCATGGATATTATTACACTTTACTTAAGTTTTCTTAGGTACATGCATTTAATAGTAGTTTGGGTATGAGACACTTTGGTGTTTGTGCCACATTGGGATAGTGTGTGTAGGAGAATTTCCACCTTTTATGGTGTTGATCTTATCTTGTTGTTACAATCTACCTCATGTGGAATATTTTATTATTTCTCCTACCTACCCTTGTTTCTTATTGAGCCACATGTCATGCTTGTGTGCTCACATATCCATATAGCCTTGCCTATATAAGTAGGCTCATCTACATTGTTTGTACAGGCAATCATTAACGATTGATGATCTAGCTGATCAGTATTTTCTTGATAGAATACCTTTTATTCCTATCATCTATTTTGTTCTCTCTTAATTGTGTTTTCCATTGCCTCTAGATCTTGGCAAAATATCATAGATTCTGACATCCACATAGCATCTGAATCAGGTAACCTTGCCCACTTTACAAGATAATGCTTGTAAACTCCTTTCCTTCTCTTCTTTATCACCTTGGTGTCGAAGATACTTTCCAACTTAACCAGTTGGCTTGGTGGCAAATCTCTCACCCAATCTTCATTAACCTGTGATGAAATATCCAACTGATTTGTTTGTGACTCTCCCTTGTATGGATAGAGATCACATACATTAAAGATAGGAGAAATACCCAAGGTGGAAGGGAGTTCAACTTCATATGCATTATGTCCATATTTGTGCACCACCTTGAGAGGTCCAATCTTCTTCATCATTACCTTTGTAGGCTTCCCTTTTGGAAGTCTCTCCTTCCTTTGGTATGCTAATACTAAGTCTCCAACCTTAAATTGCACATTCCTTCTTGTTTTATCAGCATTCACCTTATACTGCTTGGACTTTTGTTGTAAGGTCGGCCTTACCTTATCATGCACTTCTTTGATACCTTCTACAAAATTCTCACCTTGTGCACTCTTAGGTGCCATAGAACTGAGATCTCTGAGATATAATATGCCCCTAGGATGAAATCCATACACTATCTCAAAGGGACATTTACCTGTGCTTCGGTTAAGTGAGTCATTGTATACATATTCTGCCTGTCCGAGAACCAAATCCCAAGTCCGCCCATGTTGTTTTGTAAGACATCTTAGCAAATTACCCAATGATTTGTTGACTACCTTTGTCTGACCATCTGATTGAGGATGATAGGAAGATGAAAAGGATAACTTGGTGCCCAACTTTCTCCAAAGTGTCCTCCAAAAGTGGCTTAAAAACTTCACATCTCTATCACTAACAATGTTGATTGGCAGACCATGAATTCTGACTTATCTCTTTGAAGAAGAGGCTTGAAATATAGGTAGCATCATTGGTGCTCTTTCAAGGTATAAAATGTGCCATTTTGATGAACCTATCTACCACCACATACACACTATCAAATCCCCTTGGAGTTCTTGGTAAGCCTAACACAAAATCCATACTCAAACATTCGCAAGGCCTTTGAGGTATGACCAAAGGTTGGTATAAACCTACATTACTTGATGAACCCTTTGCTCTTTGACAGATTGCACATTTCTCTACAAACCTTATCGCTACCAACCTGCTCCAAAGTTTTATCTATGCCAAAATGACCTCCTAGACCTCCTTGATGCTTTTCTTGGATAATATTTTGTCTCATAGAACATTGGGGTATGCAAAGAAGATGTCCTTTGAACAACAAACCCTCTTGTATCATATATTCTGAGTAAGAGACATGAGAGGTGTTAGAAAAATCAAAACAAACAATATATAACTTTGCAAAATCTTTATCATCCTTGTAGAGGTCTTTTAAATCATTCAATCCCACACTTTGAAATTGTATCTCCTGCATAGTCATGACTCTCCCACTTAATGCATCAGCTACCTTGTTTGCAGTGCCCTTTTTGTGTTTGATAGTGAAGGTATAGGATTGTAGATATTCAACCCACTTTAGGTGTCTGTGATTCAACATCTCTTGCCCATTAAGGAAACTAAGGGCATGGTTATCAGTGAAAACTACAAACTCTTTGGGCAGCAAGTAATGACGCCACTTCTTTAATGCTTGCACCATGGCATACAACTCCAAGTCATATGTGGAGTATCTTTTCTTAGCTTCATTAAACTTCTCTGAGAAGAATGCTATAGGATGACCTTCTTGGCTTAAAACTACCCCTATTTCCCTTTGGCTAGCATCACATTCTACTATAAACAACTGACTGAAATCAGGCAATCTAAGGGTTGGCAACTCTGCTATCTTATCTTTCAACATTTCAAACCCCTTATTGGCTTCCTTTGTCCACTTAAAGTGACATTTAATCCCTCCTTTAATGGTGTTGAGTATAGCAACACAAACATGGCTAAAGTTTCTCACAAAATTCCTATAAAAGGATGCCATTCCATGAAAACTCCTAACCTAACTTATGCCCCTAGGTATATGCCAACTAAGTATTGCTTCTACTTTACTTGGATCCATCTTTAAACAACCTTGTGAAATAACAAAACCAAGGTAAACTAACTTTGTTTTCAAAAACTCACATTTTTCAAGGTTGATTTTGAGTTGAGCCTCCTTCAACTTCTTCAAGACCATCTCCACATGCTTAAGGTGTTCCTCCTTTGACTTGTTGAAGATCAAAATGTCATCAAGATACACAATAACAAATCTACCAATAAACTCACCTAGGACTTCATTCATGAGCCTTTAAAAGGTACTAGGTGCATTGGTGAGGAGAAATGGCATCACCAACCACTCATATAGAATTGCATTGGTTCTAAAGGTTCTCTTCCATTCATCACCAGGTCTGATCCTTATATGATGATAACCAAACTTCAAGTCCACCTTTGTGAAGTATCTTGCTCCACCTAAATTTTCCAATAGGTCCTCTATCCTTGGCATGGGAAACCGGTACCTTATAGTGATCTTATTGATTGCTCTTGAGTCAGTGCACATCCTCCATTTTCCTCCTTTTTTAGGCACTAGTATAGTAGGAATAGCACATGGACTCAAACTCTTTTTAATAAACCCTTTGTCTAAAAGTTATTGCACTTGTTTGACGATTTCTTCATTTTGACTAGGGGTCATTTTATAAGCAGCTTTGTTAGGCAGATTTGCCTTTGGTATCAAGTCTATTTGATTATTTACATCTCTCATTAGAGGCAAAGAATTAGGCATATCATCTCCTATAACTTCTACATATTGTTTTAGTAAACCTTGCACCTCTTGAGGCACTCCACTCATTGGATCTTCCTTAGCTTCTATTAGTTCTGATATTTAATATAAAGTACATATGTCAATAGCTAACAAGATGTGAGGGGGGGGTGGATCATACAAACTTAAACTTCCATAAAATCAACAGATTCAACCTCAGTAACTTATAGTTCAGCAACTTAACCAAAAAAATGCTAAACATGCAAACTTATGAACGCATAATCATAATAACACTAATAACACCAGATTTAACTTGGAAACCCAAATAGGGAAAAACCACCATGGGATTTTGGACCCACTAAGAAATATACTCTTCTAGAGTATGCTTGGTTAAAAGCAAATCCTGTTAAAGATTACAAACACATTACTAGATGTGACCCGATTAAGGGATTTCCCTCAGATCTGTTAGGATCTTCACTTTGTTAGAAGTGACCTTGTCAAAGGATTTCAAACACTCATTTAGAATGTTACCTTGCTAGAGGGTTTACATATAAGACTGTTAAGTCCACTCGGTTAAGAGATTTTCGATAACTTACAAAATAACAGTAATAAAAATCTATCTGTAACTTCACATCTAAAATGCTAAAGCAGATTCTTATTTGCTCAAAACAATCTAGTCACAGGACTTATCTTGTCCCTCTTCTGGGCTCTCTACTCTGTTATTCAAACAGGTCTTCAAGCTTCTATGCTTGGTAATCACTATGTAGCATCCCTGTGCATTCACTTGCCCACATGCATTGTTTATCAACAATTCCTTATTTATAAACAATTGCTAACCGCTGAATCTCCTTGATCACATTTCCCATGATCAATCTTAGCCATCAGATCTTCAAACTTGACTAGTTTCAATGTATCCTTTCGATCTGAATTTTTTTTACCTTACCTCGGGACTTGCATTCCCATCTTGGAACTTGCATTAAGTTATTGCAGTTCAATTTGCGTTGTAGATCTTCCTACCGATTTTCCTTTGCCATAGATCCTTAACAAACTTCATGCACAACATACCAATCATTTATACATTTCCAGCTAATCATTGTCCTTTATTAAATAATGCTTTTATCCATCCAATGCATACTGTCATAACTCAGTTGTAACTCGGTAAATACTAAACTTTACTTGGTAGACATTTTGCCTTCATTAACCGATATCGATAACCTTAGGGTTTACCGACTAGGTTCCTTGCTCGGTTTCATAGTATAGTATTAACCTTACAATCAACAACATATGTAGGATATCAAAACAATCTAAACATCATGATCTCATCATTGTCTAACTCGGTAATAGTTGCCCATTGAATAGCTTATTCCTCCCTTTATTCATCACATTCTTTCTGTGTCTTTTATTGACATCTTAATTCTCTTCTAATCAATCTTCTCAAGATATGGGAACATCATACTAAATCAGATAATCAATTTCTTGACATCAATGACAAAATAATGTTATAAAGATAGTTATCATCCTTCTTCAGTTATATCAATAATCTTCAACAACCTTCTCAATATCCTTATTGAATATCAACAATCTTTCTTACTGTAATGCCAACAATCTCTCCCTTTGGCATTGATGGCAAAACCAACAATTAAATGGTAATACCAACAAGATATTCAAATTGATTCAGATTCAGATTGTTGTTAGACTTCTCTTGTTATCCTTGATCTATTGTCTTCTGAAGTCTTCTCCATTTTTGCAATCTACTTCCCATGTCATTAGTCTTCTGTTATTTCCATCATTCAGGGCTTTACCATGCAGTCAACCATTTAATCTTTCAACCATTTAGTCTTCTACCCCTTTGACAACAATGCCAAAAAGTAAAAGAACTAAATCATGATTTCTTCCTCTATGAAGTGATTTGCCTTGCTGTGTAACATCTCAGTCTCGGTCAGATCAACTTGTCTCTATTCACTTTTTCCTACACAACTTTAGGTGACCTCCTAAAGTGCATAAATCAACATCAATCCACACATAATATTCTGTAGATTCATCGAATTGATGCTTTCATCAAACTTGGTCAATGAGTAGAAGATAGGGGTAGGACCCCTAACTTGCTTCTGAGATACTCAAAAGTGTCCCTTGGCAGTGGCTTTGTGAAGATGTCTGCTAATTGCTCCTTTGAACTGATATATTCCAGCACAACTTTCTTCTCTTGAACTTCTTCTTTGAGATAGTGATACTTTATAGATATATGCTTTGTCTTAGAGTGCATCACTAGATTCATTGAAATGTTAATGGCACTAGTATTATCACAAAATATAGTTACTAGCTTGGTAACTTTCTCATTTATACCTTCCAACAGTTGTTTGATCCATGCTATATTGGTACAATTCAATGTTGTAGCAACATATTGAGCTTCTGCTGTAGACTGAGAAATACATCCTTGTTTCTTGCTAAGCCAACTTACTAGTCTTTCTCCCAAAAAGAAAGCTCCACCACTTGTGCTTTTCCTATCATCTATGTTGCCTGCCCAATCAGCATCAGTATAAACTTTTAAATCAAAATTATTCCTCTTTTCATATACTATGCCATAATCTTCAGTGCCTCTCAGGTATCTGAAAATTCTCTTGATTGCTGTCATATGGGTTTCCTTGGGATCTACAGAGAATCTTGCTACAATACCTATTGCATGTGCTATATCTGGTCTACTATGTACAACATATTGCAAGTTTCCAATCATAGATCGGTAAAGTGTCTCATCAACAGATGCAGATTCATCATTCTTTGATAATTTACAGTTAGTAGTCATAGGAGTACTTACTAGTTTAGAATCCTCCATTCCAAATTTCTTCAAGATTTCCTTTATGTACTTGGATTGAGTAATGAAAATCTCATCTTTCATTTGCAATATCTGTAAACCTATAAAATACTTTATCTCGCTGATTAGTGACATCTCAAATTCTTTGCACATTTCATTTCCAAAGTTCTTGCATAAGGAGTCATTACCACAAAATATAATGTCATCAACAAATATGGCTGAGATCAGTATTCCATTGTCCTCATCTTTCTTCATGTACATATTGTTGTTTTCACTTGTCCTTATAAAACCAATCTTGATTAAATAATAGTGCAATCTTTCATACCATGCTCTAGATGCTTGTTTCAGACCATATAAGGCTTTGTTTAGTTTGCATACTTGATCTTTACTCCTGTCTTCAACAAATCCTTTAGTTTTTTCAATGAAAACTTCTTCTTCTAGTATACCATTCAAAAATGCAGATTTAACATCCATTTGATATACCTTGAAATTTTTGAAAGCAGCATATGCCAACAATGTTCTTACTCCCTCAAGTCTAGCCACAGGTGCAAAAGTCTCACCATAATGTATTCCTTCTTCTTGAGCATAACCTTTTCAAACTAGTCTTGCTTTGTTGCGAATGACCTCACCTTTTTAATTTAGCTTGTTTCTAAAAAGCCACTTAGTACCGATTACATTTTTGTCCTTTGGTCTTGGGATTAGTGTCCATGTGTCATTCTTCTTGATTTGATCAATTTCTTCTATCATAGCATTTACCCAATCTTCACTGTTAAATGCCTCTTTTACTATTCTTGGTTCAAATTCAGAAATCAGACATGTGTTATGTCTCAGTTTGTTTCTTGTCATCACTGGATCATCTTTATCTACTATTAACTGATTTGATGCATGATGTCTTCTGACATATTTGGCTAATATAGGATTGATAGGTTATGTATGATCTTCTTCATCACTCGGTAACTAGACATTATCTTCATTTTCTTC
This sequence comes from Cryptomeria japonica, assembly GCF_030272615.1. Taxonomy (NCBI): domain Eukaryota; kingdom Viridiplantae; phylum Streptophyta; class Pinopsida; order Cupressales; family Cupressaceae; genus Cryptomeria; species Cryptomeria japonica. The sequence goes on along the minus strand of NC_081406.1, from coordinate 662,833,348 downwards.
AGCAGCTTTCTTGGTAGGACTTCTCAGTTGAACATAAACAAATTCTTCATAATCTTCTGGTTCTTTGGAATTTCCTTCATCATTTCTTTCTGCAAATTCATCAATTTTCACATTTGCACTTTCCACTATTTTGTTAGATGATTTGATCAGACATTTAAATGCTTTACTTCTAGAAGAATAACCAAGAAATGTTTCTTCTTCACTTTTCTGATCAAACTTTCCATTTCTGTCATCTTTGTGAACATAGCATCTACTTCCAAAGATTTTAAAGTAACTTACATTAGGTTTCTTGTCATACTAGATCTCATATGGTGTCTTCATAGTTCCTTCCTTCAGTTGAACTCGATTCAGGGTGTAAACTGCAGTACTGATTGCTTCTCTCCAAAATGTTTGAGGTACCCTCTTTTCTATCATCAGGGTTCTTGCACAATCCACAATTGATTTGTTTCTTCTCTCGGCTATCCCATTTTGTTGAGGTGTTCTCGGTGCAGATACTTGCCTCTTTGTACCATGATCGTTGCAGTATAAGTTAAATTCATCACAAGTGAATTCTCCTCCTCTATCAGATCTAAGACATTTCAGTTGTCTTCATGTTTCATTTTCAACTCTTGCCTTGTACCATTTGAACATTTGAAAAGCTTCTGATTTTTCTTTTAAAAACATAACTGACATCATCCTTGAGTAATCATCCACAAATAATATGAAATATTTATCACCATAATAACTTTGAACTTTCATAGGACCACAAAGATCAGTGTGTACTAGATCTAAAATTCCTTTAGAAGTGTAGGACTTATTTGTAAAGCTTGATCTTGTCATCTTACCCATCTGGCATCCTCGGCACATAGCATTCTCAGGTTTTTCAAGACTCGGTAGACCTCTTACTCGGTGCTTCTTACTTATTTTGATCAGATTATCAAAATTTACATGACAAAACTTTTTATGCCATAACCAAGTATCATCTATCTTTGCATAAAGACACTTGTTCTGAGTTGAGTCAAGATGAAATGTATTACCTTTTATTTGTGTTCTGGTAGCAGCTAACTTTCCATGCTTGTCATGAACTTTGACAATTCCTTTCTGAAATTCTATTCAGTATCCTGTATTGTTTAGTTGTGCTACACTCAACAAATTGTATTTCAAACCTTCAACCTAGTATACATCATCACATTTAGCATTGTCAAGAAGTGTTATAGATCCTTTACCTTTTACCGGACATGGTGCATCATTACCAAATCTTACATAGCCTCCATCATAGTCTTCTAATTTAACAAACTTGTGTTTATCACCTGTCATATGATGTGAGCACCCACTGTTTATGATCCAAGAATCATTATTATTTATGTGAGATATTAGGGCTTTTTCTTCATACCTTTCTTCATCAGATCCATCTTTAATAGCCACATAAACAACTTCCTCAGTATTAGTTTCATCAGATTTGTCATCGTTGGATTCCTCATCTGCTACTAGACATGTCTTTCTATCTCTCCTTCTAAAGTCTCGGTGTCCTCTGTATTGGTTATCTTTCTGCCTGTTATCTCGATATTCTCTCTTTTCACTAGATTCTTTGTCAGGGCAGTTAGAAGCCATATGTCCTATTTTATCACAATTGAAATATTTTAAAGGTAGCTTTCCTTTATACTTACCTTTTTCTCTAGATAACCTTCTGGCTAATAATGCTTCAAATTCTTCTTGCTTTTTGATTCCTCATACAGTTTGTGCACTTTTTCCATGTTCATGCGAAATCTTTCACTTGCTCCACTGTGATCCCCTTCAGAGTACTTACTCGTTCTATCATTGTAATCATCAGATTAACCAATATGAAAAGAAATGAATGCAGATTCTACTTTATTTATCGAAGACCCACTATTATCAAAATTACTTAACTCAAATGCATGTAGCTTACCAATAGTAGCATCCAAAGAAACTGGCATGTTAGGTACATACCTCAATTCATTGATTGCAGAGACTCGAATAGCATAAGCTGGTAGAAGGGTTCTCAACAACTTACTTGTTATATCCTTTTCTTCAATAGTTCCACCTGCTCCTTTAATTTGATTGACAATCTCCTTTAGTCTTGTGATGTATTGGGTTATGTTCTCACCTTCATTCATCCTTGTGGATTCAATTTGTCCTCTTAGACTATCTACTTTTTCTCTTTGAACATGTTCATCACCTCCATACACATATACGAGCTTAGTCCACATTGCTTTTGCATCATTATAGCCTTCTAGATCATTAAACTCTGAGTCGGTCAATGCTGATGTTATTTCAATCATAGCTTGAATATGTTCTTGCTTTGCCTTAATCTCTTCCAAGGTCATAGGGTTGGTGCTCAGTGCAATGTAATCATTCTCTAGATAATATGTTGCATATTCTCCAATTCATGATAAATGTAGCTTCATCCTTTTCTGCCATGTGTAGAAACTTGACTTGTTCAGCTTCGGTGCATCCCTTTTACACATCTTCGGATCTTTGCCTCAAGTACCTTTAACCTTTTTCTTCCGGAGTTTAAAGCTCTGATACCAATTGTTAGTTATGATACTTAATGTAAAGTATAGATGCCAATAGCTAACAAGATGAGAGTGGGGGGGTTAATCATACAAACTTAAACTTCCATAAAATCAACAGATTCAACCTCGGTAACTTATACTTCAGCAACTTAACCAAAAAATTGCTAAACATGCAAACTTATGAACACATAATCATAATAACACTCATAACACAAGATTTAATGTGGAAACCCAAATAGGGAAAAACCACTGTGGGATTTCAGACCCACTAAGAAATATACTCTTCTAGAGTATGCTTGGTTAAAAGAAAATCCTGTTAAAGATTACAAACACATTGCTAGATGTGACCCGGTTAAGGGATTTCCCTCAGATCTGTTAGGATCTTCACTTTGTTAGAAGTGACCTTGTCAAAGGATTTCAAACACTCATTTAGAATATTAACTTGCTAGAGGGCTTACATATAAGACTGTTAAGTCCACTCGGTTAAGATATTTTCTGTCACTTACAAAATAACAGTAATAAAAATCTATCTGTAACTTCACATCTAAAATGCTAAAGAAGATTTTTATTTGCTCAAAACAATCTAGTCATAGGACTTATCTTGTCCCTCTACTGGGCTCTCTACTCTGTTATTCAAACAGGTCTTCAAGCTTCTGTGCTCGGTAATCACTATGTAGCATCCCTATGCATACACTTGCCTGCATGCATTGTTTATCAACAATTCCTTATTTATAAACAATTGCTAACCGCTAAATATCCTTGATCACATTTCCCATGATCAATCTTAGCCATCAGATCTTCAAACTCGACTAGGTTCAATGTTTCCTTTCGATCTGAAAATGTTTTACCTTACCTCGGGACTTGCATTCCCATCTTGGAACTTGCATAAGGTTATTGCGGTTCAATTTGCGTTGTAGATCTTCCTGTCAATTTTCTTTTGCCATAGATCCTTAACAAACTTCATGCATGGCATACCAATCATTTATACATTTCTAGCTAATCATTATCCTTTATTAAATAATGCTTTTATCCATCCAATGCGTAGTGTCATAACTCGGTTGCAACTCGGTAAATACTAAACTTTACTCAGTAGACATTTCGCCTTCATTAACCGATATCGATAACCTTAGGGTTTACTGACTAGGTTCCTTAGGGTTTACCGACTAGGTTCTTTACTTGGTTTCATAGTATAGTATTAACCTTACAATCAACAACATATGTAGGATATCAAAACAATCTAAACATCATGATCTCATCATTGTTTAACTCGGTAATAGTTGCCCATTGAATAGCTTATTCCTCCCTTTATTCATCACATTCTTTTTGTGTCTTTTATCGACATCTTAATTCTCTTCTAATCAATCTTCTCAAGATATGGCAACATCATACTAAATCAGATAATCAATTTCTTGACATCAATGATAAAATAATGTTATAAAGATAGTTATCATCCTTCTTCAGTTATATCAATAATCTTCAACAACCTTCTCAATATCCTTATTGAATATCAACAATCTTTCTTACTGTAATGCCAACAACTTCATCTTTAGGCTTTATCACTATAGCATAGCCCCAATTACCTTCTTGTTTCAATACTTTAAGGAAATCTTTACCACTCAGCAACATGACACTTGACCCTACTTGCTTTTCCTCTTTTGGATCAGGTAATGGATCCATCTGATACTTCTTGCCATTTTTGGTGATGAGATAGTTGTTCTTTTCTCCATCATTACTGGCTTTCACATCATATTGCCATGGATGACCCAAAAGCAAATGAAAAGCATCCATAGGCAATATGTCACATAGAATTTTGTCTTTGTAGTCACCAATTTCAAAGTCCACCCATTCTTGTTCATCAACTAAGACATGTTGACCCCGGTTGAGCCATGACACCTTATAGGGAGTGAGATGAGGTAATCTTTTCAGTTTGAGCGTATCCACCATTTCAACTGAGATAATATTCTCTGTGGAACCTGAATCCACAATCACCTTACAAATTTTCCCATGTGATTTACAAGTGGTCCTAAATAAACTTTTCCTTTGTGGTGGCTTTTGATCTTAGGGTATCGTGAGCATTGTTCTTCTCATCATTAAGTTTTCTCCATCTGTCACTGGCCTTGCCTTACTGATTCAAGAAGTCACACTCTGAGTGTCCTCCTCTTGCACTAATTGAGTTCTTCTTTCTCCTATGTATGAGCTTGATGAACTTGAGGCTTTTCTCGGGCACCCACTCATGGTATGTCCAACTTGATTGTAGTGATAGCATCTACTGGTGAAGACTATATATCCTCTTCCCAAGCTTCCAAACCTACCCCTAAAATTGCTTCTTCCTCTAAAGGATGCTCTAAATGTTCCTCTTTGTGAGTCCCCACTTCCTTCTTGGTTTTGCTACTCTTCATTTCTTGGAGCATTCTGCCCTCTGCCAAAGGTTCCTCTACCTCTAAAATTCTTACCACCTCTATGTTTCTGACTTTGCTCACTTCTCCTCTTGATCTTTTCCTCTACCCTTAATGCCAACTGAAAACACTTATGGAGAGTGTCTGGTTTGAGGATGCTTATTTCATCTTGTATGTTTTGCCTAAGTCCATTCATATACCTTGTCAATTTCTCCACTTCATTCTCATGCTTCCTAGCCCTCAAACCGTGTTTGTGGAATTCCTCAGTGTATGCATTGGCATCTAGCTCCCTCTATTTCAAATTTTTCACTCTCTTGTGGATTTGAACTTCATAACCCCCTGGTAGGAATTGAGCCTTAAGCCTTATCTTCATACGCTCCCATGAAGTTATCTTCTTCTTACCTTCTTGTACCATTTCTTCTTGCATCATGTTCCATCAAAATAGGGTTGATCCCCTCAATCATTATTTGGCCACATTTACTCTTTTCTCCTCTGCTATCTTCTTATAATCAAAGTGATTATTTAGGGCCTCTATCCAATCTAGCAACTCTTCTCCATTGAGATTTTCTCCATAGGTGGGTAACCCATCCAAATTATCCTTGGAGATGGATTTGACTGCATCCAAGAATAGATTTTGGTCTTGAGGCATTTTTAATGCTACTTGTACCTCTCCATCTTCTACTTCTTCATCTCTCTCATCTCCCCATTCTATCTTAATCTTCCCCTTCTCCTTCTTAACATCTTTGGTTCCTTTGCTTCCTTCCTGATCCTTCAATCCTTCTATCATCTCTGACACCATCTATCAGATGGCTTCTGGAGTCATTGCCTTTGGAGGCATTGAACTTGTTTCTAATTATTCACAGTCTAGAATACACCAATGTTTCAAAGGGTGGCTCTGATACCACTCTGATGCAAAGAGTCTTGGACCTAATCCTATTCGTCTTACTCAACCCTCTAACTCCTCAAGCTCATCCAATGGCACTTGGTAGGGGTTTTTCTATCTAGACCTCCAAGGTCTGATCCACTTTGGATTTCCTCCAAGGCATAGCCACTAATCTTAGAAAATCAACACCTCTTGTTGAGGCTTCCACCTCAATCCCCCAACACCACTCCTAAGGCTTCAACATCCTCTACAAAGGATCACAACACACCAAATTGTTCTAGGTGGGAAAAATACATTTACATAGTGTCTTTAAATTATTTTAGGGGTTTTTTCACCTTCAAACCCATCGCTAAGGTTTCCTAACCTCTCTTTGTCTCCTCCGGGCTTAAATAGGCCTAATACAATTCGCCCTCCCTTGGCGGTTTTAAGGAATTGGTTTCAAAACTTCCCAAATAAGGCCACAAATAAATTACAGATTTGGATACCCTTTTTAGGGATACAAACAATATTTCAAAATTTCATCTGGGTTCGTCGTACACATATGGGAACCAAATTTATCCTAATTTCAAGGGTTTTGGCCTACCCAGGTGACTTACAAACTTTTTCTTTAAAACCTTCACCATTCATAACATCTGCTCAAATAAATTAAGGATTATTTAAGGGAATTCATAGGTATTTACAACCATGGGTCCATTTCTCTTCACCAATCCGCATGTGCTCAGAATTTGCACATCTTCTACTGTCCTAACTTACTAACTCCTAGCAGCGAGCCTAGGGTTTCATTGTGGCGCCTCCACAAAGGCCTGCAAAAAAAAAACACTTACTCTAAACTTATGTATAGACCCTAACCTAGCATTCCACTTTATTTCAACAGGTTCCATCAATGGATGCTCAGGTTAGAACCATTTTTGCTCTTAAACCCTACTTGCAAGGGTTTTACACCCAGTCACATAGAATGGAGTAGATCTCTGCAACTAGACACAACCAGACTTCCTAATCTACCTTATTGGAAAATAGATTCAATAATATTTCATCACCTATAATTAATTTCCTATGTCAAGGATGTACTGGGATGTACAATGCAATAAAAACAAACAAAAATAGTAAAAACAGTGTAAACTCAAGATTTTCCTTCCACTCCAAAAATTGCTTTTGCATTCCCCAAATCTCCAACCCATACAATGAATTTTATTTTGGCTTATATGCTCATGATTTAGTTGGTTGAACCAACTTTGCAACGCCAATCATAAAAAATGCAACTTTTGCAAAATGTTGCAAAATGTTGCTCAACAACTTTTACATCTTTTTGACACCTGAGATGCAACTTTGCATTCTAGTGCATTCCAAGGTTCCCAAAGGCCCTCAAGCATCCTAGAAGACCTAAACACAATACAAGATACCCCTATTACATGATGACAATGATCTAGATTAGTACTCATGTGATCAACATTAGCATTACAACCTCTTAGGCTGATAGCATCCTGAGCACAAATGACACAACCAAAAACTTGGACAACTCAACCATGGCTCTATTGAGTCCCAAATGGTTGGTCCATTATTAAAACATGAAAGACACATAATAAAACTTAAGAGAAAAACGAAATTTATTGCTTGGAGTATTAGGTGCCCTTCACCAGGTACTCTCCCGACTTATCTAATTTCTCATACAACTCTAGGTAGGTGAATACTCAATCAGTCTGATGGAGTATGATCATTTGCATTAGAATGTGCTTGTTGGAATTTTTGATGAGTTTGACTTGTTCATATATGTGTGGCTTGTGAATAATTAACCAAGTCTAATATAGTATTGTAAGAATAGTGGTTCTCATACATCGAGTTGGATACTTTCTTTTACATTGTTTAGTATCAAGGTTGTGTTAGACAGTTCAAATAACTGGAAGACAACTGAGAGGGGGGGTGAATTAGTTGTCATAGATTACAAGAACTATTAGCAATTTATACTTTAATACCGAAACCCAAAACATGAATACCGAAATAGCAGATAAACCAACTAAGCATAAACAATAATTACAAAATAAAAGCCATCCACATAACACCAAGATTTGTACATGGAAAACCCGGTAAAGGGAAAAACCACGGTGGGAAGACTACCCACAATTAGATAATACTTCTGCGGTAAGTGTGAATTACAATGAAGGGGCCTACACTTGTAGGAAGGCCAACAACCTAGAGCGCACTACTCATCACAAAAGGAGCCTCACTGACTACATAGAAATCCAGACTACAATCCAGAGAAGTGTTGAACTGCAAAAGATAGGATCTCCTATGCCTGAGTACAGTTCCAATTAAGCTCAATACCAGAGGACTAAATCCTCTTACATAAACCCAATTTGATCTTCAATGATCAACCAATTCCTCTACTTGAATGATATTACATTATTTGCACATTACATTCCTTGACCATGACCTCTAACAATAATCATGATGATCTACAATGAGATCTTACATCTATTTATACAAAACCCTCGACCATAAACAATCAAGTTGGCCACCAGAAAATAAACCGATTACATAATTACAAACCATGTCGGCCTTAAAAAAAACAAATAATATCAACACACAAGACATCTCAAAAATACATCAATAGGTCCTATCCACACGTTACATTAAAGTCGGTCCATAATCTAGATCAACTAGGACCAAGCATAGGTCCACACATCACAACAATGATCTTCAACCGCCAAGTCTCGAACATGATCACCAACAACATCCTAAAACTCCATTAGAAGCTACACCAACACCACTTATGCAATTCATCAAAGATCTCCAGCAAAACCTTTGCCTGTGAAACCCTCGCCGGAATCAGAAACCAATCTTCTAAGCAAGCAAGATAGAATCCAATCTGCATACCAAAACCAACTGACCAAATATGAGTATAAGTATTGTGAACAAGATAATTCCATCACCAGACTATACTGGAGCCTACCAGATCATGTCGAATCCAAGGGGACCAGAAGGGTGTCGGTAAAGCATCCAAACAGCTAGTGTTGGCATCAACGACAAAACATCAATGCAACACATAATCAATTCCACCAAATGGCCAACAATCTCCCCCTTTGGCATTGATGGTTGTTGGCTTGATGATGATTGTAATGAATGACTTCATATGTTGTCATTGATGGAACATGTACACACACACATATGTTTACATTGTCTAATGATATTACTTGTAAAGATTACTTGTATTGCAACCGGTATTAGAAGTTTAGCTTATGATGGTGTCAAACTGGTACATGGTGACAACTGGTACATGCAGGAAATAACTTGACATTAACCTGAAGGTCCAATAGAGATTATCAAAGAAGCAATGGAGGACAATCGATTTATATGTTGACAGAGATTAACTCTAACCGGTATTGGTATTCCAACCGATATTCGTTGATTGTGTGATGAGTTATCACCGGTCGTGATGAGTTATCCTAACCAACAAATTTTGGTGGTATTTTGTGATAAGTTATTTTTGATTGTCCAGATACACTGCACCTAGGAAATTCTGATATAATTCCTAAGGCTGACATGAAATCTATGTTGGTATTTTTGATGTTTATGATGTGATTGTCATTGATAGACACACACTTGCATTGAGATCCCCTTTATATGTATGAGTTAGAGCACAACCGGTATGTTCTATTATAGTCTTTAGACTATTGGTGTTTTGTAGAATGTGTTTCCCAGTCTGAAGCGGTATGTAGACCCCAAATGGTTCAAGGATCTCAAGTGGCATGAAGGATCAAAGCGGCAGAACACATATTTCCCAGTCTTCATTTTGTCAAACTGACAACCGACATTTTGCTTGAACCGGTATTTTGTATGAACCGGTAATACTCTGTGATGAGTTACCAACCAACATTTTGTGATGAGTTACTATCCATCCATTGTTTGACGGTGCCGACACTTTAACGGTGCTTTTTGTATCATGTTACCAAGTATGTCCAGGTTCATTGAACCTATGAAATTGTAATGTAATCCTATTGGATCAACATGAAATCAGATTCCTTTATAAGGACATCATGTCTAGGGTTTTAGGTTGTTGATAATGCTATTGCTATGATAGTGGATATTGTGGCTAGGGTTTAAGGTGGTTGAGGAGTTGGAGAGAATATGAATGTGTAGAAGACTGAAGTAATGCTGGAATGCATTAGGAACGAGCTATCAAGGATCTAACCAAGCAGTCTATGCTATTAGCTAGATCAATCACTTGTTGATTACTCACATCTTCGATAAGTCTGTAGCCCTTAACTAGGTAGGCCCAAAATCCTTTTGTAAATCCTCTAACAAGGTGGTTCACATCTATGGATCTAAAATCCTCTAGCAAGGTAGTCTTTAATCAGACTTATCTCCTAACAGAGATTGAGATTCCTAACAGGATCTGTTCTAGTAAAGAACATTGTAAGACCTTAACCGGCCTGACCTTAACCAGTTTGGTTCCTATTCTACAGATAGTTACTTGTGAGTTCCATCTCACCGTGGTTTTTTCCCATTTGGGTTTCCACGTCAAAATCTCTTGTGTTATGGTGTTGGTGCTTTTGTGGGTGAATGCATTATTAGTTGTTTGGTTTGCATGTGTGTTAACCAGTTTGTCTGCTAAACTATTTTACCAATTTACTGTCAGTCTTGTAAAGTGTTTAAGTGCAAAGATTTTTGGCATACTAATTCTCCCCCACCTTATTAGTATTCATCAATTGGTATCAGATCCAACCTTTCTATAAGTTTAACCACTTGGAAAGAGATATGGGGGAATACTCTATAAGAGAACTTACTCACCAACTCACTCAGTCTGAGCAAGCCTATGATAAACTTATGGCAAAATATAAGGTCTCTCAGGCAAAAAGGAGAGAACATGCTGAAAAGCTGATGGAGCTATTTGAAAATAGTTCTTCAGATGAAGCAGACATGGAAGCCCTAATTGCAGAAGTAAATAAGTTGAATGAATCAAACTCCAACTTGAGAAAGGAGTTGGAAGGACTGACTATCCGAATGTGTCAAGAGCTTGAGAACTGGAGGAAAGCTGAAGATCTGGTGAAAGACAGAGATCATGAGATCTCCAACCTGAAACAAGAGATCAGTGCCCTAACTGCTCAACTCCATGCAAGCAAAGTGGAAAAGGAAGACATGCAAGGAGAACTGAACATTGCCATCTCTGAGAATGAAAACCTGTTGGAAATAAATGCTGCTATTTCCAAAGAACTCTCTGAGTCAAAGGAAATACTCACTAAGTTCAACAAGAGTACTGTCAAGCTAGAGCAAAAGCTTGAATCTGCCAAACCGGTTAAGAATACCAATGGACTTGGTTATTCTGGTCATGAGGAAGGTGAGACCTCTAGTACAAATGTTGGAACATCAAAGAAACAACCGGCATCAAAGGATAAAGGTAAGCAAAATTTTAAACCTGTTTGCTTTAACTATCTTAAAGAAGGACATACTGCAAATGTGTGTAGGAGTAAGGCTTACAACAATTTTCCTTATTTCCTAAATGATAAGCCTAGATGCTATAGATTTAATGGTAACTGTTATGCATGCAACAAGTATGGGAATAGAGCATCTGAATGCAGGTCAGTTATGAACAACACTAGAAGATATCCTTAGAGGACCCAAGGAGTTGGTCCTGAACCTTTTGTGAACTGGAATCACAACTGGTTTAATGCTTTCAATCATCAGTCAAGAAGCGGCGCCTATCAAGCAGCAACCAGATGGAGAGAAAATTGTATGGTCTATCATGGTCATGGTCACACTGCTACAACATGTAGAAGGAAGAACGAAAACATGAATAATGGACCTTGGAGAGCACCTGGATTGGTCTGCTATCACTGCAACAAACTGGGTCACATTGCCAAATTCTGTAGATTAAGAAAGAACATATTTGATGATATACCAGTCACTCCAGAAGGAAACATTGATGTTGACATTGTTCAAGTGGACATGAACAAAACCTGGAAGAAGAAACCAGTGGTGTTACAAGAGGAACCGGTTTCTGCACCTAGTGTGGAAATCACGGAACTGACAAACTAAGCTTCAGAAAAGCTTAGGGGGAGCAAACGGTGAAATGTTTCGAACCCCTGGTTTACACCGGTAAAAGACCTTAACCGGCATGTGATACCTGTCAATAGGTAGAAGACCAGAAATGGTAAATGGCAAATTAGGGTTTACACCCTAATGGTGGAGCATTAATTGCAGTAGGTGAGGAATATGTTTAAAAGGATTTTTCAAGTCATTTCTCACTATTAGTTTTCGAGTGAAGAAAAGTTTTTTTCAAAAAGCAGAGAGAAGAAAAGGTGATTTGTGCTGAGATTTTGAGAAATTGAGAAACTGTGAAGGAGATTCAAATTCAAATTGCAAAGGGCCAAGTGAAGAACGCAAAGCGGTGATTCTGCAACCGACAGAGTGTAAAGTGAAGAAGAATATGAAAGCCCTAAATTCACATGTTTCAAAAGGTATTTCTCGAGTCTTTAAGTTTCTATCATGGCTTATACATCTCATACCAGTTCTACTGCATCTATCGAGTCTGCAAGTTTTATTCAATGCAAGTCTAAGTATAATGCCCTATCACAAGTTCCGGCTGGTGTTATAGTAGAAGAAGGGATTTCTGATTACATAGATTGCAAGATTGAAGACCTAGGGTCTCTAGCTATCCACTCCCAGCTAGGTTTGTTCTGTGGACAAGATAAAAAGATCAAACTGGAGTATAGTATGTTGGAGAAGAAGAAGCTCCACAATGCTATTTATTTCTTGGAGGATTTCATAGATGATCACATTAGGATCATTCTGAGTAGAGTTCATGGTGACAAGATGTATCTGGAAAGAATGCATGATATAACACCATAAGCAATTCATGTCATCACCAGTTTCTGCAATACAGGGGATGTGCCAACCCTAAGGATAGTAAGCAAAATTGAAATGTCCAAGCTCACCGGTTCAGTGAGCAACTCATGAGGTATAACCATCAATTCTATCAAGGACGATTTGGTGAAGTATGCATGTATGGTGATTGGATACCGGACATTCTCAGCCAGCAGAATTAACTTTGTATCTACTGCAGCGGTAAATGCCGCTTATCGGATGATCAAGGAGGATGCATCATTTGACCTATGCACCAGTATGCAAAGGCAACTCCTATTGAATCTAAAATCTATCAAACAGGATAATGCTTTAAGGTTCAAGTTTGGACAACTACTGGTTGGGCTATTCTTTTACTTCCAAGGCTACTTTCCAGGAGTAGGTGATGTCTAGTGGTCAGCTGACCAACCGGTAACCAAGCAAATCAAGGAAAGCATTCAAGTAGTTGGAACCGGTTACCCTGAAGTTCTGAACAAGTACTTTGATGAGTTTAGACACAAAATGAGTCAGAGAGTGATAATATCAAGTGATATTATCAAGAAATATGAAGATGATATCTATTTCACCATCAAAGTGGATCAATGCATAATGGAGGCTGTTGAGCCTAGACAGGAGGAAGTGGAGCCTATGGGCTATGAGGTAATGAATGATATACTAGAAGGATATGCCTCTACCCTTATTGCCTCACCGCTTGATCCAAAGGCAAAAAGAACCGGCACCTACCTAGAAAGGATAACACCGGTTGAGGAACCCTCAGCAAAGAAAGGAAAAGAACCTTCAATGAAGAAGGCAAAACAAGTGCCTTCAACATCGGCACCGGGTACTACAGCCAGTCCTGAAGTGACCAAGCGGTCATTGGCTAAGAAGAAACCTGAAGCGGCACCGACTAAAGTGTTCGAGAGAAAGAGGAAGACAAGGAATACCTCTCCAAACTCAGAAGAAACTGTGTCTGAGGAAAAACCAAAGAAAACACGTCAAGCAAAGAAAAAGACAAAGAATGAACCGGCATCATCGACACCGGTAAATAGTGACATCTCCTCCTACAAAACTTTGACACATTGTCAAAAACTATCAAAAACATCAGGAGAAAAGTATTGAATGATTTAATTGATTGTTTTGATGACTTTAATGATGATGAAAAGGAAGCGATGGAAAAAGAAATAATTCAATATTTATGTGTTAATGACCGGTCGCCTTCAGAATTTAGATCTGAGACACCAGATTCTTTGTATAAATCCTTAGACAATAAATGGCACATTACCATAGAGCAGGAACAGGAAATGAGAGAAAAAGTTTTTGCTAAACATTTTTTGGATGTATCGAATTCGGAACTATTTGAAGTGATGAACAAATACAAAGGCCTCTTCTTCATGAGAAGAAGAAGACTCCTATTACTTGAAGGGAAGGGTAAAGAAGTGCTCAAGAATACACACACCCTTTCTCTAGAAGCTCTGAAAATGCATCGAGTTGCTGAAGCCAATCCGAAGGCTGAGCAAGAACTGGTAATAACAAAACTGGATGAAGCATTTGATGATGAAGGAAACCCAGTTGTTGAGCCGATCGACCCCATTGATGTGGATGCTATGGATGTAGAGGATGTTACTCTGGAAACACCATCTAAGGCAACAAGACAAGAGCAATAGGCTTAACAAGTTGATAAGCAAGCCGAGGACAGACAGGAAGTGGCAAAGGAACAGGCAGAGCAAAGGAAAAAGGATGAAGATGAGGAGAAGCAGAAAGAGGAGGAAAAAAGAAAAGAGGAAGAGGAGAAAAGAAAAGAAGGTGAAGAGAAAAAGAAGCAAGAAGATGAAAAGAAAAAGAAAGAAGAGGAAGACAAGGAATAGGAGAAGAAGAAGGAAGCAGAGAGGAAGAAGAAGGAAGAGGAAGATAAGGAATAGGAGAAGAAGAAGGAAGCAGAGAGGAAGAAGAAGGAAGAGGAAGATAAGGAAGAAGAGAAGAGGAGAGAAGCAGAGAAAAAGAAGGAAGAGGAAGAGAAAGAAGAGGAGAAGCGGAAGGAAGCAGAAAGGAAAAAGGTCGAGGAAGACAAAGCAGAGGAGAAGAGGAGAGAAGCAGAGAAGAAAAAAGCAGAAGAGGATAAGGAAAGAGAAGTGGCAAAGAGAACCTAGATGGAGATGCCAAAGGCAACCGATAGTCAAGCCAAACCGGCTGACCTCACCAGTCCTATTGACCTCTAGTCTGCATGTGAAATGGAGCTGATGCAGAGCATCAAAGTTGCCCAAGAACAGCTTGAAAACATACAGAGGAAGAAGAAGCAGGATGTAATTCAAGCGGTTGTGGACACTCTTACCAGTTTGATACCCGGTACTAACCTTCCCAACACTGAATCATCACTGGCTAAACTTAAGCTCCTATGCACAGTAGTGGATGATCAGGTGCAGAGCCTAGAAAAGGCAACAGAGGCAAATGTCAAGAAAGAGCACCAAAAAGCTCTTAATACCGCTCTGGTAAAGAAGTTGCATAAGCTCCGGTTTGAACTGCAAAAAGAAAAAAAGGATATAAGGGATGCTATGGATGAGGGGAATCTGCTAGTCAGCAAGATCTGCCAACCCCATCTGTTATATGATGATGTGCTAGCTTAGAAGCAAAAGCTTCAAACAGACTTGTAGTCCTACATGAGCACATTCAAGCCACCTTATGATTCCTTTACAACTTATGGGCAAACTGTTCACCGGTTTCACATCTAGTCAGCAAAAATGGAGCAAGAGATCAGCACTCGGTCTAGAGATTTGCAGGAGCTACAATTGGTTCTACTCCCATGATTGCAAATTCTTTAGAAGTGCTATCTAAACCTGGATGCCTTAATAGTGACACAGGAGATGTGCGCAATTGATGCCATGGAAGAACAGGTCTCCCAGATTTAGACAGAGAAAGAAGTAGCCACCTCCCTACTTGAGTCCTGGTCTTTATAAATGAAACAATTCTTGCAGGACTTTAAATCTGTTTTTGACAAGTATTATTCCTTATTGTCATAAACTTTTATTATTTTAATATCAAATGAAAACAGGGTTGTTCAGCTGTACTTTGTCATTGTTGGCAAAGGGGGAGAAGAATTCTATTTGAGAGAAGTATAGGGGAGAAGTATCTGGTAATCAAAATTTTGATATATGCTCTGAATATCTCAATGTTTATGCTCTATATGCAAAATTGTTATACATTGTATTGTCAAAGGGATAGTGTATATGCTTAGGGGGAGCAATTTTGCTAATGCAATGATTTTGTTATAAAACACTTAGATGTCAAAATTTTATTTTCCTAAGTGTTGCCATCAATGCCAAAGGGGGAGATTGTTGGTATTTTTTATGTTTATGATGTGATTGTCATTGATGGACACACACTTGCATTGAGATCCCCTTTATATGTATGAGTTAGAGCACAACCGGTATTTGTTCCAACCGGTATGTTGTATTATAGTCTTTAGACTATTGGTGTTTTGCAGAATGTGTTTCCCAATCTGAAGCGGTATGTAGACCCCAAGCGGTTCAAGGATCTCAAGCAACACGAAGGATCAAAGAGGCAGAACACATATTTCCCAGTCTTCATTTTGTCAAACTGGCAACCGGCATTTTGCTTGAACCAGTATTTTGTATGAACCTGTAATACTCTGTGATGAGTTACCAACCGACATTTGTGATGAGTTACTATCCACCGATTGTTTGACGGTGCCGACACTTTAATGGTTCTTTTTGTGTCGTGTTACTAAGTATGTCCAGGTTCATTGAACCTAAGAAATTGTAATGTAATCCTATTGGACCGACATGAAATCAGATTCCTTTATAAGGACATCATGTCTAGGGTTTTAGGTTGTTGATAATGCTATTGCTGTGATAGTGGATATTGTGGCTAGGGTTTAAGGTGGTTGAGGAGTTGGAGAGAATATGAATGTGTAGAAGACTGAAGTAATGCTCGAATGCATTAGGAACGAGCTATCAAGGATCCTAACAGAGATTGAGATTCTTAATAGGACCTGTTCTGGTAAAGAACATTGTAAGACCTTAACCGGTCTGGTTCCTATTCTGCAGATAGTTACTTGTGAGTTCCACCTCACCGTGGTTTTTTCCCATTTGGGTTTCCACGTCAAAATCTCTTGTGTTATGGTGTTTGTGCTTTTGTGTGTGAATGCATTATTAGCTATTTGGTTTGCATGTGTGTTAACCAGTTTGTCTGCTAAACTATTTTACCAGTTTACTGTCAGTCTTGTAAAGTGTTTAAGTGCAAAGATTTTTGGCATACTAATTCACCCCCCCCTCATTAGTATTCATTAATCTAAATGTCTATATAATGACATTATGATGAACGTTTTTGTATGAGAGAAGGAGATATGTTATGAGATTATTTGATGCATAGATAGAAGTGTTAAGATGCATAATATGTTGGTAATGCATTTTTGAGTGCACAGAAGAGGATCTATTCAAGCAAGTTGTGCTACTTCTAGATCACACTATTTGTTATTTTCTAATCACTACAACAGTCAAATCCTCTAATCGGGTAAGCTCTAACAAGCTTCATTGTACAAATCCTTTAACAAGGTGATCCATTAGTTTGGATTTAGACATCCTCTACCAAGGTTACTCCTAACAAGGTACTACCTTTAACAGGGTATAACTCCTAATAGAGCTTTGGGATGTTTAACAAGATTCGCTCCTAGCAGAGCATTTTTGTAGACCTTAACCGGTCAGTTACCTATTATTGCAGATAGTTAACTTGTGAGTCCCACTTCACCATGGTTTTTCCCATTTGGGTTTTCCACGTATAAACACTTGTGTTATGGTGGATGTTTTACTTATAGTGGATGCACTAATATAATTTTGTATTGTATGCATAGTATTTAACAAACTTGTTAATTATATCTACCGGTCAGTGTTTAAAGTAGTATTGTTTTTGGTGTCACTGATTCACACCCCCTCTCAGTGCTTTATAAGTCTATCAATTGGTATCAAAGCCTAACTTCTTTAAGACCTAATCACTTGGAAGGAAACCCTAAAGCCACTATGGGGGAAATGAGTTACTTTGAGATGGCTAGAGTGATTGAAGCTACCAAGGATGAGCTTGAAACCCTAAGGGTTAGATTCAAAGCATCACAAGTCAAAAGGAGAGAGCTAACTGAAAAAGTATTAGAAATATCTGATAATAGTTCTTCAGATGAAGCTAACATTAATGCATTAGCCGAAGAAGTTGAAAAACTGAATGGTGAAAAGCTAAATCTAAGAAGAGAGTTAGAAGCCCTAACTATCCACATGAGTCAAGAGCTGGAAGCTAGGAGGGCAGCTGAAGACCTTGTCAAAGAAAAAGATCATGAGATTGCAAAGATCAAACAAGAGAATGCAACCTTGTATGAGCATTGGCATGTTGAAAAAGAAGAAAAAGAGGCCTTCCATCTAGATCTTGAAATGGCATCATCTCTGAAAGAGACTCTTTCAAAACACAATGAAGATATTACCAGAGAACTCACTGATGCCAATGGAAAGCTAGAAAAGTTTTAAAAAAGTTCTACCATGTTGGATGAGCAGATCCAATCACAAAGGATGAAAGGTGATACTTCTAGACTAGGTTTTAACACATATGAGAAATGAGAGTCTTTCGGTACAAAGACTAACATTCACAAGGACAAAACTGCTCCTAAGGCTAACAAGCCTACCGATAAGAAAGTTTTTAAACCTGTTTGCTTTGTCTTTCATAAGCCTGGACATACTGTAAATGTGTGTAGAAGCAAACCTGGTGTAAATACAAGCTACAATGCAAATACTAGGTATGTATCTGAGAGATTTATAGGTCATTGTTTCATATGTAAAATGTATGGACATAGATCAGTTGAATGCAGATATGGAGCAAATAATCCAGTACCTCACATGAATCCAAGACCTAATGGCAACTGGATGAGAACCTATGATAATCAGGGTAACATGAATTGGCAGAGACCTTATGTCAACTGGTTTAGTCCATTTGAGATGGAAAAGGTAACTAATGTCATTTGCACCATTTGTAACAATTATGGTTATGTGGCTATGAATTGCAGAAGGAGAACTGGAAGAGGCAATGCAGGACCTTGGAGATCATCTGGAATGGCTTGCTATCATTGTCATAAACCGGGACACATGGAAAAGTTATGTATATCCAGAAAGAACAAACCGGTTAATCATTCTAACGATCATAAAGGAAAGCAAAAGGTAAATGTTGAGGAAATTAGAGAAGAGATGAATCGAATCTGGAAAAAGAAGAGCAATGATATACCTGTAGAAGAACCTAATACTTCACCCAATGTGGAGAATCCTGCACTGGTGAATTGAGCCTTTCAACAGGGCTAAGGGGAGCATAGCGGTAAATCTACTTCTGCACCCATTGAAAGAAGAGTGGTAAGAGAGTTTAAATTTTGAGTTGTTATGTGTGAAATATTGATATCTTTTGTCAATTGGTTTTTCAAAAGTTCATCAACCAGTTTTACACCTGTTAATATTGTATGCATCGTTAAGCGGTGTATTAGGGTTTGTAACCCTAGTGGTTGAGCATTTAATGCAATAGGTAAAAAGGATAAAAGTGAGTTTTACTATGTTATTTTTACCCTAAATGCATTCGAAAGAAAATTCTTGAGCACTTGTAGAGAAAAGAGAGAATTGCTAGCTACTTTTAGTCAAATTTGTGTCGTGATTTACGTGATTGAAGTTGATTCGAAGGTTAGTGAAGGCTGAACTAGTGTGCATTTGAGAAATCAACTGTTAACCAAGGCAACACATGTGAATTGAGGTATTTATTTGTAAATCCCATTTCGAATCTAGTTTATTTGAAATGGCTTCATCCTCTAAGCAAGTAGAGAGATTAATGATCACATCAGAACCTATGGAGGTTGTAGAATCAGAACGAATTGTGTCTTATAATTCTTTATCTCAAGTTCCTGACGAAGTCATTATAAAAGGAGATTTGTCTAGCTACATTGATTGTAAAATTGAAGATTTAGGATCATTGTCAATTTATTCTCAGTTGAAAACCTTTTGCGATAAGAGCGGAAAGATTCAACCTGAGTATATTAGGGTTTATGAGAAAGGTTTTCATAATGCAACTTATTTTCTAATCAAGGAAGTGGATGCCTTTTGGAGATGACATAAAGGTGGTAAATGGACTGGAGATTGTGGGGGAGGGGGGCTCTTTCAAAGGTTTCTACAAAGGATGACAACACCCCTATAATTTGGTGTCGATGGCATGGAAAAACAAGTTTTTTCCTAGAGAAGGTGAATGTTCAAAGTGAGTAGAATGGGCAAAACCCAAGAGGTGCATGTCGAGTATGCTGAGGAAAGATGTGAAATCAGTAAAGCAAGAGATTTTTGGAGACAATGAGTGCCATTTCAATTGCAATGTAGCAGACGATAGTTTGATAAAACCTTTCTATTTTGGACAATATACAACTAGTTTTGTAATGGTTATTTTAGACAAGGAGATGGAAAATGAAGTGGTTAAAATTAGATGGATTTTGCAAAATGAGGCTTGATTGGAGGTTTAAAGGGTTTTGGCCAAGTCTCAATGAATTCGGATTCAGAAATCTGGTATCTCATACTTGAAGGAGATGTTCAAATTTATCGAGGTGCTCGAGGATTGTACATGGTTGTCTTTGATAATGTGTAGGATAGGAACATAATTTTGTGTGACTACCAGTGGAGTTGGAAGGATATGAACATGCTTATGCTCAAACCTTGGTACCCAAATTTTAAACCTACAATTGAATCTTTTGGCAAGGTACCAATTCGAGTAAGACTTCTGAACTTGTCATTTCAATATTGGTTTGAATCTTGTTTTGAGGTTATTGGAAACACTTTGGGTAGATTTTTGGTGGTGCATGAAAGTTATTTAATTTTTTTACATACTACCTATGCTCATGTCTTAATGGTGGAAATGGATATGATGAGAGACTTCCCTGAGGTGGCCTTACTGAAATTTGCTAAGGGATGTTGGCAACAACCTATTGATTATGAAGGGATTCCCTTTAGATGTCACATATGCATCCAAATAGGGTATATTGCAACCCAATGGGTCAAGCGTAAATCATATAAGCCTGCATCTTGGTCGAAAGAAGTCTCTTCCCATCATTATTTGGTGGAGAAAGATGCTCAGGATCTAGTTGGAACTTCAAAGACATGAACAAAAAAGGTAGAGTGTAAGGGGACCACCTCACAAACTCCAAAGGCCTTGGACAATGATATACAAGGCAATGTTAATATTGGTGGAGGCATGGTGCTGGAGGAAAGGATGTGGGTTGGAGTCTTTAGATAGGTTAGATATGGAGGATACACTTCTTTCCCAAGAAATTTTTGGAGAGATTAAAAAAATTGAGGATTTGGGGGAAGGATAAAAGACTATGACACGAAAGAGAGGTAAGAAAACAATGACTGAGGAAACTTGTATTATGCATCTACGCTCTCATTCCAAAAGTGTTGCAAATATGTAGTTTTGAGTTTCTGAAGCCTATTAATGGTTTTATTCTTAATGAATTCTTGTTTCCTTGGGGAGGGACTTTCTTGTTGAAGTCCCACCTTGTTTGGGCCAGGCAAAAAACTTGGTTATAATAAAATTGATTTACTATTATTGATCAAAAAATAAATATTAAATGTCCCTTATTTATATTTAATCATATGCAACATAAAGGTCGTAAAAAAACATTATATAATATAAGAATGGATTATGAAGGTGGGTATTAAGGTATATGGAAAATGCTAGATTATGGGGTGAAATTGAACATATATGCATCTCATCACTACTCTACCCTACAAAAGTGATACACTAGCACAAGCAATCCTTAATTCAACACAAACAAACTTATAATGCACAAGTGATGCAACAAGAAAAAGTGCTAATTCAATAAGGATTGCACTAAACTGATTAGTGGAATTGGTGATCATGAAGTGTAAGCATTAATCCATGAAATAATACTTGTATTTTAAACTCTTTTCACTAGAATTTAATGTACCTTAAACTACCTCGAGATACTTGGTTAGTAGTATATACCAATGTTCTTATGTCATCTAATCATTGGTACTATTGAACTTTATGTACATGATGTGTATGGCATGTAATGTTCACGAAGATGTATAACCTATATTGCATAGAGATAACTGTGATCTTCAAAAAGGATAAGGTGCAAATTAGTTCAAATGGCCCCCCTTGGTCTATTTATAGACTCCACTAACCCCTTTTAGTGGTTTAAGCCTTGAATTTTTATTGCTTCCCCTAATTCTATTGGCATTAATAAATTTTTGACCCCTTTTAAGTATTTTTCTTCCAGTCACCCTCATTTCCCATTTTCTTTACCCTCCTAATCTTAGTTTCTTTTTTAGGTATCTCCTCATTTTTTTTTTAAATTTTAGGTGACCTCTCAAGGGGGCACCGATTAGCCATCTTTCTTCTATTATTATTTCCGACAAATTGGGGCATGTTTTTTTCTCTTTCTTTGACACGATGTCACTCTTGCTACTTGTAATACCATAACAAATAGGGGAAAAATATACACACCCTAATATATATATATATATAATTAAACTAGTATTTAAATAATAATTCTTTGAACTTCACTACTTAATAATTTCTTACAACTAATTGTATAATTTAAATTTTGTACATTTCTCCCTTCTTCTAAATGTTGATTAATTTAATTAATTCAACGTTAGCCACTATTCACTAATTCTTCTAATCTTGATTAATTAATTAATTAGTCATCTCTTAATCATCACTTACAATTTATTCAATTGAAATTTATATAAATCTCCAAAATTGCCATCATGTGTCAAGTATCCTTAACCATCTTGAATGTTCACACATTTGTGAGTATGCACAAGTCACCATCATCCTCCACCTTACATTTGACCAAATATTGTAGTAGTTGGTCACACATGTGTGAGATCTTCCTAGCCATCCTACACTTTCCTCTTTCACCCTCTTGTCAACTTCCTCGAACTCCTTCCTCTTGCATTTTTCATTTCTCTTCCACTTGTCAAATTCATATTCTTCCCAAGGTGTGCTCGCATGTGTGAGCATAGCTTTCTCTCTTCATCATGCCAAATTTCACTATCACAAGCCTCCACCTTGTGACACTTAACACAAGGCTAATATTTCATCTCCCCACACAATACTAGCCCTTCATATCCTAATCAATCTCAATTGTCTATTATAGCCACCAAAAATCTACAAATTGAAGCCTTCTCATTCATTAAGGAATCTATCAATTTCTGCTAAATCCATGCTATCCAATTTCTTCCAAAATCTATCCAACTTGGCAAGGTTATGTTGGTTTCCATCTAAATTAATCCACATACAATGAATCTGCATAACCAAGAAGAGCTTATCAAGTGGAGAAGTGTAGCTTCATTTTAATCTCAATCTAAAGGAGTACTTAGGTAAAAAAATGTATAATATTTTGATATGTTTACATAATCTTAAGTATTTTAGCCTTTTACCATTTTATCATGCCCACAATGTTTTATTGAAACCTCTTACTCCTAAGGTTAAAATCTTTTCAATAGATAACCTTGTTAAGAGTGGTTTCTCTTTCCCTAACTATTGTGCACTTTGTTTAGTTGAATTTGAATTTATCTCTTATCTCTTTATGTTTATCACTTTTAAAGGGATGTGTGGGTTTTAATATTTGTAAATTTGGCATAGCCTAGATCTTCTTCCATTCTCTTATTAATCTTATCCCTTACTGGATTTCACCTTTCTCTAATCCTTCTCTTAAATTGCTTTTGTCTATAACTTTACCTCATGTCTTCTTAGGTCTTTGGCTATAACATAGTGCTTGTGTGTCTAAGGATAATTAATATGGTTTTCTCAAGGTGGTCTCCAAGTATTCCATTAATTTCAAGGCAATATATTTTTGTAGCTTTTAAGACTATACTTCTCTTTTAGAGGCAATTAGGTTTTCTCATGTGGATTTTGTGTTTGTAAGCTTTTAGGATTAAGGTGTGGATATTGGTCTCTCTTTGTAAGTCTCGAAGAGATTATTTATTAGATGGTTATCTCACAAGAATGTTGGAGCAAGTTGAATTTTAATGGGGCCTCTAAAGGAAACCTAGGCCCTACTAATAACACTAAGGTCATTGGGGGCACAAGTTAGGGAGATTATTCAGTGCCTTCTCTATTAGCCTAGGTATTTACACCAACCATTTTTCTAGACCCTCTACTATATTATTAGGAATCTCCCTTATTAGATACTCAAAAATCTCACAACTTATGATGGATAGATATTGATGCCCTCCTAAATGGACAAGGTTAGCAAATGAAAAACAACACAAAAGACACAAGAAAATCGTTAGTGTTAGTTAATCAAAAACTAATCTAAAAAGGCATATCAAGAGAGACACTAAAAGCATGCTAATGTATCTAATAAATGAAACAAATATTATGAGGCATCTCCAACTGCCTCTTAGCATGGCCTTAGCTCCTTCTCCCTTGTTCCTCTCCTCTCCAAGTTCCAAAATAGTGTAGCTCTCAGCAGCTTTTTGCACTATGGATGCTTATGGAGGATTGAGATTGTAGTATTGCTCTAAATGTAAAATAAAGAAGCTAATATACTAGATGATTTAAAATGATTGATTTTAACCCAAAATGACAAGATATTAGTTGATTATGCTAAAATGCTCTCTTAAAATGCCTATAGCTTAAATGCATACAAGTTTTCAGGATCTGGATTATGAAGAAATGGGCTCTATTTATAAGAAAAATGGAGCAATGGATGGTTGAGATTGAGTAATCTCGACAAGGGTCAGGATTGAATGATTTCAAATCCATGTGAGGGATTTCAACCCAATCCCAGGATGACAAGTGTCAATGTGAGATAGGTTGAGAGGAGAGGGAATAAGCATTAAATGCTTGATATGACCTTGAGAGTTAAAGTCAAGGTTGGTTGAATGAATAAACTCTTTATTCAAAGAAAAAAGCTTTTATCCAATGGATAAACTCTTGTGCAAATATGAAATGGATGAATATGGTCAAAACAATAAATGTTAGGGGAGACAAGTTTGAAATAACCATAAATGGTTATGTAAGAGCCATTAGTGGTCTTGGAAGACTTGGGGGGTTAATTTGTTGAACACACAAAGCATTACATGCTTTTCAAAGACTTTGGAGTCTTTGAAAAGTGACTCCATTTTGCTTAGGAATGTGACAATAATTAGGGGATGGATTAGGTTAATTAGGAAGGGGTTAGAAGAATCTAGAAGGGGATTAGATTTTGCAAGTGGATTTGGTGGGTGAGGGAAAATAGGATTTTATTAAAATAAAAATTCATTTATTTCAATAAATGTGTGCAAGTTGCATTTGTAGGAAAATGCAAGTGGGGGGGGGGGGGGGTTTAAATGATTTAAATAAATGTTAATTTATTTAAAAGAGGAAAAGTGGGATTTTAATTAAATAAATAGATTTTATTTATTTAATTGATTTGAATTTGATTTAATGAATTAATTAAAATTAACTGAATAATTTATTTAATTAATAGAAGAATGTTTGGGGATGAATTAATTAAATATTTATTTAATTAATTTGATGGCTAGTGGATTTTTAATCAAATAAATAGCAAATATTTATTTAATTAAGCTAGATAGATTTATGTGACTACATTTGCCCCTTTTTGAGATGGTGCGGTTTATCGCGTCATTTTAAAGAAAGAAAAATTGGTGTGAAGAAATGTCCCATAAAATGTAAATTTAATGGGCGGTATGCCCCCTCGAGAGATGGGCCGAATTTTTTTGAAAAATCGGGCTATCTCTCGAAAAAAGAATGAAAATTGGCAGGGTGGTAGAAGAGAAGAAATTAGCCATACGGGTGAGAAATAGAAGAAAACGGGGGAAAAATGGAGAAATGGGGGGGCTCGAGAAGTTCACGGGGACCACGACGATGAGCGGGGGGAAGTTACGGTGATGGCGAAGGGTATAAATGGGGTGAAAGGGGTGAAAATAAGATCATTTGTGACCCCGACCAGTGTGAAATGAGAGCTCTGATAGGGACATTTGGAGGAGCGAGCAGCAATCAGGATGCCGATACCGATAGCAGAGCATAGATTTGAGCGAGTCTGACGGTTCTAGTGCCCAGATGACTACGGACTAGCGGTACGCAAATTCGAAATTTTAATTTTTATGTGCTTTTGATACCTTTTTAGCTGAGTCCAAGTCGGGTCGGAGCAAGAGCGCTGGAACTACGGTTTTGGCGCTTTTGCTCCATGAATTAGCGCTATTGTGCCGCAATGGCGCTATTGGACCTTTGTTTGAGTGCTTTTGATTTTATCAAGCGCTATTGTAGGCAAGTTTAAGCGCTATTGATGAATAAGCGCTATTGAAGGCTTATTGGAGCGCTTTTGAACTGAATTAGCGCTACTGAGTAGTTGTTTTAGTGCATTTGTAGTTTTAGTGCTATAGGATAGTTGATTGAGTGCTTTTGTTAGGGTTGTAGCGCTATTGTTGGGATACTAGCGCTTTTGATAGTAAAATAGCGCTTTTGCATTAGGATAAAGATATGCCCTAGTTTGGATGAAGAGAATCGCCTGATGCCAATGATGGGTGGATGGCAAGGTGAAGTGGGAGTTGTTTTGAACCATAGCAGCCTGATGAGACTTAGGTCATTTGTTAGGATAAATGCTCGTTGAAGTCTAGGTGGCCATGATTGCTTACCTGTTGAGACCCGAAGATACTTGATCAAAGTATCTGATGATATTCTAGGTTTAAACTTAAGAAAGTTTGAAAACAAAACAACTGATGGTGATTTGATGAATGTCCATGTGTAGGAGGAGCTACGCGTGTTGCAGTTACGCGAGCGCCATCCTGCGACACAAGAGTTGCGGGATCGATTGACAGAGGCGGAGATCAATTGCATTGCCTCGACGGGACTATATGAGGTGATGCACATGCCCGTGATTCGTATGAATCACGGTTTGATCACAGCACTAGTAGAGTGGTGGCACAATGAGACGTGCACCTTCCATCTGGCTTAGGGGGAGATAACAGTGACCTTGGAGGATGTGTGGCGCATCCTACGGATTCCGATTTGAGGGGAGCTGGTCACATATGATAGATCCTGGGGGACTCTTGTAGTTTAGATGATTTTTGATGAGGACGTGCTTATTGACGATGGCTCAATTGCGTGGGAGGATATAGTGGCATTATATGAGCCGTTGCCAGCATTTTTAGCAGGGGTCGTGGGAGGACTACTCTGTCCAGACAGGCGATCACATGGGTTGGCTGTGGGGTGGGGACAGGTGATCGAGATGATGGTTATCGAGGGGACTCGATTTGCGTGGGGGTCGTGCGTGCTGGTGCACATGTACCAGGAGCTCCAT
Source organism: Cryptomeria japonica (assembly GCF_030272615.1). Classification (NCBI taxonomy): domain Eukaryota; kingdom Viridiplantae; phylum Streptophyta; class Pinopsida; order Cupressales; family Cupressaceae; genus Cryptomeria; species Cryptomeria japonica. The sequence continues at coordinate 662,806,378 of NC_081406.1, read as the reverse complement.
GAGGTGGTTTACCGAGAGAGGGGTTCCTTAGCAGTGGGCATGACGCTGCTACATATTTGGGCTTGGGAGCACCTACCAGTGACTCGACCTGTGAGTCTGGGATTTCAAGCAGTAGACTAGCCATACATGTTCATGTATAGCGGTATGATGAGTCAGCCCCACCTGGGGAAGTTAGAGTGGTGGCAGTGAGCACTGGATGATCTAGATGCAGTTATATGGTGGCCATACTTGGAGTGTGAGCCATGGGATGATGATGCAGAGGCACTGCCTTATGTTTTTATGACTCGATTCTTCATTGGGAGGACCGCATACCATGTGGAGAGACAGGTACCTGGGAGAGTGCTGAGACAGTTTGGACGACAGCAGGGACTACCGAGCAGATGAGGAGAGTATGCTCGGGTTATTAGGGAGAGGTATGCATGGGGTCCAGTGCTACCATATGATCAGGCACTGGCAGAGTTTCGGACCTTGCAGGTGAGACCATGGGATATACGACCAAGGGTCGTGGATGCAGGAGTGATAGATGAGTATATGCAGTACCAGGCAACGCACCCGATCCTACGGATATTAGATCCAGCCGAGCCGATCCCAGATTTTGAGGATGAGAGGGGACAGAGACGGAGGAGAGGAGGAGGTCGAGGACTCAGGGCAGGTGGAGGAGATGGAGGAGGGGGTGGAGGAGGGGGTGGAGGAGGAGGTGGAGTCAGCAGAGAGGGAGAGGTGGACTGCTTCTACAGATATCACAGGGACCATTGATACAGGAAGGAGTTCAGTTGAGTGGGAGGGGGATGGAGAGAGAGATCCCGATGGACAAAGGGGAGGGGACTACTGGAGAGGGTGATACAGGTGAGGCGATGATGGACACCAGGGAGGGAGCCACTGGAGATCTGCGGGATCATATGATAGCACACTTGCAGACCCGGATAGAGGATTTGGAGGAGGAGGTGGCAGCTAGAGATGTGCAGCTATTTGCACGAGAGGCAAAGCTGGTAGTGGTGCTGCGGGAGAGAGATAGTGCAGTGGAGAGATTGGCCGAGCTGTAGGAGAGAGTCCGGATAGGAGTAGGAGCACAAGGTCCTACAGGGGAGGTGATGAGGGAGATGCGTCGAGCGCAGGTAGAGATAGACTACTGGCGGGGTTTATATGAGCAGGTTGTGCCAGTTAGCCAGCGAGCGCTTAGCTATTCTCAGATGTGGCAGGCCAGATCAGAGCGATCGCAGAGGGTGCAGAGCAGTGGGGGTGTGATGGGTCCTCTACGAATGGAGAGATCAGGGGATGCAGGAGCGAGTGGGGGTTCGATGAGGCCTCCATGGAGAGATGGATCAGGTGGTGTAGGCACCAGTGGGAGAGCAGGTGGGGCTGGTGGCAGTGGTACAACATCTGGGCAGAGTGGCATTTGAGAGAGCATTTTTGCATATATGTATTGTATCATTGTTTATTTGGACTGTATCTTGGATGGCTCTTGGTAGCCAATTTTGTAGACTTCATTGTACTCTGATATATGAGATGGTATATATGAGGAGATCCCATATTTGTGAGGATATGCATTTGATGTTTTATGGATGTTTATGCAGGATGATGAGTTATTGCTTAGATGGATATGTGTATATGTATGCATTTGATGAGATGTTTCGTATATGCATGTTTTTATGATGATTTATGATGTGGGATACTGACATATGAATGCAGGTTTATATATGTATGATTTGTTTTGATTTTTGATGTAATGCTTTATGTATGTAATGCCATGATGATGATATATGCTTATGATGATTTATGAATAGGATTTTGGTGTTTCCTATGCAATGATAATGATGAGAAAATGGTAATGCAATGGTTGAATGATTGATTTTATGTATGGATATGCATCTAGATATTTTTAGATGAATGTAATATGGATAAACAAAATGTAAAGTACAAATGTTTATATGATAATGCCTAAACGAATGCATATGTATAATGGATATATATAATGGGATGAACCAATGTTTTGGAAACAAATGGGTTTATGATTCTAAATGCTTTTAAATATGATCTAAGTAAAAATGATAATGTGATGATAATACAACTTATGGTTTTAATAACTGCACCTTAATGCAATTTTTAAAAAAGAGGATAATGGATGCAATGTAAAATGAATCCTAAAATGAGCATAATAAGATACTTTAATAACTGGATGAATGAATGCACTTTTTCACTAATGAATGTATGCAATGATAAATGATAAAGGATGATGAAATGATGATGGATAATTGACACTAAATGAATGCATAGTAAATGATTTTTAAAAACACAATCAAAGACAATTCGATCTCATGAATGAATCTAATTATTTAGGATTGATGCAATGATGCAAATGGTTAATGAAAACTAATGTCCCAAAAATGAACTATATGCAATGTTAAGTTGGAAATGACATGAATGGACTTAATGCAAGATGCACCTAAATGTAATGATGATATGACCATGAGGAATGCAAGGTTTTTAAGACTTTGCATGATGCATTGATGATGTATCAGAGTACTCAGTCGTGATTGTATCCAAGGCCAACTTTAATGGTCACTTTTGCATGTAAAGCCTACATATTCATGAATGAATGGATGGGTGATATGCAACGGAATGCAAGATATAAATAGATGAGATGTAATGACGATCCATAGTGCTCTATTTTCATCATTGAGCTTTAAAATGTTGGAAGAGAATACAAGTATCTTGACATAATGATTCAAGATGACCTGAGTATTTCTTACATGGTTTTTATATAGCAAGTTAATACAAATGACTTGATATAAGGGTCAAGTCAACCAGAGTATTGCTTGCGGAACAGACAAGGATGATCTCTATTCATGCATGACTTGGATCATCCTCCTTGATCTTAGGCTGATCATATCCTGAGACAAGTGCATACCATACTAAGAAATAAAACCTTTATCCAATTTGGATGAGGAGGAACCAAAGAATTAGCATTGTACCTGTAAACAAATAGTATATACATAAAGAATAAAGAATAAAGAATAAGGATCCTTGGTAATGGTTCATGCTCATATGGTCGAGGTATATGCTGTAGTCAGCAAGCTATAATGATCTATGATTGCATTTTGCATAAGATTACTTAGCCTGGTGAACTTCACACGTAGACACCATTAGTACATGCCCTAGAACTTCATTGGAAGTAAATGCGCCGAAGATACAAAACAATGCTGAAAGATCCTGATACAAATAAACAAATGATTGTACTCACAAATCAACCAAGTATTTGCTAGCTTAACATAATTTTCTTGTCAAAGAAAAATGTTACTCTTTTGTCTTTGTCTTGGTAAGGAAGGATGCATCCTTGTTTAAAGACAATTTCCGATTTGTTGATGTTGATTGTGTGGTTTGATTGGTAAATGGTCATCGTGTGAGTATTATGTCAATGTTTGTTTTGTATCAATGCGGATGAGTATGTACAAAGTGTTGCCATGTTTTTGTTTGATTTTTGATGGTTTTTCGTTGTTTTTGGACTTTGTATTGTTTTTGAATGTTTTTGGTATTTTGTGAGACGTTTTTGAATGTTTTTGGATTTTGAATTGTTTTGAATGTTTTTTGGATTTTGTGAGATAGTTTTAAATGAAGAACTTTAATGAATCACAAGACAATGTAGAATCCACTTCCATCAATAGGTTAAAGGCATTGCCCCCAGTTTTTAGACATGACTATAAAAAAGCGGGATGTAGGATGCATGCAGTACTTTCTTGGATTTGTAGATTTATAACAAGCCATGGTTGATGGATGGATGGATGTGTGTATGTATGAATGTGATCGCAATGAGCCTGAAAAGATACTGGAGCCATTGTCTTTACGAGTGGCACCTGTTTGCCAGGTTTTCACCATCGTACTTACCCAAGGTGCCACCAGAGTGGTTGTTCACCGTTTGGATGCATGATTTTTCTTTACTTTTCTGAATGTTTTTGTATTTCTTCAGGACATTTTTCTAAATGTTTTTGGTATTTTCTGGTATGCAGGGGAGCCTGATGCTCTGTTCAGCTTAGGTATAAAACCGTTTGAGGTGCATGCTATTGATTGGATCTGCAAGCGGTTCTCCTTCTGATGTAGCCAACTAATATGCCCCAGACCCAAATACAATAGTGACAACATATGGACCCAACCAATTTGATTCAAACTTGCCCTGATGTTCTCTGTTTGGTTGGTTGCGAGGATTCTCTCATAGAACAAGATCACCGACCTCAAATGTATGAGATCTAACTCGGTGATTGTAGCTTCTACTCATGCGCTGCTGATAGGCTTTGAGGTGATTGTATGCAGCTTGCCACTTCTCGTCAAGTAACTCTAAGTCCTAAAGATGGGATACTCTGTACGTTTCATCATCTATTAGATTATGCAAGGAAACTCATAGTGATAGTATCTCAACCTCAATAGGTAAGATAGCTTCAGCACCATAGACCAATGAATAAGGAGTTGCACCTGTAGGGGTTCGAATGCTCGTTCGATATGCCCATAGTGCTGGATTTAATTGAACATGCCAATCACGACCGACATCATTGACTGTCTTCTTTAGAATCCTCAATATGTTTTTATTGGATGCTTCAGCCTGACCATTGCCTTGTGGGTAATAGGGAGTGGAAAAGCGGTGTTGGATATGAAATTTCTCACAAAGTTCACGGACATCCTGATTTTTGAAAGGAAGACCATTATCTGTGATGATGGACATGGGCACACCATACCGATAGATGATGTAGTTGAGGATGAATGAGGCGATCTGCTTGCCGGTGACTTGGGTAAGTGGAACAACTTCGATCCACTTTGTGAAATATTCGGTGGCAGTAATAATGAATTTATGGCCGTTAGATGAAGATGGATGGATTTTACCCACAAGGTCAAGGCCCCATTGACAAAAAGGCCATGGTGTTGTGATTGGTTGCAGTTCCTATGCCGGTGCATGTATCAAATCGCCATGAACTTGACATTTCTTGCATTTTCTGACAAAGTAGTAGGAATCTTTTTCCATAGATGGCCAATAATATCCAACTCGCATGAGTTTCTTGGCTAGTGACGGGCCACTTGAGTGAGTTCCACGTATTCCTTCATGTACTTCTTCCAAAGCCTTTGTTATCTCACCTTGTTCCAGACATCGAAGGAGAGTACCATCAAGACTGCGGCGGTATAGGGTTTTGGCAATAATGGTATATCGAGCTGTTTGGTGAATGAAGGTTTTACATTGGTTATTCGATTGGTTGGGAGGAAGGGTGTGATCATGGAGATAGGTGTAGAATTCACCATACCATGGGGATTCAGAACCAATAAGGCGACATATCATCTCGGATTCGGGGATATCATAAGCGGGAATCCAAAGTTGTTCTACCAAGAACTCATAGCGTGTTGAATTCTGCAGAAGATCTAGGAGAGATGCGATGGTAGCCATAGCGTCAGTAGCTCGATTCTGATCTCTTGGTATCTGTTCAAAAGTGATAGTAGTAAATGATGACTTTAGATTGTCCACCATTTGCTTGTATGGCATGAGTTTATCATCCTTAGTCTGATACTCATCGGTTGCTTGTCGAATGACGAGTTGTGAGTTGCCATATACTTGTAGTTCTTGTAATTTCCATTGTATAGCTAGCCTGAGTCCTATGATCAAGGCCTCATACTCTGCTATGTTGTTGGTGCATGGGAATGTGATCCTGTAAGACTTTGGGATGCTGCCACCTTGAGGTGTGATAAACAGAATGCCTGCCCCGGAGCTGTGCCTAGTGTATGAACCATCAAAGTATAGTTTCCATGGTTGTGCTATTGTGATCATGAATAGCTCTTCATCTGGAAAATTGGAAATGAGAGGATGATCGCCTGTGAGGGGTGCATCGGCCAACTGATCTATAATAACTTGACCCTTGATAGCTTTATGATCTACGTACTCGATGTCAAATTCACCTAGAATCATCACCCATTTGGCCAAGCAGCCTGTCAATGCTACTTTGCTGAGTAAATACTTGAGTGGATCAATCTTTGCAATGAGTTGCACCTTGTGTGTTAACAAATAGTGCCTCAGTTTAGTAGCTGCCAAGATTACTGCTAGGCAAGCTCACTCAATAGGTGTGTAATTGAGTTCATAGCCCACCAGTGTGTGAGAGATGTAGTAAACAACACACTCTTTGCCTTCTATATTATGTTGTGCCAGTAGTACACCCAATGTTGTACTTGTTGCTGAGATATAGAGTAACAATGGTCTACTTGGATCCGGTGGCATCAGTAATGGTGGATTCATGAGATAGTATTTAAGCGTCTGAAATGCTTGCTGGCAACTGGCATCCCACTGAAAGCAGATGTTCTTGTGTAGCAGGTGTGTGAATGGGTGACACTTATCATCCAATTGTGCAATGAATCTTCAAATGGATTGAAGCCGTCCTTGTAATGTCCTTAGCTGACTGATATTCTTTGGAGGTGGCATGTCCATGATTGCTTTTACCTTTGCTAGATCGACCTCAATACCTTTGCTTGAGACAATGTATCCTAGAAGCTTCCCAAAGGTTACTCCAAAGACACATTTCTTTGGGTTGAGTCGAACACAATATTGTTCCAGTCTATCAAAGATTTTATCTAAGATGTGGAGATGTCCTTCTCTGGTAAGTGATTTTGCTAGTAAGTCATCCACATAATCTTCCACCATGGTATGCATCATGTCATGGAAGATGGTGGTCATTGCTCTTTGATAGGTTGCTCCTACATTCTTTAGACCAAAAGGCATTACATTCTAGCAATATGTGCCCCATGGACATGTGAAGGCTATCTTATGTTGGTCTTCTGGTGCGATCTTTATCTGATTGTATCCTGAAAAACCATCCATGAGTGAAAGCATGGCATGTCCTGCTGTTAGATCCACTATGATGTCGATATTTGGTAGGGGGAAGTCATCCTTAGGACATGCCTTATTCAGATCTCTGAAGTCAGTACAAATGCGGATGCCCCCTTTTGGTTTGCCGACAGGCACAATGTTGGAGATCCATTCTGCATAATCAATTGGCCTAATGAAACCAACATCTAGGAGTTTCTTGAGTTCTGTTTTGACTAGCACTACAATCTGGGGATGCATCTTACGAAGCTTCTGCTTGACAGGTTTGGCTCCTTCTGCTACTGTGAGGTGATGCATGACTAAATCAGGATCAAGCCCAGGCATGTCTGCATATGACCATGCGAAGTTGATCTGACACTTTTGAAAGAACTCTATAAACTTAGGCTGTTCCTCTGGAGTGAGAAGAGATGCTAGATGTATGATATGAGGATTTTCAGCAGTACCCACATTGTATTCGTTCGTTTCCTCGATGAGAATTGTTGATCATTCCTATTGTGCATTAGCAGGGAGAATGTCAAACCCTTCATCCTCAGGCGCCTCAGAGAGGTTTTCACCATTGGATACACTCTTTCTTTTTACTTTTGTGGGATCAAACAGTGCCACAGTGTGGTTTTCACTGGACGATCCATGTTTTATTGTTATATTTTTGCAGCTGAAATGTTTGGCATCCGCCCCGAAGTATGCTGCGCTATTAAGTTCAATGGCGAATCCAGCTTTGTGATCCCCGCTTGGTAGGTTATCCCTTAATTCCAAAAAGTCAATGATAGCCTCATCATTTTGGAAGAAGTCAAGACATGGGGGATTTGGTTGGTTCCATTCGATGAGTTCAGGGTGAAGAATGGGCATTACTTCATCGATTAGGTTAAGTGCGTTAGATGTATCAGTGAGGGTTAAGACATTGTGGTGAAGGTCATTGATGGTACTCTCCCTGTTAGAATCAGGCGTAGGATGAGACTTAGGGTCTATGGAAGATGTTTCCAGTTTAGGAACCCAAGTGGTCTTTATCTGTGCTTCTCCATAAACAGGGATGTCTTTGCGTGGCAGAAGTGGTGATGTGTCTTCCTCATTTGAAGTATTAAGTTGTACAGAATCAAATTCCCATTCATGTGAGTCAGTCTCTGAATCGCTTTCTAGCATCCGATTACTATACCATACTAGGATGTCCTTTGAGTTAAACATTGTAGGTGTAATTGGTTGATGTACCTTTGTAGTGATCGGTGCTGCAGGAAGGTTGATGGGGATGAAGGAATCCGATATGGGGAGTATCAGTAGTGTTGACTTAGTTGCTTCTGCTAGTGCTGCTGATGCCATAGATGCTGCTGCGGGTTTTGATACAGTTGCTGCTACTAATGGTGTTATTGATGGGATTACGGGTTCATTTGGTGGAATGAATGGCATTGGTGATGGTTGCGTTGGGGTTGTGAGCCTTGATGGGGCAGTTGGGATGGTGTTTGATGTTGCTCTAATAATAAAAGGTGTCCTCTTTGCAGTAGGCTGATATAGTGTTTTGCTGGGTTTTCCTTTGAATTTGAGCTTAGGAAAGATCTCCTTTTCAAAGCCTAGGCCTGTATTACCTTTGAGCTTGAATTCCGACAGTAGAGGTTCATGTCATCCTTGTTTGCAATATCCCAAAGCACTCTGGCCATCATACCCCATTCGTTGCATAATGAGGAGACCTTTGCCATACTGATCTGTAGGAAGTTTAATTGGCGGGATATCAGTGGTGATGGGATCTTTGTAGATCCATTCTGCTAGGTCCTCATCTTGGGTTTCTTCCTCTTGACTCTTTCCAAGGATGAAAGGCGTCAAAGCACACATTGGCATGATCAGTGGTTTGCTGGAGTAACTGCTATGGTTTACCATGCGTTCTAGGAGAAGTGGGCATCTGCCCCACACAAAAGAGTTGACTCAGGTTGTATTCCCCAGGACCTTCCTCTGCTATTTTCATCTTAAGCTTTTCTTGCTTTGGTATAGTGGTGTTCGAATTGGGAAGAGAGGCGGGACTTATATATGATGTGGAGGAAATGGCTTCTCTATTATTAGGAATGGTAATCTCTGGTTGATGGCTGATATTATGGCAAAACGCAAAGGGATTTGCATCGCCCAGGATTGTGATCTCTGCACCGTTATGTGGGAACTTGATACATTGATGGTAGGTAGATGGAACAGCTTGCATGGCATGTATCCAAGGTCTTCCTAACAATAGATTGTATGGCAGAGGAAGGTCCAGAACCTGACAGATGATGTGCTTTACCACAGGGCCCACTCGGATTGGTAGTACCACAACTCCTTTGGATGAACGCTCTGAATCATCATAGGCTTTGATTGTGATCTTCTTATGAGGATCCACTGATTCTATCGCATAGCCCAATGCTATGACCAACTGTAGTGTACAAATGTTCAGGCCTGCTCCATTATCAATCAAGACTTGCTTGATCTTGTGTTGGTTGATAAAGCCTTCAATGTGTAGCGAAGCGTTATGAGTTTGCTGGAAGGAAGAGTTGTCACTTTCAGAAAAAGTGAGACAAGGTGATGACTTTAGACTTCCCACCATGGCTTGAAATTGGTCTGTATTCAGATTTGCAGGGACTAACGCCTCTTGGAGTGCTTGATCCAAGATAGTTTTATGAGACGGTGACAGGCGCAATAGCTCTAAAATGGATATAAGCGCAGGGGTTTTGTCTAATTGTTCCACGAGATTGTACTGCTTTGGGATGGAGGTGGTGCCTTGTGGAGCTGCCTTTATGGGACCTTGCCGCGATGTGTAACAACATTGCAATTTGAGTTGGGATTTTTGAAGGTTATAGTTGCAATTTGTTCACTGGCATCATACAGATGATTTACAGTGTAATTATACGTAGCCTATGTATAATCAGTGGTATCAGTGCCTCGCCTAGAAGTGGAAGGACCCCTTTGATCTTGTGATGGAAGTGGATTTTTGAACATTAGATGATCATTATTTGTTGTTTTTGGGTCATGTCCTTCAATTTCAATTTCTCCTCGATCAATAAGATCCTGAATGAGATCTTTCAATCAGTGACAATTACTTGTCTTGTGTCCTCTTCCTTGATGGAATTCACAGTGTTCGGTATCTCTCCACCATGCTGGTTTGACTTGAGGCTCGTAGTTTGATAGTTTAGGTAGAGTGACCAAATTTTGACAAATGAGTTGTCGTAAGACAGTTTCAATGGGTTCCCCAAAGGGAGTGTATGTGCGTTTCTGTTTTTGCTTACGAGGTCTAGGTTCATCGTGAGATGTGATGCGACCTTGATTTGAAGGAACATTTGTGTTATTTTGAGGTGGAGGATTTTGTCCTGCAAACCAAACCACAGGTTGTGCATTTTGGATAGTCTGGGCATCCACAACCCCATCATTGACGATATTCTTGTTTTTGTTCCAGAAGCTTGGTTTATCGCTATTGAAGCGTGGGCGAGGACCATCCTTTGGTTCATTAAAGATTTTGATGAGTCCTTTCTTGATAAGTGCCCATTCACATTTCAAACCCTTGGTGATCATATCATTAAAAGAGTCTGTGTCTTTGACATCTAGGTGAAATTCCATTTCTTCGTTTAAGTTGGAAATAAATATTTCCACTAGTTCTCGTTCAGGTAACTGAAGAGAACATCTGCTAGACATTTGGCGCCATTTTTGCAGGAATACTGAGAATAGTTCACCTGGTTTTTGTTTGGTGTTGCACAGATCAGCCATGGTGATGTCGCGTTCAATGTTATGAGAGTAATGAGCGAGGAATTTTTGGATAAGTTCCTCAAATGTTCTAATGCCACTTGGTAGTCGGGAAAACCATGATGTGGTTGCTCCTCCCAAGCTTTGGGGAAAAAGGCGCATTAGGTATGTGTCTTCATATGCCACTTTGAGACAAGCGGAATTAAATTCTCTGACATGATTGCAGGGATCCCCCTTTCCTCTATATTTTTCAAATTTGGGTGTTTTGAATCCTCGTGGAAAGGGTGGCATATAAAGATTCCTATCAAAAGGATAGGGAAAGATGTCATTGAGTGAGAATTGGTTAGTCTTAACACGACTATGAAGCTGTTGGGCGAGATTCTCGACTTGTTGCCGCAACATCTCCATTTCATTTGGAGGAGGAGGTGGTGGGTTACCTCAAGGAATGTTATATCTAATGGGATCTCTACCTCTTTCCTCTTCATGGCAACTTTGTCTTTCTGATGCTTGTCTTAATTGGGCAATATCAAAGTCAGAGGGGAGTTTTGCCCCTTCTTGAGCGAGTCTTAAGAAGTGAGCATCTGCATTGCTCCTGAGTATTTCATCAAATAGTTTGTTAAAGAGAGGGTTATGCTGAGCTCTTTCTATTGTTGCAGGAGTAGGAGTACTTGGGTTTTCATCATTTGCATTTCCTCCAAGTGCTTCTTGAAATTCATCGAGATTTTCCTCCTCTTCTTCCTCAATTTCTATTTCTCGTTGTCTTGCCTGTGATCGGGTTTGGGCCATTTTGTTTTACAAGCTTTTGTTGAAGTTGAGTGAAAATGATGATGAGTTGTTTGATGAAATGAGAGATTGATGGTTGGTGAATTCATGTTGGATGTAGATCTCTAACACTTTTAAGGTAGATGTAACCGAAATTCCTTCTTTGAATTGCTTGCTTGTTTTGATAAGTTTTTGATGTGATAAGGTGTAGAAAAATCTGAGATGTGTTATAGATTTAACTACCTAGTAATGAGAGGATTCACTCATGAACTAGTTTTAACCTGCGTAGATGTGTCTCTTAGGATGAGCATATCCTAGATGTAGAAACAATCTAAAAAGTGATGTGTTGTGTTTGTTTTCAAGCAATATCTAAAAAGGAATCTTGGGACAAGAACCTCTTAATGTTCTGAGAGTTGGAACGGATTGATGAAGATGAAGTGATGATGTATGAGTAAGATAATGGATGAAATGTTTTCAACTTCAATAAAAACTTTGTGTTATAAATGGGACAAACTCTACCTCTTCCCTTTCGGGTGTTGGTGGTATTTCTCGAGCTGTGTTGTATGTGATACAGACGTTTGGGAAAAAGTTGGGATTGATCTTACCTCCTTGATTTTTGTGATAACTTAGAGCTCTATATTGCATAAAAGCTCTACGGTTCAATGATTCTGAATCAAATTCGTTTGTTTTGCCTTGAAGGTAGAGATGCATGCGATGTAGAAAGACTCTATGTGAGACAAAGATTTGTCTATTTATATAGAAGAATTTCCTCTTTTTGATCAAAGCCTTTGAGCTTAATGGTCTTCTTTTCAAGTTGATATTCTGATGACACTTCTTCTTTCGCAAGATGTGAAGAATGGTCATAAAGTTTTGACTCTTTGTTGTTGGCACTTTTGTTTTTGATGTGTTTGGTTGTTTTTGAGAAATGTTGGATGAATACTTTGTTTTTGGGATTGATTTTCTGATTTTTCTTTGACAAGAAAACAAAGCAAGCACACAAACATAAGAATGTTGCCTAAAAGGCACAAATGAGTATGGGTCTAGATCAACCCAATCCTTGGAATTGTATATGACCCTTCCTTTAGATGTATTTTAAGGTGTATTTCCAAAGCCTGAAGTTGGCTCAATTTGTTCTTGGTCTTTAAAACGAACACACTTCAAACACTTTTTATCCCTAAGGTCAAATGGCCAGTTGTGATAAATTTAGCCCATATCTTGATATTTCTTCGACTTTGGTACTGCATACCTTATGAATCCCGCCTTGGCAGGTAAGGATGTGATATACTAAGTCTTGCACGAGCATAACAAATAGATGATCCCTATGATGGGGGAGTCACCACTTTTATCAAGCCACAAGTGACTTTTCAAAAAGCTATGTTTCTACTCAAGGAAATATGTATGGTGAGTATCTTGGGAGCAAAACCATCTATGCTCTTGCACTAAATTATATCGCAAATATCCTCAATCAATAGAACGAGTGGGCTACTACTTAAAGGTGTTTAGTCATGTTCGATGTTTTTGGACATAAGTTCATTCTGCAGTGACTCACTTAAGAGCCTTGTAACTGGTGGTGGGGCCCATTTGTCCTTTCGGCTAGTTACACTGTAGGAATAGCTATACCCAAGGCTACAGCTTTTGCTCTCACCTAATTTCTATAGCGGCTCGAAGGATTTACCGCTCGAGGTCGTTCCCAAGAGTATCGATCCCTTGGCAAGCCTCTCTTAAAAAGATAAAATTTTGAGTGTTACTAACACTTTTCTCTTGCACCTAGGACCACAAAAGCCAAGGGAGAGGATAGTGTGTGTTAGAGGTAGGACCACTCGACTGACTTTTTGCACAAGTGTGCCAAGCATGAAAAACACTTGTTCTTTTTAATCCATCATCGCAATGTGATCTAACTACTTGGAGATGTTGCTCCAACAACCATGGTGTTCTTTTTAACTTCAAAGGCAATGTGTTTTGTAATCTAGAATTTGGAAATTCTGGTCAACTTAATGAAAAACACGTTTGCTTGAAGTAAAATTTGCTTGCAAAATCAAAACAAATGGATTGTGGATTTTATGTGCACCAAAATTTGAAGTGTGGATTCTAAATTTTTTAGTTTGATGCAAGGAAATCAAATTTGTTTGTTTATTTTAAGCACCAAAAGATAAGTGATCCTAACTAGAAAGCAATGAAATTTTGCTTGTTCAATTTTTTTTGTTTTAAAGCACCAAAGGAAAATTTGTAATTTTTAATGGTAAGTTTTAACCTGCACAAACAAAAAAATCGTTAGTAAAATCTACGTCCAAGGGGGGGCTTCCACAAGCCTAAAATTTCCACATTTTTGGTTACAAGGTGATTTTTATGACATTCTGTTACAATAGTGCTAGTCTGTGTTTGAACAGAGGCGCTATTTAACACAAAAGTGCTGAAAGAATGAGCAAAACAGAGAGGCAAAAGTGCTGAAAGTTTGTCAATAGCACTAGAAGAATGACCAAAGCACTAAAATAGTGCCAAAAGCGCTGATATTTGGTCAATAGCGCTATTGTAAGAACAATAGCGCTAAAAGCATAAATGTCGATAGCGCTAGAACGTGTTCAATAGCGCCAAAGCGCAACCTGTGTGACACTTTGAACAGTTAGACATGTTAGTTTGCTTAAAAAAAAGATATTTTTGGTGTTTCGATTCATGTTGGGTTCACCAAATGATGCCCTCTTAAATGGACAAGGTTAGCAAATGAAAAACAACACAAAAGACACAAGAAAATCGTTAGTGTTAGTTAATCAAAAACTAATCTAAAAAGGCATATCAAGAGAGACACTAAAAGCATGCTAATGTATCTAATAAATGAAACAAAGATTATGAGGCATCTCCAACTGCCTCTTAGCATGGCCTTAGCTCCTTCGCCCTTGTTCCTCTCCTCTCCAAGTTCCAAAATAGTGTAGCTCTCAGCAGCTTTTTGCACTATGGATGCTTATGGAGGATTGAGATTGTAGTATTGCTCTAAATGTAAAATAAAGAAGCTAATATACTAGATGATTTAAAATGATTGATTTTAACCCAAAATGACAAGATATTAGTTGATTATGCTAAAATGCTCTCTTAAAATGCCTATAGTTTAAATGCATACAAGTTTTCAGGATCTGGATTATGAAGAAATGGGCTCTATATATAGGAAAAATGGAGCAATGGATGGTTGAGATTGAGTAATCTCAACAAGGGTCAGGATTGAATGATTTCAAATCCATGTGAGGGCTTTCAACCCAATCCCAAGATGACAAGTGTCAATGTGAGATAGGTTGAGAGGAGAGGGAATAAGCATTGAATGCTTGATATGACCTTGGGAGTTAAAGTCAAGGTTGGTTGAATGAATAAACTCTTTATTCAAAGAATAAAGCTTTTATCCAATGGATAAACTCTTGTGCAAATGTGAAATGGTTGAATATGGTCAAAACAATAAATGTTTGGGGAGACAAGTTTGAAATAACCATAAATGGTTATGTAAGAGCCATAAATGGTCATGTAAGAGCCATTAGTGGTCTTGGAAGACTTTGGGGGTTAATTTGTTGAACACACAAAGCATTAAATCCTTTTCAAAGACTTTGGAGTCTTTGAGAAGTGACTCCATTTTGCTTAGGAATGTGACAATAATTAGGGGATGGATTAGGCTAATTAGGAAGGGGTTAGAAGAATCTAGAAGGGGATTAGATTTTGCAAATGGATTTGGTGGGTGAGGGAAAATAGGATTTTATTAAAATAAAAATTCATTTATTTCAATAAATGTGTGCAAGTTGCATTTGTAGGAAAATGCAAGTGGGGGGGGGGGGGGGTTTAAAATGATTTAAATAAATGTTAATTTATTTAAAAGAGGAAAAGGGGGATTTTAATTAAATAAATAGATTTTATTTATTTAATTGATTTGAATTTGATTTAATGAATGAATTAAAATAAATTGAATAATTTATTTAATTAATAGAAGAATGTTTGGGGATGAATTAATTAAATATTTATTTAATTAATTTGATGGCTAGTGGATTTTTAATCAAATAAATAGCAAATATTTATTTAATTAAGCTGGACAGATTTATGTGACTATAGATATAATTTAAATATTGCTAATTGTCTCTTAAGGCTAACATCCCTGGTTAGTTTTTGATATTAAAAGCAACAAAATTAGGGTGTTTTCCCTTTACACTAACATATCAAAGGCAACTTTAACAAATTGAACAAAACTATAACAACATATCAGTATAAAAATAAAATAGATTAAGAGTCTTAGCAACATAAGTGTGGTGATTAAGAGTCCTAGCAGTATATAACAAAAAACCTAGAGATCTAAAACTAGCCACCTGACGGCTAAGTAATACCATTGCTCTAATCATCAATGAAAAACTTTAAAAGATCCTTATAGTTCCCTTCTTTTTTAGCATCCATTTTCAACACTTTATTTTGCATTGGGCACACAGAGGTGGCCTAGTTGTGCATCACACATAGCCTAAACTTAAATATGCTAATCATTTTGTTCTCCATCTCCAACACTTTCTTCTTCAGGCCCCCCAATTTTGCCATAATAGTCTTGCAGTCAGCATAGGTACATACACTACAACCTTGATGAGTGTCATCTTCCTCGAACATAACCTCCTAGCTCAGGTCCATCGATTCAGTTTTGGCACTGGAAATGTATGTGGAATTGTCACTGGTGGACTTAGCCAAACTTTATTCCTTCCTTATGTTGCCCTTAACAACATCAATGATATCATCAATGATATCATCTTCCTCTGATTCTTCTTCATAATCCACCCATTTTTTTCCTTCTACTTTGTTAACAATGTGTCTAACTATCCTGGTAGAGCACCTACAGTTGAAACTCCCACTTTTACTATCTTCTTCACCCACATCCACATCCACATGGGGCAGGTTTCTTGAGTTTCCTTTTCTTGTTTGCAGTTGAGGTGGTTGTGGATTGCTTTAGGACGTAAAATGCCTTTCTAAGCAATAATGCCATGGGTGGGAGTATCGGGGAAATTAGCTTGGGATGGGGTTTTGGAAGAAATAGGGATAAGTAGATGCTTCTTGTTTCTAGAGCCAGGGGAATCAAGAATAGACATTGTCAGGGGAGAATCAAAGCATCGGGATTTTGTAAAATCAAATTTCTTAGGAGGGCATAGGGCTAGATGGAAATTATATAAGAAAAGAATGAGGCCTTGATGGAGAGGAATAGGATTTTGACCCTGGATCTTGGCCATATCAACAACATCTATAATCTTGTTTTCGAGCAAATATAACAAAAAAAATAGGAAGGAAATCAAATCATGGTTATAAAAGTGGTTTAACAAAGACAATTCATAATAGTAATAAACTTTAAATTTTCCCTTTAAGGTGAAAAATCTCATGATCATGAGGAAAACTGGTGTAGGGCACCTCTTGGTCTCTTGATTTCACTTATCGTTTGAGTGTTAGATAGGTGGTCTTAGATCCTAGGTTGATGTGTTGGATCAGTTGGATCCTCTGGATGTAATAAAGAACCCATGTGTAAGGCTAATTGGCTCTAAGGTCATTTATAAACGTGGACACCAAATTAGGCCATGGGGTTCATATAGTGTTGGAGACATGTTGATAGGTTTTTTTGAGTTGTTTTAGGCATAGGATAGGTCTACAAAGTCCATTAGGGACTTTCGCATGTCTAAAAGGTCAAAAATACAAAATTGTAAAAAGTTGCTAAGCAACTTTTAAAAGTTGCTAAGCAACATTTCTACCAATTGTGGAAAGGAGGTTCCAACATCCATAACCAATTGAAAACTATTATATCCATTGGGGGTAGACATATTTAGGCCTCTGATATCATCCATTTTTGTGTGGGATGAGGCATGTAAATATTTGGTGGATTGAACAACAATAAAACTCAGATTTTACCCAATTTTCACTATTTTCCATACAGTACAATCTGAAAAGGAATTTGATTGCATGTAATTTTGAATTGGTTGTGTAGTGGTGTGAGTTTAGGTTCTAATGCAAGTGGTATGACTCCAATTGGCATCGTTTGGAGCGAGTAGTGGTCAGTTTACTGAAAACTGCCATTCAAAACCTCGGTTCAGAGGGTTTCACCCAAGATGTGGCCCTAACTTGCACATTCCATTGAGGAATTCAATTGAATTTTGGAAAATTAAATTTAGGGGAGTTTAATTGATATTAAAAAAGGGTGGAATCTAGGAGTGAGGGTTGGTGTGGTTTCCACCAAAACCTAGGCTAAACAAGACAATGTGTTTAGTATAGCCTACAAGGAGGAATGAACAAACAGTCATCTAGGCAGTGTATGGTGACCATTTTAATGGTGGATTTGGTCTATTAGAGGACATGTGAACATGTAAAATTTGTGATTTTATTTCCGCAAACCCATCTTCAATTGGTTGCTTTGGAAAACAAGCCTAATTAGGCCTATTAGGTTTGTGTCCACAGTAGGTGCTTAGGGGTGCAGGAGCAGAGACAAGCCTAAATATCTTGGGATTGGATGTAATCCCCAAAAGGCTACTCAAACATATAATTTTTTCCAAGGGTTCTTTGGAATAATTTTGAATAAAGTTAGGATTATCGGTCTGGCAGGGCTACTAGAATTAGGCCTAAATAGGGGTTTCTTGACCCGGGTGCACAAATGAGACTTCCAAAATTGATTGGAAGGATAGGGTGAGTTATACTAGTTTTTAAACAATCCAAACCCTCCCTAAGGAGTGCCATAGGTGACTGGTTGCCTTCAGTGTGTTTAGAACCCTAGTTGTGGGGTTGAAATAGGCCTTAGACAAGGCATAGAGGGGTGATTTTGGATCTTCTATTCTTTTAGTTGCTCACTCTGCATCACAAACCTAGTCTCATGATTTAGGAAATTCAACTTTGGCAAATATGCCATGAAGCTTAACTAGTTCCTTTTTTTCCCCAAAAGAACTAGGTCAAAGTTTCGTTATCTGCAACCTTGCTCTATTTTTTCCATTTCCTTTCTTTAGTGGAGAGTCTCATCGCCTTCGATGTGACCTCTTCATTGATTGAAAATGAGACACCCCCACTTTCACTCTCCTATTATCCCATGATATAGCAAACTGTATAGACAAGTTGTCATCAAACCCATTGATGCATTCTATGAACTGACAACCCCTCCCTTGGTACAAATGTGCCACAATTTCATTCTTTTTGAATTCAACATGAGTACTTGATTCAATTATCACCTTATCCCTACCCATAGTTTGAATGGTTGTAGTTAACAAAGTATTAGAGATCACACAAACCAGAGACTAAACCTTTTTTTTTCTCCCAACCATCTAAGAACAACAGCTAAATAATGTTTCAAGGCTTTATAAAAAATGTTTAAATGCTTGCTACTAGGAAGATAATAATTATTTGTTATCCACATTAAACATAATGCATGCCAACCTCCTCTTATAGTACTCAAGGAAATATTTTGCAAGGTTTCCCATGTGTAAGGCATCACACACCCAAAAAAATTTAGTTAAAAAATTATTGAAAATGCTTTTTTGGGTCATATCAATGGCTAAGATGTACACAAAAATGATGACTTTGCATCATCATTAAATGTCCCCCAAACATGGTCACACAAACATACCAAGCACGAAGGGGTCACACCAACACCCCATACCTGTTGTTTGTCCTATTGGAGTGGGCCCCCCACCTTTTAGGCCACCTAATCTCTTTATTCCAGTAGCAATTAATCCTCGTATGCTTAGAGATATTCACCCATGGTGTAATTGAGTGTGTTGCTTTCAGGCCTATTCAACAAAGCATTAACATACTTAGCCTGCCAAGAAAAATTAAAAATATATTTGTTTCCTCCTAGACTCTACTCCAAGGGGATCAAGTAGAGAATGATAGACTTATAAAACACTGAGAGGCCGGGGGGGGGGTGTGAATCAGTGATAGCAAAAATAATACCACATTAAACACAGACCGGTAAAAATAGTTAACCAGTTTACTTAATACTATGCATGCAATCCAAAGTGATATAAAAGCATCCATAATAAGTAAAGCATCCACCATAACACAAGTGTTTATACGTGGAAAACCCAACTAGGAAAAACCACAGTGAGATGGGACTCACAAGTTAACTATCTGCAGAAATAGGTAATTGATTGGTTAAGGTCTACAAAGTGCTCTGCTAGGAGCTAATCTTGTTAAAGATTTGTTAGTCCGCGCTTCCATTATGTCTTTTTTGTGTTCTTTAATTTTTTCCCCCTTTGCAATTTTTATTTAACTGAACCTCTCGCTTGAACCATTCCAAGGTTCAAGGTTCAAGTTCAAGTGTTGTATGTGGTATAACGACTTTGTTTTAAATAAGGCACTAAAGGTCTTGGTGGTCATAGTTCATTGAACTTGAACAGTGAACCTTTAGAAGTGGTTCAAGGTTCAAGGTTCAACATGTTAAAGAAATTCTTGCATAAGTCATGTTTTATAATGGGTAAGCTTAGGCATGTTCGTGTGTTTTGCATTAATGTTGTTTTGAACTTGAACCTTTGAACTTCTTTTTGAAGGGTTCAAGGTTCAAAGTTCGAGGATTGATGACTTTGGAGATAAAGTGAACAAGTGTTAGCATATAGGGAATATTCTGGATTTAAAAGATGAACCTCGAGAAAATGAATTGTGATGAAAATCCGTACTTGGGAATAATCATTTCAAGTAAAGGATATGGAGGAGAAAAGACTTGTTATTAATAAACTGTCAGAATTTAATCTTTTTGGCATGATTTGGCACAGATGAGTATGCAATTTTCAAATCATGATGAATCGTGAGACTGATATTTTAAGCCAGTATTTAAGATTTGTTTTATTTAAAACAAGTTACCTGCCTTTATTATTTGCCCAATTTGGTAAGTAGAAGATTAGCACAGGTGGCATTTCTTGCTCCCGACTCTGTGAATTCTCAGTTCTGCATGAAAGGTGAGCACAAGTTCTTCCTCTTTTCTCATTGGTTTTCATAAATTGAAAGTGTTATTTGATACTTCAGTCAGTTCAGTCAATTCTTCTTGCTGTGTATTTTCTTATTTTAAAGCTAAAATGAGACCAAAAGTACCTCAAATATACGAAAAGTCTTGGTTAGTTAGTTCCCTGCCTAACATAGGAGATACTTTTCTACTGTCAGTAGACTTAGAGGAATTCCATGAAAGAGTAGGAAATTCTTCTAGTTCCCCTTTGATACAGAAAATTTCAGATAGTGGGTTGGTAGAAGTTGCAACATTTCCTCTAGCTGTGTCATGTCTAGAAGTAGTTTTGGAATGTATGAGCAGATATGATCCTATAGAGAGGTGTATAAGAGACATAGAGGGTAAGGTTTTTCTTGAAATTAGTTGGAAGGTTGTTTCCATCGTAATGAAAATATCAGAGAAGGAGCAATATGAGGACTAGACGGTATGCAAGTCACAAGGACTTTTCTCTGAGAAGAAGTCATGTTATAGGAGTGTCATTGCAAGAAATTGGTTATTGAAATTTCAAAAGGGGGGTTCAAGACTACCAAGCCCATTAACCCGAGAACATCTGATTTAGGAAGTAAGGGACATAGTCATTTTATTACATAGAATGCGGGGAAATCAGATAGCCTTTTATTGGGAGGATTGGGTGTATTTCTTTATTCAGGTCATTTTTGGCGAAAAGAGACACATAGATTGGACAAAGTTAATTGCAGAAAGAATGCATGAGGGCTTGATTTGTTCTGAATTTTTTTTTTTCCATATGTCCTCTTACCTCATATACGGTTTAGCCTGCAACCGTCAATGGGTAGGTCTGTATCATGAAACTTGGTAGAATGATATGAGGATATATGAATATCACCCGCATTTGCAACAACACAGGGTCACTGAAAATTATTACAAGGTTCATAATATTTTCCTTGGCAGGTTAGTATTTGAGTTGAAAGGAGATATTCATAAAAGATTAACTGAGGAAGCTATGCAGTTTATAAATATATATGGCAACTTTTATATTTAGTTCTCCAGGTTCACTTATTTGAGGGTTGGGGGTTTTGAAGGAGAACCCTACAAATTTCCAAGATATGTCTTTGACAGGCAAGTGTTAATTGAATTTTGTAGGCAACTTGCTCATGTAGATAAGAAATATGGGGAAGAACACCAAACAAGGGTCTCCTTTCCCATTGAACTGACACATTACACTTGTAACAGTATCTCAGTTGCTTTGAATTTGGAATTAGAGTTCAAAAGGTTCAACTTTCAGTTGTATTTTCCCCGCACTAAGTTTGATACTAAAGGATTTGCAATGACACACTTTACATTCAGGGAGAATTTTTGACATGTACCTGATCTAGAAGACTTTGGGCAGATTGTGTGGATGAGTATGAAGTTCGAAAAAGAGCCCACCTGAGACTTATAGTGCAACAAATTAGGGATTATGGCCTGAAGATAAACACTGCAAATATTGTGAATGATGAAAATGATTTACTTGATCCCCAATTTGTTGATGATAGGCAACAAGGAGTAATACCATAGATTGATTGAAAAAAAGACGAGGAAGAATAGATTCAAACCAGGACAATCTTGGTCATTTAAAGAATAGAGAGGTGGCTTAAAAAGCAAAGACTGAGCATAAGCTCAAGGAAGGATTCAACCTCACCCACTGAGGTCTTGGTATCTAATTCTCTTGTCCCATCTTGTGCTGCAGGTTCCCAGAAACAGGGAAAAGGAGGACATAGAGCAAAGACCGTGCAAATCAAAGAGGAGACAACTTCTGTTAGTGTCACCCACTCCAGAACAAGGGGTGAAAGACAGTCCTTGCCTATTGATACTATGGTGGTTGACCTTGAGATGAATACCACCTCAATTGATCCAATCAAAGAACAAGGCCTGGCTGATGAGGGTGATAATCAGCAGGAACAAGAAACCTTAAATGAAGTTACTACTATGGTAGTAAGGGATGGAAAGGAAACTGGAATTGATCTAGATAAGTCTCAAGTTCCTTCAAGACCAATATGGTTAGAAAACATGTTAATTATCAAGAAGAGAAGCATTGTTCCAGCCTTGATTCCAGTAGAAGACATGGTGAGTAAATGCCTGGGAAAAACTCCTAAAGCGAAGAAGTCAAAAACTATGTCAAAAATTGATTTTGATGTAGATAGTGGGAACTGGATCGTGGAGATTGCACGTCCATTAACAGATGAAAAGACAGAGAACTCTACAGCTCAAGACTTCGTTGTTGAAAAGATAAATATTGGAACTGCTTCTTGAGCCACAGATGTTCTTCACCTTGAGGCTTCAACAAAGAAGATCATGACTAGGACCTGGAAAGATGAGAAAGATAAGCATCAGATGAAAGAGATGTTACAAAGGATGGCAGAATATATTGAGGCAATCAATGAGCCGAACCCTCAACCTTTGTCATAGATTCCAATGTCCTTCGATCCTAAGTCCCCTGCAAATCAGAAGACTCTGGAACAAATACAAAAATGAAGGTTGATCACAGAAACTATGATGGAGTGGTTAGAAAGGATTCAGAAGTCTGGTGCATAATAATTTGTTAATCTAAGTAGAGTATATGATGGGGAAATGCAAGTGATGAAGGAGTTGGAGGTTGAAATCATCAATTGGAAAAATGAGGAAGCTAAATGGGCATAAAAAATTGTGCAGATGTGAGAAGTGCAGAATTATGGGGTAATGAAGTTTCTTGTTGAAAAACCCATGGCAGGCTTGGATGATAGTATTTTGTATGTGTGCCAAAGGAACATTGAATGGAGAAATTCTCTGATAAAATAGGCTTATGAGGACTTCGTGAAATTGATAAATCAACTTGTAGAATTAGTTACCTCCATGAGAAATGAAGTCGTGTGCATTGGGATAAAATGTCTGAAGGATGATGGAAGAACCCTTGAGACGATTGAGGTTATAATAGAATCATTTAAGGGCAAAATAAATTATGTGAAAGAAGCTAAGGGTTTAGTTCCAAATGACTTAAGTGTGATTGCTAATATTGAATCACTCCTGTTTTTATGCATCAGACATCTAGACAGTCACTCCGACAAAGTTGCACAGGTTCACAGGGAAAAAGAGGTCTAGAAGCAACGAATAGCACACGTGGGATTACCTCATAACACAATTATTCAACACTTTGCCACTTCTCACACGAATTGGAAGAAAGAAGCAGTTGCTAGAACTGCATAGTAATATTTCTCATTGATGATAGATCCTTTTCACTTGTTAGCTACAAAAAATTTTTAATTTTTTTTATACTAGTTTCACTGACTTTGTGGGACGAAAATTGTTGGCTTTCCGTGTTTCCTGTTTTAATTGTTGGCTAGGTTGTGGCTATATAACTATGCTTTTGACACTCTAGAAAGGTCAGAAAAATTGTGATTTTTTGAGCATCAAACAATATCTGTTTATGTTTTGAATTCCTTGGAACTGGATTGACTGATTTATGAATGAAAATGATTATGGTGTGCAGCCTTTGAATCTGTGCGTTTAAATATTGGCGATCTTTCTTAGAAAATCTGCTATGTGCATGATACCATTATTCTTATCAGTCAATTCTAAGTTTTTCTAGAATTCATTGTTATTATTACTTGTTAGCAGATTCATTGTGGATTGAGTTGTGTTGATCCCCCTTGCCCTATGAGGCATGAGAGAGTATCGATCATAATCAATACTGCTTTGTACTTGCTTCTCTCTAAATTTATAGAATGAACCTAAGTGAGTAACAAAGTTTGTGAGCTCTTATTTAATATTCAGAATTTTCTCTTTGTTTTATGTTAATGGAATTCCTTTATGTTGATAGATGAATGCTAAATCCTTTCTATGCTTTCTGGTTAAAAGCGTCTTCATTTCAAATATTTTCTGTGTAGAATTCATTGCAAATTATATGAGGAGTTTCCCTCTAATGCAGAGGATGGATTTTGATTAGTTCATCTAACTGTTGGTTTATTAGTGTCCTTTCATTAAGGGGCGTACAAAAGTCATATTAGCATTTAGTGAAAACAAATATTACAATTTTAAGAAAGGGACAAATCTGTTAACCAACAAGATCACAGAGCCCTATTAGGAGTAACCTCAGTAGAGGATTTCAAACCTAAACTAATGGATCACCTAGTTAGAGGATTTGTACAATGAAGCTTGTTAGAGCTTACCCGGTTAGGGGATTTAACTTTTGTAGTGATTAGAAAACAACAGGCGGTGTGATCTAAAAATAACACATCTTGCTTGTATAGATCCTCTTTTGCTCACTCAAAACTGCATCACCGACATACTTTGCAACTCCTTTGATAAATCACATCAACTTATCACTTGTATCTCGCATCATAAAAATAGTTCATCACAATGTCATTATATAGACATTAGATTTCATGTCGGCTCAAGAACCTCATCATAATTCCCTAGGTGCAATGTATCTAGACAATCTTACATAACACATCATAGATTACCGCCAAATCTGTCAGTTAGAAATAACTCATCACGACTGGTGATAACTCATCACACAATCAGTGAAACCGGTTGGAACACTGATATCGGTTAAGAGTTAACCTCTTCCAACTCATAGACCGATTGTCCTCCATTTTCTTCCTTGTTGATCTCCACAGTATCTCCAAACTAGTGTCAGTGAAAATGACCAAAACCAATTGTCATTCCTACATATACCGATTGTCTACATATACCAGTTAGACACCTTCAAACTAGTTGGACTTCTCTATACAAATGATACCGGTTTGCAATACAAAGACTTAGGAGTAGTACCGGTTTGTCTTAACTAAGATGACTATGACAATGTGAACATATGTGTATGTATATATGTGTCATCAATGACAATAGATAAATTCATCTATTACAAAAATCATCATCAAGCCAACAATGTCCCTCTTTGGCATTGATGGCAACACTTAGAAAATTTTACAACTTTACAACTAAGTGTGCTTACAAAAATTGTACATATATATTTCTACTCCCTCTTAACAATACATACAAAATTTTCACAACACATACATATTTCTACTCCCCCTTTGACAACAATGCCAAATTGAAAAGTAAAATACATATATATTATATCAAAATTTGCATCAAAAACTACATATACATAAATATAAGAGTTATTCAAGGAGTGTTCACTACAATTTTTAAGAAAATGTTAGTAAAAGTAAAATCATTATCCTATGTTTCCAATAATGTTTCAGTTAATTCAATAGTTGTCATAACTTGTGCAGCGAATTCTTCCATTGCATCCACTGTGCTCATCTCTGGAGTCCCCAAAACCGCTTCTGCATCCTTGTATGCCCATTGTAAGATGTCCACTTTAGGTCTAAAATGGTTCTTTATTTCTTTCAAGGATCGGAGATGCTTAGCCTACTCACAATCATAAACATCTAACCGATGTTGCAAAGCATCAACTGATTTGCCAAAAGTTAGGGCTGAATCTTGTAATGGTATGTAAGCAATACATATCATTTCCAATTCCTTTTCTGTCTCTTCTTGCCTCTTCTTCAAATCAGAATAGAAAAATGAAACGTTAGATGTATAGGCCAAAATACTTCCTCTAGTTTCAACAACAGTTCTCAAAAGATCTTTATTTACAGATAAAACAATCTTCCCTTTATCAATATCTGTAAATAATTGCTCTCTCGTCTTCTTTCTATAATCCAAATTCAACTAAGGTACGTGCAGCTTCTTCAAGGGATTTCAGTTGGTCAATACGATCAGCAACCAACTGTCCAAGCTTGCCGATAGGGGTTGACAAATTGCCAGTGTCAGTCTTTGGTAGGAGACTTGACAAAATATCAACAATAGTTTGGATTGTTTCTACTTCTTTTCTCAGTTCTTTCAATCTTTTCTTTTGAGCCCTAGATTGCATCACAGAAGAAATCTCCATAAGTTTAGATGCACTCATATTATCTACATCTATAGGTCCTTTAATGCTTATTGAGTCATCCTCATCATCAGTTTGCTGCTTCACCTTTGCTTTTTCCTTTTCATCTGTTTTCTTTGCTATCTTCTCCTCTATTTTCTCTTTCTCTTCATCCTTTTTCTTTTCAATTTCCTTCACTTCAACCTCTTTCAATACCTCTATTTGTTTCTCCTATGTAGTTGTAGCAAAGAAACGGGACTTGGACTCGGCTCGGACTCAGCAAGGCCGAATCTGACTCAGGACTCGGAGTTAGACTCAGTTGGACTCGGGAAAGTGAAAAACTCAAGAAATTTAGAAATTTTTAAAGATTTAAAACTTGTTTCATGCACCCTTTATTGAATACACCTTAAAGACACAATAACATCATCAAAATCGGCTCATTTGATTACATACACAAGTATACATCAATCACATAAGCATAAACACAAATTGTAGTCCCCAGGACCTTCCTCTGCCGTTTTTATTTTTAGCTTCTCTTGCTTGGGTATAGTGGTGTTTGAACTGGAAAGAGAGGTTGGACTTACATATGATGTGGATGGGATACCTTCTCTATTGTTGGGAATGGTAATCTCAGGTTGATGGTTGATATTGTTACAATATGCAAAGGGATTTGCATCACCCAGGATTGTAATTTCTACACCGTTATGAGGAAGCTTGATACACTGGTGGTAGGTGGATGGAACGGCTTGCATATCCAAGGTCTTCCTAACAACAAATTACACGGCAGAGGAAGGTCCAGAACTTGACATATGATGTGCTTCACCACTGGGCCCACTTGGATTGGTAACACAACTGCTCCTTTGGATGAACGTTCCGCATCATCATAGGCTTTTATGGTTATCTTTTTGTGGGGATCTACTGATTCCACTACATATCCCAATGATGTGACCAATTGTAATGTATAGATATTTAGGCTTGCTCCATTGTCGATCAAGACTCGCTTGATCCTATGTTGGTTGATAAATCCTTCAATATGGAGTGAGACGTTATGAGGTTACTAGAAGGATGTATTGTCACTTTCAGAGAAAGTGACACATGGTGATGACCTCAAACTACCAACCATAGCTTGAAATTGATCTGTATTTAGATTGGCAGGGACTGATGCCTCTTAGAGAGCTTGATCCAAGATTGTTTTATGAGATGGGGATAGGCGCAAAATCTCTAAGATGGATATAAGTGTGGGTGTCTTATCTAACTGTTCCACAAGGTTATACTACTTTGGGATGAAAGTTGTGCATTGTGAAGTTGCTTTAATGTTGATCTTGCCATGACGCGTAACAACATTGCAGGTAGAGCTTGGATCTTTCATGGTAATAGTTGTAATTCGTTCATTGGCATCATATAGGTGATTCACAGTGTAATTATAGGTGACTCACGTATAATCAGATGTATCTGTGTTTCATCCTGAAGTGGAAGGACCCCTTTGATCTTCTGATGGAAGTGGATTTTTAAACATAAGATGATCATTATTTGTGGTTTTTGTGTCATGTCCTTCAATTTCAATCTCTCCTCGGTCAATAAGATCCTGAACAAGATCTTTCATTCTATGACATTTACTTGTTTTATGCCCTTTCCCTTGATGGAATTCACAATGTTCACTATCCCTCCACCATGAAGGTTTAACCTGAGATTCATAATTAGATGTCTTTGGTAAGGTCACCAGATTTGAAGAGACCAACTGGCATAACACTGTTTCAATAGGTTCCCCTAAGGGAGTGTATGTACATTTCAGTTTATAATTTTGTTGTCGTTGTCTCGGTTCCTCTTGCGGTACATTGCATCCTTGATTTGGCAGAGCAATCGTGTTATTCTTAGGACGGGGGTTTTGCCCCGCAAATCAGACCATAGGTTGTGCACCGTTGATAGTCCTTGCATCTACAACCCCATCATTGATGATGTTTTTGTTTTTATTCCAGCACTTAGGTTTATCACTGTTGAAGTGCGGGTGAGGGGAATCTTTTGGTTCATTGTATATCTTGATAAGCCCTTTTTTGATGAGGGTCCGCTAACATTTTAAACCCTGAGTGATCATGTCATTAAAAGACTCTGTGCCTTTCATGTCTAGATGGAATTCCATTTCTTCATTCAAGTTGGAAATAAATATTTCCACTAGTTCTGATTCAGGTAACTGAAGAGAATGTCTGCTAGACATTTGTCGCCATCATTGCAGGAAAGCTGAAAATAGCTCCCCTAGTTTTTGCTTGGTGTTACACAGATCTGCCATAGTGACATTGCGTTCTATGTTATGTGAATAATGTGCAGTAAATTTCTGGACCATTTCTTCGAATGTCCTAATGCTGCTTGTTAGTCGAGAAAACCATTGCGTGGTTGTCCCTGCCAAACTTTGAGGAAAAAGACGCATTAGGTATGTGTCTTCATATGCCACTTCTAGGCAAGCAGAGTGAAATTCCTTGACATGATCGCAAGGGTCTCCTTTTACTTGATACTTTTCTAACTTAGGTGTTTCAAACCCTCATGGAAAAGGTGGCATATGTAGATTCCTATCAAAGGGATAGGGACAAATATTGTTAAGTGAAAACTGGTTTGTTTTCACACCACTGTGGAGTTGTTGGGCGAGATTCTCAACTTGTTGCCTCAACATGTCAATGTCATTTGGAGGAGGAGGAGGTGGGGGATTTCCTTGATGAAGGTTGTATTTGATGTGATCTTGACCTATTCCATCCATATTATGACTCTGATTTTCTGATACTTGCCATAATTGTGTTGTATCAAAATCAGAGGGTAGTTTAGCTCCCTCTTGGGAAAGTCTTAAAAAGTGAGCATCCGCATTGTTTCTGAGGATCTCATCAAAAAGTCAATTGAAGAGGGGGTTGTGTTGTGCCCTTTCGATTGCTTCAGGAGTGGGAGTATGAGGATTTTCATCATTTGCGTTGCCTCCAAGAGCTTCTTGGAATTCATTGAGATTTTCCTCTTCTTCCTCTTCGATTTCTTGTTGTCTAGTCCTTGATTTGGTTTGAGCCATTTTGTTTAAAAGTTTTTGTTGATGTTTGATGAAAATGATGATGAGTTGATGATGAAATGAGAGATAAATGTTTGGTGAAGTGTTTAGCATATGGATCTCTAGCACTAAAGTTTTGATGTTACCAAAGTCCTTTTTATGAATTGCTTGTTGTGTTTGTTGACAATGTTTGATATGATAAGGTTTAGAGAGGCCTGAGATGTGTTACAGACCCAATTACCTAGTAATGAGAGGATTCACTCATAGACTAGTTTTAACCTGCATAGAAATGCCTCTTAGGATGAGTTTATCCTAGATGTAGAGACACTCTAAAAAGTGATGTGTTGTGTTTGATTCAAGGAAAAATTGAAAAGAACTTAGTGACAAAACCTCTTTATGTTTCGAGAGTTGGAATGGATTGATGATGTGTGAATGTGAGAATGAATGAAATGTTAACTTCAATAAAAACTCTGTGTTACAAATGGGAAAAATTCTTCCTCTTCTCTTTTAGGGGTTGGTGGTTCTTCCCTAGCTGAGTTATATGTGATGCAAATGTTTGGAAAGAAAGCAGGATTGATTTTGCCTCCTTTGTTTTTATGATAACTCAAAGCTCTATATTGAGTAAAAGCTCTGTGGTTTAAAGACTCTTGATCAAACTCGTTAGATTTTCCTTGAAGATATAGACACATGTGACGTAAGAAGTTTCTATGTGAGACAAAGATTTGTCTATTGTAATAGAAAAATCTCTTTCTTTTGATGAAAGCCTTTGAGCTCAACGGTCTTTTCTTCAAATTAATACGTTGATGAAGATTCTTCCTTCTCAAAATGTAAGGATGGTCATATAGTTTTGATAACTTTGTCTGTCTCTTTGATTTTTGTTTGTTTTGTCAAAAGGTTGGTGTTTTGAAAATTTTGTGTTGGATGAATACTTGTTTTGGAATTGGTTTTTCTTTTGATTTTTGTTTAACAAGAAAACAAAGCAAGCACACAAACACAAGAATGTTGCCTCAAAAGGAACAAATAAGTGTGTGTCTAAATCAACCCAATCTTTGAACCTTTTGACCCCTTTTTCTAGAAAGCCTGAAGTCAGCTCAGTTTATCACTGGTCTTGACAAAAAACGAAGACACTTCAAACACAGTTTATCCCTAAGGTCAAATGGCCAGTTGCGATAATTTCAGCCCACATCTTGATATTTCTTCAACTTTGCTACTACATACCTTTGAATCCCGTCGTAGCAAATAAGGATGTGATATACTAAGTCTTGCATGAGCATAACAAATAGATGATCCCTATGATGGGGGAGTCACCATTTTTATCAAGCTACAAGTAGCCTTTCAAAAAGCTATGTTTCTACTCAAGGAAATATGTATGGTGAGTATCTTGGGAGCAAAACCATCTATGCTCTTGCACTGAACTTCTCACAAATATCCTCAATCAATAGAACGGGTGGGCTTCTACATAAAAAGGTGTTTAGTAATGTTCGATGTTTTTGGACATAAGTTCATTCTACAATGACTCACTTAAGAGCCTTGTAACTTGTGGTGGGGCCCATATGTCCTTTCAGCAAGTTACGCTGTAGGAACAACTATACCCAAGGCTACAACTTTCGCTCACACCTGATTTCTATAGCGGCTTGAAGGATTTACCACACGAGGTCGTTCCCAAGAGTGATGTGTCTCTTGGTAGAACAATCTTAAAAAGATAAACTTTGGGTGTTACTAACACTTTTCTCTTGCACCTAAGACCATGAAAGCCAAGGGAGAGGATAGTGTGTGTTAGAAGTAGGACCACTCAACAAATTTTTTGCACAAGTGTGTCAATCACAAAAAACACTTGTTATTTTTAACTGTTTTTCATTGCAATGTGATCTAACTATTTGGAGATGTTGCTCCAACAGTCATGGTGTTCTTTTTAACTTCAAAGGCAAAATACTTGGTAAACTAGGAACTTTGAAATCCTGGTCAACTGAATTGAAAACACGTTTTGTTTGAAGTAAAATCATTTTTGAGCTTGAAGGAAAAATGGCTTGTTCTTTTTAGATTGCCCAAAATGAAGTATTGATTGTAAATTTCTTTAAGTTGATGCAAGAAAATAAATTTTGTTTTGTTGATTTTAAGCACCAAAACAAAGTTTGTTTACTAACTTGCAAGAAATAAAGTTATTTTGTTGGGTTTGAAAGCTGTGGTTCTTTTTACTTTGACAAATGAGATTCTTTTTATGAGCCCAAACAAAATATGTGATTCTTTTTAAGAGCCCAAATTGAAATGTGAAGTTGATTTTAAACTAAAATAAGAAGTGAATTCATTTTTAAGCCAACTTTGAAAAAGTTAGTAAAAAAAGTAAATCTACTTCCTAATCTAATTTAAAAACCTGCACAAGGAAATAAGCAATTAGCAAAAATGATTATGGTGGGCTTCTACAAGCCTAAATTTTGATTTTTCGGTTACAAAACATTTTTTTTACAACTCTGTGTTACAATAGCGCTTTTCTATGTGAACAAAAGCGCTAAAAGAACAAAAAAAGTGCTAAAAGAATAACGACACTAAAAGAACAACAACAACGCTAAAAGAACAACAAAAGCGCTAAAAGAACAACAAAAGCGCTAAAAGAACAAACAAAAGCGCTAAAAGAATAACAAAGCTTAAAAAATGTTACACAAAATGAAATCTATGCCAGACAGAGAGCACAAACGCGCTAGAAGAGTGACAATAGCGCTAAAACTATGACAAAGGCGCTAATTAGCGAACAATGGCGCTAATTCACCAACAAAAGCGCTAAAACGCTAGCTTTCGAAGGTGCTAAAGCGTGATCAATGGTGCTAAAGCGCGACCAATGTGTCAATTAAAACAAGGAAAGTTAGTAGTTTATCAAAAATGTATCAGAAGGTTGCGTGTTTGATTCACGTCGGGTTCGCCAAATCATGCTCTGCAAAAAGGGAGATTGTTAGGATAAACAAACACAAACAACAAACAACAAACCAATTGTTAGATGTTAGTGTTAGAAATCACAAATTAAAGACCATCCTAAACAGGGATACCAAGAGAGACACTATAAGAAAAATAGAGAATTTAATAAAGATAACAAATGCAAAAAGGCATCTCCAAATGCCTTCCACCATGCTTGTAGCTCCTCCTCCCTTGTTCCTCTCCTCTCCAAGTTTCCAAATAAGTGTAGCTCTCAGCAACTTTTTGCACTATGGATGTCTTATGGAGATTCAAGATTGAAAATGCTTTTAAACTATGCTATGCAAGTGTAAAAACAAGCTAAATATGAGATGCTATGAAATGAACTAAGATTTATTTTAGTCCAAAATGACAATATGAGTGATTATGCTAAAATGCTCTCTCTAAAATTGACTATAAGTTAAATGCATACAAGTTTTCAAGATCTGGATTATGAAGAAATGAGCTCTATTTATAGGTAAAATGGAGCAATGGATGGTTGAGATTGAGTAATCTCAACAAGGGTCAGTATTGAAGGGCTTATGATCCATGTGAGGACTTCCAATCCAATCCTAGGATGACAAATGTCAATATGAGATGGGTTCAGGGGAGAGGGAAGAAGCATTAAATGCTTGACATGACCTGAGGGTTAACTTGGGAGGTAGGGTTAATGTTGAGTTGAGTGAATAAATTCATTATTCAAAGAATAAAGCTTTTATCCAATGGATAAACTCTTGTGCAAGAGTTAGTGAGGATAATCATGGTTAAAGCAATAAATGTTTGAGAAGACACATGGGTTAAATGAGGGTTGAGTTTAGAGGTAAAGTCTATAACCATGTGGGTGAGTTGAGTTAACCATTAATGGTCATGTAAGAGTCATAAGTGGTTTGGAAGACTTTAGAGGTTAGTTTGTTGGGCACATAAATCATTAAATGCTTTTCAAAGACTTTGGAGTCTTTGAGAAGTGACTCCAAGTTGCTTAGGAATGTGACAATATTTAGGGGATGGTTAGGCTCATTAGGAAGGGGTTAGAAGAGTCTAGAAGGGTCTAGAAGGGGATTTAGGATTGCAAGTGGATTGGGTGGGTGAGGGAAAATATGATTAAAATTAAAATAAAATTAATTTCTTTCAACTTGTGGTTGCAACTTGCATTTGTAGGAGAATACAAGTTGGGGCGGGGAGGGGGGGTTGTTTAATGATTTCAATAAATTTATTTATTTATTTATTTTAAAAAAGGAAAGGGGATTAAATAAAATAAATAGGATTTATTCATTTAATTGATTGTGAATTTGGTTTAATGAATTAATTTAAATAAATTCAATAATTTATTTAATTAATAGGAGAATGGTTTGAAGATGAATTAATTAAATGTTAATTTAATTAACTATTGGCTAGTAGGTTTATTAATCAAATAAATAGCAAATATTCATTTATTTAAGATGGACAGATTTATGTGACTACATTGTGTAATTTAGAAAAATGAGTAAATAAGAGAATATATATAATAAGTTATAAAACAAAAAGTTAAATTGTAGAATTTATAAAAACTTTACCTTCACTATCTCATCACAAGGGACCCAAAAGTCTCGCTCATAAAAAATGCAGTCTGCCATATCTTTCCCTACAGGGGTGGCAAGATAGGATGAGGAAGACCACTCCTCACCAACAATCATACGTCTCC
Organism: Cryptomeria japonica; assembly: GCF_030272615.1. NCBI lineage: Eukaryota > Viridiplantae > Streptophyta > Pinopsida > Cupressales > Cupressaceae > Cryptomeria > Cryptomeria japonica. The sequence continues at coordinate 662,772,632 of NC_081406.1, read as the reverse complement.
AGGCCGACTTAGAGCTAAGCATGGACTGCAATGTGATGAAGTTTGTGGCAAATCTTGTGATTCTTGGATGAGCCAACTCGTTCTACTCTGTGTATTGTCTCATAAGAGCCAACACCAATGAATGATAATATACAAATTTGCACACATTTCTCGCCCTTTCTACACATCTCTTGACCCATGGGATTTTTCCAATATCCTTCAACATGATGTCAATGCAATGGGCAGCACATGGAGTCCAAACTATATATGGGTGCCTCTCCATCAATAGTCTACCGCAACAACATAATTTGTTGCATTGTAATTAATGGGGGTACAAAATAGTAATTAATTTGCAAACAAATTTAGTTTGTAATCAAAAGTTTACCTGCAACAACATAATTTACTGCATTGTCGGTCACCACTTGTACCACGTTCTCATCGCCCACCTCATCAATCACCTCCTCTATCTGCTCACATAGGTAGGTGGCATTCTTACAATGGGCGGAGGCATCAATGGACTTGATGAAAATGGTGCCCCCTAAAATAAAAAAATAAAGCTAGATCAATTATCATTCAATAAACCATTAAATAAAAAATAAAAAATAAAAGACTAAATGAAACTAAAATTAATCAATCACCTCCAGAAGAAACAAGAAAATTAAGGAGAGTTATATTTCTCCTATTCATCCAACCATCAGTCATGATGGTGCAACCTTTATTGCTCCATATCTGGCATTTTTCATCTAGTTCTTTCTTCACATCATTCACCAATTGAGACAAAATGGGTCCCCTCAAATCACTCTCAGTAGGGGCTTTGAACCTCGCCCCGCATATGGTAAGGGCATCAACCATTTCTTGCCAATAAGGAGACTTGTCACAAATAAATTCAATGAGATAAGCTAAGTATGTTCTATGTAGTAATGTACTATGTAGTATGTACGAGAAAAAATAAAATGAAGACAATCAAAGTATACAAATTAAAACAATCAAACATAAAAGTTATAAAACATTCACCTGGCTGCAAAGAATGGAATACTGCTATAGGTCCAAAACCTGCCAACTGCCATTTTAGTGGCATGATGGACCTCCTTGTTCCAATCGATGCCCTCAAGCGACTATTGGGACCTAGGAGTAGTGCGAGGCACAAAGAAGGTATCCAACCTAGATTTACGAATCCTAGGTCCAATGCTAACACTCCCACTACAACTACTAGAGATAGGAGCATGAGAAGTGGTGGTGGCACTGCCACTTACAGAAGTAGAAGTGGAAGCACCGGTAGTAGCAAACTGAGTGGGACGATATGAAGGTAAGGAAGAAGGGCCTCCAACACAACCTAACCGTGTCCCTCTTCCTAAAGTTGCCTCTCTCCCAATGGTTGCTCGATCCTCCTTTTGTTTCTTTTTCCTTTCAATTTCCTCAACCATTACATAAAAATCACGTATGGCCTTAGGGAGTGCTTTTAGACATGGTTCAACATCATGTCCATGCACACCAGAAATATGGTATTTTAGTCTATATATACCTCCATGGAATATTGTTTTGCAAAATGTACATTTTGTTTGCCCCTTTCCTTGCCCTGGAAAATCCTCATGATATTTCCAAGCAAGGTCCTTTCTAATGAGGGGTCTAGAAGCTAAAGTAGACATTATAGAATAGTTTTGTGAAACTTGAAGTTGAGGCAAATAATAAAGTGAAGTTATCTGCAATAAAACATTACAAATACAAAATGAAATTAATACATATATTCAAAAAAACTAAGGTAGGGTTTGTAAATTTATTTATTTTTAAAGTAGGGTTTGACAAACCCTACAATTTAAAAAAAATAAAATTTACAAACCCTACATACAACCCTGCATAGTGCAACTACATACTACATGCTACATACAAAGTTACAAACATACAAAATATTTTGGAAGAAAATGTAAAACTTTCAAAATAAATGAATAGAAAATGGAATTTTTGCATACAAGAAACAAAAAAATTCAAAAAAACAATCTTACCTCTTACAACAAGCTTCAAATGAGTTGCAAACTCTTCCTATCCAACTCACCATGCACCAAATCCAAACACAATGAAGCCCCAATGTGATAAATTGAAAAAAACCTGAGCTTCCTCCTTGCTGGTTTTTCTTCTATGCACCCTTGTTTTTCTTCCCAACTCACTTTACTCCTCCTATATTTCAAGTGAATGAAATGAAGTTCACTTTTAGAGGTTAGAGATAACTAAACAAAAAAAATGGACTTGAAAAATCTATTAATTTTTATTTTTTTTGTCTTTCTTTAAGCCAAACGTCAACTGAGTTTGAGGCTCGGGACTCGCCAAGTTTGGTGAGTTTTTAACAAACTTGCCAACTCGGCAAGTCTGGCGAGTTTGCTCACCAAACTCGGCCGAGCCCGAGTCCGAGCTCTAGAGACTCAATGAGCATGTCTCGAACTCAGACTCACTGAGTTTGGCGAGTTTTGGGCGATTTTCTAATCTTTGAGCTGTAGTAACTGATGACAATTGATTTTCCACTTGGTGTTCTTTTTCTGGTGGCGGTTGAATATCTACACTAGGTTCATTGACCGATGCTTCAGTTGCTTCCTGTGTATCAGTAATCATCGGTTGATGTACAGGCTCCTTAACCGGTTCAATGATATTACCAGTTGTATTAATAGTGTCCTGGATTTCTTCAGTGTCATCTACAAAGAAAATAACCGGTGGAGAAGTAGTGTCATCCTTATTCTTAATAGGATAGACAACATTTGGTGTAATAATCTCTTCATCATCTAACTCCGGTCGAGCTCTAGTCTCTGTTTGATCAGGTTTATTTGCATAGCCTTCCAAAAGTGTATTCATCCTTTGAATATTTTGGGCTGTAAGATGAGTATCATCTTCAACAAGTTGAGCCTTTCCACTCAGTAACCTCAATCTTCTTGTCTTAGAATGAAACTGTCCTTTGAAATTATCAAGCAATGCTAATAATTTATCTCTAGGTAACTCAGGAAAATATTGAATGAAAACTCTATCACTAATTTCTTGATCCTATTCTACAGCCATTTTCAACTAATTTGCAAGAATAGAATACAAAGAATCAGAAATATCCTTTTCAATATCTTTAGGTAACTGATTGAATTGACAGAGATGGTTGATTACCTCTTGAAAAATTTGTTGTTTCTGACCATCATCAAATCAATCAAAATACTCGTTCACATTATCAAACCATTTCCTCCCTAATGTTTTTAATGTCCTCTCAAAATCAGTTATAGGCTTGTATGATGTAACATTAATAGGAGTACTTTTCTTTGAAATGTCTCCTACTGGTTTGGCTTTCTTACCAGTCAATTTCAGCTTCTTTGGTTCCTATTGAGTGTCAGTATCCTCAGATTTTGCTTGAAGAATGAGTTGTCTACCTCTCTTCTTTGTTGCAGTCTGCTTCTTTGCATATACTTTGGGTTTCGGTTCCTTTTTTACTTGAATACTTCTTGTCACCCTTGTACCGGTGGTCACGAAAGGTTCTTGCTCAACTTTCTTCTTTTTCTCTTTGGCACTACTGGGTTGAGCAAGTGCAATCCTTTCCTGGTAAGTTCCCAGTCTTTTCTTCTTCTTATCCTTGGGAGATGCCAAAAGGTTGTTGGCATAATCGATTAATAAGTCATAATTGACTTCATAACTCATTTCTTCCATCTCTTCTTCCCTAGGTTCAACGGCCTTCATAAGACAAAAGTTAGTGGTTACTGTGAAACAAATGTCTTTTTCAAAGTCTTTCACCACTTCATTAGGTAGCCTTAACCTCATGCTCATCTTCTTTTGAAATTCATTAAAATATTTGTTCGTGGCAACATGAAATGTGTTCTTCACAAACTTAATACTATTTTTTATTTGAGTTGTAACTGGTATGTCCTTCAACCACTGAATGTCACCAATTCCTGGTAGGAAATTCTGAAAATAGAAGAATAGACCAATCAATAGTTGACCATACTTGAACTTTTGACTATTGTCATTCTTGATTTATTTTAGGTTCAATATCAATTGGCTTCTCATTGCCTCACACAAGTCATAATCTGCATTCTCTACAATCATCCTGTAGGCTGCATGCACAACAACAGATGTCACACTGTTCATCCTGCTAGAATGGAATTTATCCTATAACCAATGACCATAGTTGCAAATCTGACTGCTTGATCTGCAATATTGTTGACCGAAATCGTATGACGATTAGCGGTGGTCTGAGTCAGTGCAATCACAATATCTTTTGAAATTGTCCTCAACTTTGGTACTTCATTGGTTTTCCAGAAACCAATCACTACATGAATTGCTTCCTTTGTGATTGTGTACGAGATGTCAAGATACATATTCTCTCCATGCACATGACTAAGGATAATCCTAACATGCTCCTCCTCAAAATATTCAAGAAAATATGCCGCATTATGAAAACCCTTTTCATAAACCCTAATGTATTCGGGTTTGATTTTCCCACTTTTATCACACAAAGATTTGAGTTGTGAATAGATTGACAGTGATCCTATATCCTCAATTTTACAGTCTATATAACTGGATAAATCACCTTTGATCACAACACCATTAGGAACTTGAGACAATGCATTATATGATTCTATTTTATCAGATTCCATAGACTCCATAGCTTCAGCAGTAATCATAAGTCTCTTTGCTTGTGTAGACGACGATGCCATTCTGGATAATCTTGATTTAAGAGAGATTAACAAAAGAATACCTTATTACCTTCACATTGGCAGGGTTTCTGGTTGATCGCTTGAATGCACACCAGTTTTGCCTTCTCTTATCTTTGAATCCAATTCAACTTTTGATTCGCGACACAAATCCATTTACAATCAGCTAACAATTCTCTTTTTCGCTCCGCAGGTGATCAAAAACTCTTCTTCAAATGCAATTAGGGTAAAAGTAACTTAGTAAAGCTTTCTTTTATAAACTTACCTACTACATTAATTGCATAAACAATAGGGTAACAAAACCTAATATACCACTTGACAAACTCACCTATATCGATAGGTATATAACCAGTTGGTAATCCTTTAGAAAACTGATAGGCAATGATATCAAGAATTCTCATAAAATAACTTGAAATGCAAAACTCGCTTACCATACACTCTTCAAGGGGTCTGGAAGTAGATTTACTGCTATGCTCCCCTTAGGCTTGTTGAAAACCTCAGTTCACCGGTGCAGGATTCTCCACACTAGGTGAAAGGTTTGATTCTTCTGCAAGCTTGTCCTCACTCTTCTTCTTCCAAATTTTGTTCATCTTCACTCTGGTTTCCTCAACATCGACCTTCTTCTTACCTTTCTGATCTTCAGAGTGGTTAACCGGTTTGTTCTTTCTGGTTCTACAAAACTTTGCCATGTGTCCCGGTTTGTGACAATGATAGAAGGCCATCCTAGATGCTCCCCAAGGTCCTGCATTACCTCTTCTAGTTCTCCTTCTGCATTTCATAGCCACATTTCCATAGTTATTTCAAATGGTGCAAATCACATTTGTTACCTTTTTCATTTCATATGGACTGAACCGATTGGCACATGGTTTCTGCTAGTTCATGTTTCTCGAGTCACCGATATCTCTTGGATTCACGTGAGGTACTCGATTGTTTGCTCCATATCTGCATTCAACTGATCTATGTCCATACATGTTGCATGTGTAACAATGACCTTTGAATCTTCTAGACACATATCTAGCATTAGCATTATAGCCTGTGTTCTCATTAGGTCTGCTTCTACACACATTAGCAGTATGTCTAGGTTTGTGACAAATAAAGCAAACAGGTTTGAAAGTTTCTTACCGGTAGGCTTCTTAGCCTTAGGAGCAGTTTTACCTTTGTTCATGTTGCTCTTGGTACCAGAAGATTCTCCTTTCTCAGATGTAATGAAACCTAGTCTAGATGTGTCACCTTTCATTATCTGATATTGGATCTGCTCATCCAGGATAGAAGAACTCTTATTGAACTTTTCAAGTTTTCCATTAGCCTCAGTAAGCTCTTTGGTAAGATCTTCATTGTTCTTTGTTAGAGTCTCTCTTAGAGACATTGCCATTTCAAGATCTAACTGTAAAGCTTCTTTCTCTTCCTTCTCCTCATGTCGATGTTCATGCAAAGTTATATTCTCCTGCTTGATCTTAGCAATCTCATGATCTCTCTCTTTGATTAGGTCTTCAGCTACCCTCCTTGCTTCAAGTTCTTGACTCATACAGATTGTTAAGGCTTCTAGTTCTCTCCTCAGATTTAGATTTTCACCAATAAGTTTTTCCACTTCTTCAACCAATGCATCAATATTAGCCTCATCTGAAAAACTATTATGAAAGATCTCCAATAGTTGCTCAGTCAGTTCTCTCCTTTTAACTTGTGAAGCTTTAAATATGACCCTCAAGGTTTCAAGCTCTTCCTTGGTTGTATCAAGCACTCTAGCCATCTATAAATAACTCATATCCCCCATAATGGCTTCAGGGTTTCCTTCCAAGCGATTAAGCCTTAAGAAAGTTAGGCTCTGATGCCAATTGATAGACTTATAAAGCATTGAGAGGGAGGGGTGAATCAGTGATAGCAAAAACAATACCACATTAAACACAGACTGGTAAAAAAAATTAACTAGTTTACTTAATACTATGCATGCAATCCAAAGTGATATAAAAGCATCCATAATAAGTCAAACATTCACCATAACACAAGTGTTTATATGTGGAAAACCCAGTTCTAAGAAAAACCATGGTGAGATGGGACTCACAAGTTAACTATCTACAGAAACAGGTAACTGGCCAGTTAAAGTCTACAAACTGCTCTGCTAGGAGCGAATCCTGTTAAAGATCCCAAAGCCCTGTTAGGAGCTATACCTGATTAAAGGTAGTACCCTGTTAGGAGTAACCTCAGAAGAGGATTTCAAACCTAAACTAATGGATCACCTGGCTAGAGGATTTGTACAATGAAGCTTATTAGAGCTTACCCGATTAGGGGATTTAATAGTTGTAGTGATTAGAAAACAACAGGTGGTGTGATCTAAAAATAGCACATCTTGCTTGTATAGAGCCTCTTTTTCTCACTCAAAACTGCATTACCGACATACTCTGCAACTCCTTTGATAAATCACATCAACTTATCACTTGTATCTTGCATCATAAAAATAGTTCATCATAATGTCATTACGTAGACATTAGATTTCATGTCGGATCACGAACCTCATCACAATTCCCTAGGTGCAGTGAATCTAGACAATCTTACATAACACATCATAGATTACCACCAAATCTGTCGGTTAGAAATAACTCATCACGACCGATGATAAATCATCACACAATCAGTGAAACCGGTTGGAACACCGATACCGGTTAAGAGTTAACCTCTTCCAACTCATAGACCGATTGTCCTCTATTTGCTTCCTTGTTGATCTCCGTAGTATCTCCAAAGTGGTGTCAGTGAAAATGACCAAAACTAATTGTCTTTCCTGCATATACTGGTTGTCTACATATACCAGTTAAACACCTTCAAACCAGTTGGACTTCTCTATACAAATAATACCAGTTTGCAATAAAAAGACTTAGGAGTAGTATCGGTTTGTCTTAACTAAGATGACTATGAAAATGTGAATATATGTGTGTGTATATATGTGTCATCAATGACAACACATAAAGTCATCTATTAGAAAAATCATCATCAAGCCAACAGAGAAGGCTCTAGATAACCCAAAACCATTGGGTATTCATCATCCTGTGTATTGGTTGAATTTTCTCTCCTCCGAAAGGAATCTTTGAACATTTATAGGTAGGAAATCCCTCTTCCTCCAGCATCTGAGATTCCAAATTCCTAAATCTAGAGCGACGATGACATCCATCAATATGTTTCCTTCCATGTACGTGTGCCTAATCTAAAAACAATCCAACCCAAAGAGGAGTTTGTGGATATTCATAACTATACCTTCAACATTCCAACCCGCTATATTAAGGCCTTTGATGACATAAAAAATTAACTTGGAATCCCCTTCAATTTCAAGGATCATAATCCCAATTAGGAGAGCAATCTTCAACCCCCAGATTAGGGCCATACCCTCTGTTTGATTATTAGTGCCCCCATCAAGGCTACTTATAAAAACACCACAAAAGCACCAATGTTGGATCTTATAACTCCTCTAGCAACAACCAATCCCTGGTTTCCCCTTGCTACCCCATCAAAGTTGAGTTTGTGCCATCTGGATAGTGGGGGATGTCATCTTGTGTTGAGGCTTTTCATCCTCTTTGAGTTATCAAATATGGTATAGTAATTAGGGAGATCTCAATTCTTGATCACCTTATCATCAAGTAGCGTGGGGGCAGGGGGGGCAAGAAGGGCATGCCCATCTAGAAACTGATAGGTTGTCCATCAACAGTTTTGTAAAGCTTAAGAACACCTCCTCCACTATTTTCTCCATATTCCTAAAGATCTTATTGTTCTTTTCATTCCAAAAGACTCCAACATAGGTTGGAAGGAACTCTTTCCTCCACCCTTAGGGTTATATTTCTCTTTAAATTATATGGTATTTGATGTTGGAGGGTCACTTATAGGCTATCTAAGCCTATCATTTCTCTTTGCTAAGCCACTTCTTTTATCTTGGTGATTTTCCATTTATTTTTTAATATCGTTGTTAAAGTATTCAATTGCTGAATTCAAAAGGGGCATTAGGGTGGCTCTTCTAGTCCTTCATCTTGTTGTTGATTAAGCATACCATTATTATGAGACCAGACTAGCTATTAATGTTAGAATTTCCATATATTATTTCTACTCTCCTATTCACTTGGAAGTATTCTCCCCCTCATCTTCCTTTATCCCCCTTCACCAAAAGAACCTATCCAACTTGCCCTCTTTCTATTTGAACCTTTTCTCTTCATAGATTTGGCTTCCATAGATTCCCTTGCTTCTATTAACTCTACTCTTGCTAATTTAGTTGATTCTAGTTGTAATGTGAATGCCCATTATTGAAGTACGAAAACCAAAATAAAGAGAAAGAGTTGAGTTCCTAAACCAAAGAATTTATATCTGAAAAGTGACTACAATAAGAAGAGTACTAAGGGTAATGAAAAGTTCATTGAGGATGATAATTTAAATATGGAAGAGGATATGCTAAGGGTAGAGGTATTTTTTCCTAGTGCCTTGAATGAGCCTTTAAATATGTTGTGTGCCTTGCCATCTTTAGAAGTGACCGACTCGATCATCAACTTGCTAACTAACAAATTAACCAAATTTATAAGAAGATCAACCTACCCCATAAATCCTTAAGTAATTTTTTCTCACATTTACAAGATCGAGCTAAAAACATCACTTTTGGAAGATTGGAATGTGATTGAGGAAAATAGGACCTTAAAACTAGAGATAAGAATGATGCAATAATTAAAAGTGTGAAGAAAGAGATGGGTAAAATTAAAATGAACCTAAGGAAGATGATGTGTTTTAGTAATGCTACTAGTGGGAACTTTTCTAAGAGTACCAAGGTGCTTGAAGATAAATTGAAACTCCACACCATTCAACCATAGATGGATCCTGGTGTGATAATTAGAGGTAGGAACATTAAGGTAGTGAAAGAGGTGGACAGTGATGACATTGCTACCATGGATACTAAAGCTTTACACAAGAAATAAGACAACTATTGCATTAAATGACTACTATTGTACTTTAACTATAACTGATAATTTTTTTGTTACTTTTATGTAATTACTATGATCATTTTCATTAAAAATCTTTTTACTTTAAGAAAAAAAAATCACCTTAACTGACTTGATTTACATCATAAAAATATAATATTATAATATATATTCATCATTATTATAATTAATAAATTTTAATATTAAATAATTCAAATTCACATCAAAATTTTATTTTTAAAAATTTATCATTACTTATATTTACAAGTTATGATAATACTTTAAAGTAAATTTAACATATATTTTATATTTAAATTACCCATAATATTTTCTTCCCCATAAATATATAGTCTACATAGATTTTTATACCATTTTCATTTTAAATACATTGAAAGAGATAGTCTTTTAACCAAAGTTTAAAGAGTACTTTCATCAGTAAAATCCAATGAATAAATAAATATGGGTTTATTGAATTCTTATCAATCATTTTTATTCAAACAAAAAATAAAATTATTTATCATTAAATAGCTTTGAAAGAGTGCTGCCAAAATAATCAAATAAATACAAATTAAGTCTTTATCTTAGTTGTGTCAATCATTTTCTTCTCATAAATAAAAATTGTCATTTATTTAAAGGGTAACGAATGTAAAATAAAAAGTACATTTCATTTCACGTGAATAAACATTAAAAAAGAGAACTAAGAAAATAAAATTAATTTTTCCTTCTAAAGTCCTTGTCCATTATTTTCAATTTTTGTCGTAAACTCCTCATTCATTTTCATGTCACGAGGAAGAAAATAACATTTGCTTTGGTGTTATGTGAATCAAATTAAAAAATTACTTAAACCTTGAGATTAATTTTTTTTTATATTTTTTTATCTTTAATTATGATACTACAATTTTTTTAAGTTTATATACATTTCAAATAAATGATAGAATGTGTTCCGATTGAACATTGAATTCTTACAAGTGTAGATTTATATTCCCAACTTGAAGATAAAATTCGAAATGTCAACTTTAGATTAACCAACACATTATAATATGGTGTTTCGTGTAGAGTTGCACAAATCGTTCACCTTTATAAAATAAATAAAATAAAAATAATAAAACGTTTAAAGCGGGTACTTTACTTTTTAATTCTTCTCACATTTTTTTAATCATAATTTTCTTAGCATAAAACTTGTAAAATTTAATTCGAAAAATTTATAAATATAAGATTTTTCATATATGAAATTGTATAGAACTATACTTCAACTTTTGATTATAAATACAACTTATTTTACAACATATGCTTAGATCTCAGATACAAAGAACAACAATAATAACATACTCCAATAATACAAAACTCAAGATTGTAAGACCACCAAATCACAATTATAATATCTTCCATTATAAATCTAAAATTTGGAAATTAGATTTTCCTTTCAAGTATATTTGAAACCAAGAAGTAATACATCTAAAATCTCATAAGAAGTAATATATCAAATCATAATGACAATCCTTCATAACCAAATAAAATACAGTAATAAAATATTGATTGTTCCACTCATATTGTACCTCAAATCTAATATTGCAATAAATATGTATAGAAAACTAATAATTGAAAGTATTTTGAGAGAGCGTCATGGAAGTAATTTTTTACCAACCACAAAATTTGTAGGACTCCCAAATATGCCATATTCAAAGATTGAACCGGGAACCCTATACTACAACTCTTACAATTCATAGAGGGTATGAAGAAAGCACAAGTATAGGTAATCACTATAACTCTTACACTTCATACTTTCACAAACATATCCCCTTGGACAAGGTTTGAAATAATAAGTCACAGACATGTATTAGAATTTTCTTTGCTTAATAAATAATAATATCATAATAGTTTCATGTAAATCAATAGCGTCAACCTTGCATTGTTGAGCATAAATAATCAATATAGTATCATAAATGATATCTCCTCATCACTATCAAAATATGTTGTCTCATATGAACAATCTTTGAAATCATTCCTATACAAGCGTTTAGATCTCAACTTTAACTATGGTTAGCTTGAGAGGTAATACAAACTTATCATTCATGGCCCCCATAAGATCAACCATTCCTTCTAGCTAGTTAGAATTGACTAAACAAGATGGAAAACCAAAATGTATAACCACCTGATTTTTGCACAAAAATTCAACCAACTTAGATGAATTGGAAGAGGCTCCCATAAGGCCTTTGTTTTATCTAGTTTCCTAAATACTGAAGGATAATGAGAATAACATGTCAATGTTTAAGTACAAGCACAATGAACACATAATTTTAATTATTTAAACTATTTCACTATTGGTAAATACAAGCATCTGAAAGGTCACCAAAGTTCCAAATGGATAAGTCTTGTCCCAAGGTTTTAACATTTTATAATAATGATGTCTCAAATAAATTCATGAGGTTAGATATACTGTAACTAAAAATCTTCTTTTATCCTTTTCTAAATGAACATCCATTGATTGAACCATTCACTAGAGTACATATCAAATTTAACAACCTTTATGCTTGAACCTAAAGTTTAGGAAAGATAACAAAGCATCAATAAAGTAATTCACTAAACATGATGACATATAAATCCAATATTCCTAATTTTTTTTTTTTAATATAATACCTAACAAAAAATTCTTTAGATAATATAGTGTATAACCATGATTCATTAAATGAAAGACCAATACTAATGCATTATAAGCACCAATAGTTAAGAAAAATAACTAAAATAGAAGTTTGCTTTTGAATGTCATAAAATGAGGTCATGATCATGTCAACAAACTAAGGGAATTCGCTATTCTATAAAAAAAATTGGCTCCCAAAATACTTCATCTCGATTTATTTAACATAGAGAAACCACACTACATGAGTTTACTTTCCTAAATAAATTTTATCTCCAACTATTTCACTAGATCATTTAAAAGGGGAGCTTCATCGAAGATACATTATGTTGGTGTTTTCAATTGATTACCTGATTATCTCTATAAAGTGCTCAGCTTCGAACCCAGTTAAATAAGTGGAGTGGAGTAGAGTGAAGAATAGGACATGAAGTGAAGTTAGTGAATTGGACTTGAGTAGTCAACCGAAACTTCAATCTCATTTTACCGCTCCAATCTTCATTCATCCAATCTTCAGGTCATTTACCAATCTCCAGTCGCTATGGGGTTGGAATTATAGGGGAGGAGGGGCCCACCCACCCAAGTTGTTATCTTTAATTCTCAAGAATCTCATATCAGTGGCCAATGAACAAAAGAAAATGACATGTTCTCTTCTACACTTTAGGCTTTGCTAAACCTATCAAAGTAACCCTTGTTTCAATGTCTTAAAATATTGATCCTTATATACAAAGATATTGGCTAAAGCAGAATGTTATCACACCTGTATTAAGGTCTGAATGAATTTACTTCATATTATAGATTTTTAATAGCCTATCTTATTCATCACCTTGAGAACATGGAACAATTTGAATACATCAATAAAAAGTAACAAGCTATTTTTTTATTTTAGCATTTTGAGAATCTAGGTTTTGAACTAGAAAAAATTCTCAGATTGATGCCTGTCCAGGGCAATAGAGTCAAATTTACACACATCTACCTTGTTTTGACAACAAAATTTCATAGTCATAGGACTAATAATTATAATATTATTGCATTATAACAATATGTCTGAAAAAGGGCATTATCTAGAAATCTACTTAAGGATTCCTCAACACTACATATTTCCTCATACCTTATTTAAAGTGTGTTCAATATCTATTACAATAATAGAAGTAGTAAAGAAGATACACCATTAAGAAAATGTATACATACAAGCTTATAAATCCCTGATCTCTTTATTTAACAGGAAAAATAGACGCATTCAAGGAGACAATTGCAAATAACACACACATAAAGTATTTTTCATATAGTTAGCTTCAATATGAATAGAAAATTGTCATGCAATATCCATAAAACTCACATGTAAAAGTGATTTTTCAACACTAAACAACACTTCTCTTTATTGAATATCTTCAAAATAAAAAACTTTCAACTAGATCCAATTTGACTTTTTGTCTATTACAATTCAGATATTCAGGATATTCAAGATGATAAATACAACATTATAAGTTCCCTTTTATAAAAAAAAGTACAAAATATGTCAACCTAGAACCTAATAACAACTTTTTACAATATTTTGACTTTTTTAGCTACAAAACATATTTAGGAACTTGTGCGCATTACAATATTTAACCTAACATTTAAGATATATCACTAATCAAATTATTGTTGGTGTTGAGTTCCAATCTTGACGCTTCATCCAAAAATGTTGCATCGCTTCAAAACTGTCAAAATCTAGGTCATTTTCTAAGATGTTTAATTTTGAGCAATCCTCTCATTATGATTGACATATTTGGCATCTAGAATCTCCCTTGCTTCTTTACCAAAACTGTTGCATAGCATCTCATCCAAAATTGAATTTCAACAACATCCCCATATTTAAGTTACCATGAATATAGGGGAAAAAAAACACTTTTAGGCCAAGAATACTAAATTTTCCTTTCCATTGTTCTAGGGTTTTAACTTGACCCTTTTCATCTTTGATGTCAGGCATCACTTTACTCTCTGTTTGATCAATTAAATTTTCCTCTTCCCTTAACTACTTGTCAATCTTCAACATTTATGCAAGAACTTCCTGCAATGCCACCATAATCTCAACTACACCTTGCAACTCGATTGGCTTCTCAGGATCAAACTTATCTAGTTAACCATTTGATTGATTGTTAAAGTCCTTGGCAACCATCTAATTTTGTATCCCGTAGATTGCTTGAATCTTGATCATGCTTTGACAAGGCATGATTGAGACTAGCACATGCTTTATATGCTTCATCTACTTCACCATTTATTCTCGCTAACTTATGGTTAACCAAGTCTGAGACCATTTTTTTCATTATTTGCATTTTATCTTCCTTTATTTCTTTCACTTTATCCTTGAACTCCTTGATCTTTGTGACCAAAAAATATCTATATCATGTTTCATTTGAGCCTAAAGGATTTGTGACTATTGGGATAGGGGCGTGCTAGAAGATGTCAATTCCTTCTCTTCATATGCTCTCATTTTTATCAACATCTCCATATAATTTTGCTACAACTCATTATGATCATTTTTTTTATAGTTGCTTAACTATAAAGTGCAATGTCAATAGCTAAAGAGGCAGCCCCAAGAGCAAGAGTCTTTGATACCCTCTTGACTATAACATTTTCTTTCAATTACTCACTGCTATTCACAACATTGGGCTTTTCTATACTTGGTACAAGGACCCAAATTGCAAGAGTCAAAACTAGAGCTAAACCTTGATCTAAAAAATGCCTCTTTAACTTGCTCTTTGCTTGAATTAAACTCCTTAGTTTGCTTCTTTGTAATGTTAAGTGCTAGGGCAATCATTATGGCCCAATTTAGTGATCACAACATACCACTACCTATCACCATTGTCTTAATGGAAAGATCCTTAGCGGTACCAAAAATTCTCCCCTTTTTAACTTGTAGGTTATCATTTGGAGCTTCTAAAAAATTGATGGTTTGCATTCCTTCTTCTCCTTTGGGTTGTCATTTCAATTTTATTTAAATCAACAAATTAAATTATTTGTTATTAGTTCTTGTCATATTTGTAAGTGTTGTTGGATTCTTCCTTGTCCCATGTGTGGCTAAACATGAGTTTTGGAGACATTGAGTTTTCTTGTGAGTGAATTCATAGAAATTGTATGGACAAAAACACATCACACGCATCTCTATGCATTGCATAGACATCCTAGCAAATGAGCTCCAACATCTACCTACAAATTTTTCATTTTGTCATTAACTCCTTTGACTTCAATTTGTCAAATTTTATATTTTAGTTTCTACTAAATTAGCATTTTCTTTCTAAGCTCTATTGGTATAATAAAACAATTAAAGGAATCATTTTTTTTTCTCTCATGCTCGACATGCATTTTACCTTGGAAACTAATACAAATTGATACTAAATCTCTCTATCAAACAATAGTTTAAATTAGTTTTTATTAAATTTCTTGTCATGATTGGAAGTGATAATGGTATTCTTTGTCCTATATGTAGCTAGCCACAAGTACTAAAGATTAAAGTGAGTTGATTTATAGACTTTGTACAAAAAATGACATGTTATATGGACATCCATACATTGCATAGGCATCCTAACCAGTGAGCTCTAGTGTTTAGCTCCAAGTTCTTCATTAATCTACTATTTACACTTTTGGATTCAATTTTTCATTTTTTTATTTTAATTTTTTTCACAAATTAGCATTTTATTTTCCAACTTTATTAATGTAATACACAAATTAAAAGGTTCAATTTTCCTTCATCACAATTAACATGTGTTCCACCTGAGAAACTAATACATAATTGATATCTCTATGTTGTTTCCATTGCATCGAGTCTATTTATAATGCTTGTTAACTTTTTAACTATGTATGCAACTCTAGAAGCCTTTGGTCTCCCTCTATGTATTGTGGATCTTCTCCTTATTGCTCTTTGAGATTACATAGCTTCTTCACATTTACAATAAATCATCTAAACCTCTCAAACACAACTTCATAAGGAAAGCCTTATTGTTATATAAGTTGGTGTAGTCTAAATGAATCTTAAGGAAGTTATCTACAAATATCTACAAATAATAATTGACAAGAAATTGTGCAACCCATTTTGATAGTTGGAGACTTAAAAGAAATTAGTCTAAAAAAAATTAATGCTAGATGTCTTTTGAAATCCAAGTCATTAATAATCATATATGCCAACAATCGCATATGTATTGTTGTAAAAGTCATCTCAATTGTATTTTGAGATCCAAGTCACTAATAATCATATTTGCCAACAATCTCAAATGTATTGCTGCAAAAGTCATCTCAATTGTTGCCAAAGATATAGTGTTGCTAAAATAAATTCATGTTGTTGCCAAAAATAAGTGTTGTCAAAGAGTAACAAGTTGCTACAGAAGTAAAACAAGTTGCGTCGAAAGACCGGTTAGAGTTTTATTGTTACTAAAGCCAATTGATGCATTCTTTTATCCTTCATAATTCATTTAGATACATCATTTATTCAAAAACCCCTACACGAAAATCAACATTCTAGTCAAAATTGTTTTATTTATATTTTATTTATATACAACTATTTGTAAATCCAAATACTCTTTTTTTTTTTTTTAAATAAATGTCTGGTAAACTTTTTAATGTGACTGGTGACACTGGCATGACATGCCCTCTGGCTCCACGTGAAACGCTTTTGACCCTTAGCTATGAACCGGTGAGGCCACAATCGGGGGACCTCATCCCCACACTTCACTTGTTCAAACCTATGAGCACAACGGCCCAACAAAGACACAAGGCTTGTGAGCACAATGGCCCAACAGGGGTTTGAACCTTGGTGGCCGCTTCACCAATGAAGTGTTTTAATCGCGACACGACATGTGCGATGACAAATCCAAATACTCTTACATCAAGAAAGACAAATTACATAATCATTAATCAACCAATAAATATTTACTTGAAATAAAAACCACTGACCACAAAAATGTCTTAAATATTAACTAAATCAATAAACACTATAATCATTTTTTTTGCTTCATGAAGATCGAGACTTTTATCCTGGCCCAAGCCTAAGGGAGGTCACAACTAGGAGCTCCTCAACAATCAACATCATCAACTAACAAAACACTTATTCAACTTAGAAGCCACAATATAAATCCAAGAATCAACACTAAATGTACTATGAAGATTCCAATATGAATCTCCAATAAACAATATAATAATTTATCAACCAATAAATATTTATTTCTTATAAACAAATGTTATTACAATTAAATGTGTTTTTCCTTATAAAATATGAATTTCCCCGTATGGAAAGTAGTCCTCAAATAGTCTCAATCCAACCTTGATTATAACAACAAAAAATAGTAATATAAGTCTGCCTATAATTCAGTAAACTCCAGCTCAGATTAAACTGGAACAATTTTTTAATCAACACTCCCATGACTTTCCTCCCCTAAACAAAGGAAAAGAACATTGCCATCTATAAATTTCATCTCTGGACTTTTACATGATGATTTACAATAACGGAAAAAGCTGATCTCAGAAGACTTATATTACATGAGTTTTGATGAGCTGTAGTGCAGCATAAGAAATTAAAAATGATATCACCATTGATACAGACAAATACAATTTTTTATCTTATAGTTCTTTCATCTTGATGATGGATCATTGAGCATAATCTGAAATATTGATGCAAACAAAAAGTCTACACAGTAGAATCTAAAAACTAATCAAAACTGCTTGAATTTATTGTATATCTTTACACAACCATTGTACCACTTCAAATAGAAGTTTTTTTACAATCTTTGGACCTTTCATCTTGATGATCCCAAATGTTAATGTAAACAAAAAAACATACACAATGAAATCCAGAAACTAAACAGCGAAATCAGAACTCTTTGAATTCTTGACATATTTTTACGTAACCAATGTACGATTTCAAACAGAGTTTCTCTGCAATCTCTCTGCTATAGCGTTCCCCTTAATGGCCTGCACAAGGGATTCATTCAATCCACCAAATCAGAAACATTCAAAATACAATCTTTAATCCATTAAAACTCGATTGAATACCACAAAATTGATAAAACTTCACTTACATGGTGCAATCAGAAAAGGAAGTTACAGGGAATGGAACATTTGGGCCACAGAGAGCGCGAACCTCCAACAGGTTTTCATTGAATAAGCTCTGTTTCTTACCATCAATGCCCTTCAAACACCCACAGATCTCATATTTACTAACTGCAGACTCACCAATTATCTGTTCCAGACTAATAAAACTCTTACAGCAAACGCTTTCAGCTCTCATGAAATTATCTCCTGATTGCAGGGCAATAAAACAGGAGCTCAGAACAGAAGACACTTGACTGCACTTTTCTGAGTATGCTCCTGCAAACAGTCTAAACATAGTTAGCAGCACAATGATTGAGGCTGCCAATGGCTTCCGGGGCACCATTTTCTATATAAAATCTTGAGTTCCTCTGTTACAAATGAATGATTTCAATCTGAAGCAGGGAGAAGAAATTTTAGGGCAATTGAATTGTATTGTAATGGATGAGATTATATCCAGTTGTTCTGGTAAGACTATTTCTAAGTCAATGGCATCTTCTGGCCCATAGAATAATCCCGTGAGCTTCCCCCGATTGAGACCAATATATTTTTTAACAAAATTGTTTATAATTTTCCCTGGTCAACAACTTTTTTGCGTTTGGATTCCCTTGATTTTAAAAATTATAAGCTTTTGATTTCAATAATGATTTTAATAATATTATTGATCTTGCATGTTTTCGGATTAGATTGTGTGCGAGTATTTTGCATCCTACCTAGTGTGATCTGAAACGCTGATGTAAAATACTCACACACAATCTAATCCAGAAACATGCAAGATCAATAACTCACGGATTGTGGAAATCTGATGTCTCTTGTTAATAACATTGTTCTCCGAGACTCTATGAGACCAAGCAACCTAAGGAAAGTCATATATTATTTTTTAATTTTTTTTATTGTATAATGATTGAATGAATAGGTTATACAGTCATATGATCTCTTCTGAATTTTCTTCACATATTATCTATTAGTAATTTTCTCATTGTATAATCATTGATAGGAGGCATGATTTAACATGATTTAACATAATTTAACCACTCCATGAAGTAATGATAGTTGTAGGATGCTTCCACATGTACCTAAGATGATAAAATAGAAGGACGTAGATCATATTATATGTTTATAACTATTACACATTTCTTTGGGGCAATAAACATCTAGAAAATTGTTTATTTTTTATTTTTTGATCCAAAAACTAGTAAGACATGTACTTAGGATTGCGAATTCACCTAACATATCAATGAAACAAATTTGTAAATACAAAAATTATGAAAATTATTTAAAAATATATATTCATTCAAATTGTTTTATGTCATTTATTATGCATCTCTTCATGAAGAAGTTTAGAAATGCCATAAATGATTCTGGGTGGCCCTCTGCCACCACTTCAAAGATCTGGCAATCTCGCCTCCCACGCAAGAGGAAGGAGAAATTGAAAAAGATCTTGAAGATGGGTGGTCTGTGCCGGACCTGACTCCTGGCCCCGCTGATGTATGGGGCAAAAAAGATGATCCTGATCCTCCTCCCTCAGCTGCCACTACTTTGGCAGCCTCAGTAAATTTTTGATGAATAGCTTGTTTTTTTGTTTCCGGCCTTTTTTTGTGAATATGTACTTTAATATTTATAATTAATAGAGAAGGCCTATTCATCAATATATATATATATATATATATATATATATATATATATATATATATATATATATATATATATATATATATTCATTCGAATTGTTTTATGTCATTTATTATGCATCTCTTCATGAAGAAGATTAGAAATCAACGTTAGTAGATTTCCACAATCCATGTGAATTGTTTGTATGTCACTTGTAGATTTGATTGTGTGAGTGTTTTTTGCATCAATGTTTTGGATCGCACTTTGTGATCCATCATTATTTTCACAAAGTGTGATCTCAACACAATCAAATCTAGAAGCAACATACAAACGAGTTTAGAAATTATCATAATCTTCCATAGAGTACAAAAATTAATATGTTTTGACATCATTTATTAGCTCTAAAGTAATAATTTCACTTTAAGTCGCCTATTTGCTTAATAATATCAAAATACAACGAAGCATTTAAATAAAATTTATATGTTTATGTGAAGACTAATAGAAATCTTTATAAACTCTAGATCTTATTGGTCTCCATCATTTATGACCATTTTACAAATATCACAAATATAAATTCATTGTAATATGACACAAAAATATTAATTTATAGAATATGATAAAATTTTATAACAAAAATTGTTTAAGAATAATCCATTTTTAATAGAATTTTTTCGAATACTCTTCACTAGATAACGCTTAATTAAAAACAAAAAAAAACAAGGGGGATCCACTGAAGAGTGGAGTAGTAATAATGTATTTGTTTGCACTGTAAGCAATTTGATTAAAGAATTAGAGAATCTTTCCTTTGACTCATCATTAAATAGAGGGATAGCGATTTAAACGTTTTGTGTGGGTTGAGTGGATTGTGGCATACGCTTATATTTTATCTGTATTCATGGAATTATTTAGTGTGGGTACCTACATTCTTCCCATCTAAGGGAGGTAGTTGAAATTGTCTAACTAAGTTGGGTGGGGCAACATGGAACATGCATGCATGTTTATTACGGATTTGACCAAGTACCCACAAAATGGACATGCCTGTAATAAAAAACATTACTGTTAGGTTGAAAGGTACTTAGTTGTTATGGCTTAAATGGCATTTATGTTAAATATAGCATACATGTCTTGAATATCTCTATATAAAGAATGTGTATAAATATCTTTAAAAAATATATTTCATTCTAATGTTATTTCTTTAATAAAAAGTTTTAATTTGACATGTATGAAATTATAAATTATAAATTAATTTGAATTAGTTTCATTTATATTTTAATACAAAAATTAATATGTTTTGATATCATTTATTAGCTCTAAAGTAATAATTAAGCTAAGTCACATACTTGTTTAAAGATATCAAAATGCAATGAAACATTTTAAATAAAACTTATTTGTTTATATAAAGACTAATAGATATATTTTCTTCATTTAAACAAATTTAAATTAAATTGATTGTAATCTCTAGATCTTATTGGTCTCCATTATTTATGACTATTTTCCAAATAACATAATTATAAATTCATTGTAATATGACACAAATATTAATTTTTTAAATATGACAAAATTTAATATTAAAAATTGTTTAAGAATAATCTATTTCAAATAGAATTTTTTCTAATACTCTTCACTAGATATGTTTCATTTATAAATTATACATACATTTATACATGTATGTATGTATGTGTGTATGTGTGTATGTATATTCACTAGATATGTTTCATTTATAAATTATACATACATTTATACATTTATACATGTATGTATGTATGTATGTAAATATATGTATATTTATATGTATGTATGCGTGTGCACACGCCCACACACACACACACACTAGATGAAAGCATTTATGTTATTTGTACATATGCATATACATATACATATACATATACATATGCATATATATACATGTATGTGTATACATACGCATACATACATACATGTATATATATGCCACATGAAAGCATGTTATTGGTGAATTGCTCAAGCATTTGTACAAGTGACTCGTGAGATCTTCTATTAATGAGCTATTGGTACATGTAATTTATTAATGAGCTTTTACTTATTTTTTAAAAAAATTTTAAGTTAGTAATTGGGGGTTGGGTGTGCAAGGAGTGAAAATAAGTTTACTTTTTAGATCGTTAAATCTTGTTATTTGTTTTGACAATATCTTGTAAAAAAAATTCTTTATTATATATAAATTATGTAAAATTTATAAAATATTTAATAAATATATTATTTCTAAATACAAATCAACAATAACGAAATTATAGATAACATTTCATATTCGAAAAGACATCATAAATATATAAAATATTTAAAATCGAATATATCATATTTATGATAAACTTCACATTAAGTTATAAATATCCTTTTACAAATAAATTAAATCATATAAATTATAATTTATAAAATTTTAAAATGTTAATATTACTAGTTTTAAATACATGTATCTAAAGAAATGGAGATATCAATCGAAACCTTAAAATTATTTTATTCTACTTTAAATTATATTTTCAACATACAAATTTAATTGTATCATTTTTTATTTTTTTCCTCTAAGACAAATTTTTAATTTTGATTTTTTATTTGTAAATTTTAAATTTTTTAATAATATTTTAAAAATAATAACTAAAAAAAATGGCTCTACGCAAAAAATGACAAGTACAAAACTTGCAACATCGGCAGTCTGGTTTTCAAGCAAATGTTGCTCACTCCAACCACGAATGCTTTGCAAACCGATTTAGCGTCCTTTCATCTCCTCCTCCCTACGCTAACAAGGCTAATCTGATTCATGACAACCTCAATAATTGGAGGAAGGAGGCTTTGAGGACTGATCTTGATAGCAAATCTAAGCCGTTGAATTTATTTGATTGCTCAATGATTCTCTTGCAATCTAGGGTTCCAAGTCCCACTCCATCTAGACAAAGAGACCAATTGGGTAAATTCTGTGATTTTGGCTCCCCACCTACGGTTAGGACCGATGGATGGCTATGGGGGAAAAGAAACCCTAAAATTTCATGTTTGGAACCCAACCGATACTCGGCGGGAAGTGACAAATGGAAGGTTGAGCGGGATCGCAGAAGGGTGACTCCCCTTTCGGCTAAGGTTTCTTTAGGGTTGAATGGCATCTCTGGCAATGGTCAAAAGGGTTTATGGGCCATCCCCGTCTCAAGTTGTATTCTGCATTTTGCTTCCGACGCAAACCAAATTTCATTGGGTTATCACTCCAATGCTTCTTCGGATCCGCTTAGCTTGCCAATGCCCCTCCCCCTAAATGGCCTCTGGAAAAATCTATCCCAGAAAGAAGAATCAATGGGAAAAGATCTCTTAAAGTCCAAAATAATTCTGAGCTGGATCTTCATGGCCTGCCTACGGCTAAGGATCCTTTGGGCATTTTTGTACCTGAATTAGGTCCTCAACCAATTGAGGAGCATGATACGATGATCATTAGAAACATCTGCAGACGTGGCCTTTGGAATAAGTGTAAAGCTAATGGTTTATTTGGAAAATGGTGTGGTTTCAGCCTCTCCATAAATCACATCACTCAATGGCTTAAGGCAACATTCAGAGGCCAGGTAAGTATTACTACCCTGGAAGATGATTTTCTGTTTATTTATTGTGCAACTACAAATTTAAAAAACTAATTATTACCTGGAAACCCTATGTATCTCAAAGGATATAACTTTAAATTTTTTGAATGGAAACCTGCTTTAATCCAAAATATTTTGCTAATGAAATCATGCCTAGATGGGTAATTATACCAAATATGCACGTGGAATTACTTCATAATCATAATCTAGTGAAAATAGGCAATCTTTTAGGTCGTTTTGAAGGTTTGGATAACAACTTCTTATCATCATCCAATGTTAAGATTTTGGTTAATCTAAAACTAACTGAAACCATAAATTTTAAGAGGAAATATTCAGGAGGTAGAGCTGATCAACAAACCTGTTAAAGATAAAAATGAAATTACCAAAACCATAACTTCTAGTAAGGATAAATCTAACCCTTTCAATCACGATGAAAATATCACTATTAATCTCAACCCTGATGGTGGTGGATTCACCATCTTAACCATCCCTAGGGACTCTGCTCAATCCTTAAAGGCTCACCTAAGCGTTAAGCACCAACCAGATCTGGTGGTTGAGGAAGGGGAGATTGTGGAAGGTGATTCTATGACTCCCCCTACTCTTATCTCTATCCCTGATTTGACTCAGGGGGTGGAGGCCCCCCCTTGTTTTTCTGGGTCTAAACCAGAATATTTGAAACCTATCACTAAGGAGGTCAAGGATACCTCTAATCCGTTGTTGAAGTGTCTCAAGATGGATGCATCTTTACCTGGTTTTTCCCAAGTAGTGAATAAAGCCTGTGACCTCACTGAAATCAATGCTTCCCCTTCCAATATGGGGTTGAAGTAAGTAGATGTCTCCACTAAAGACAAGGAAGTTAAGGTCTCTAATGACAGTAGGATCCATGCCTCATCAGGAAAGGATATGGTGTATGGAGACTTTGGGGCAACTCATTTGGACTTTGGGATTCCCATCCAACAACTTGTTGATTGTGTCTCCCCCAATTCGGTCTTAAGAGTGTCGGAAGAGATTAGGAATGATTTGGAGGGGGGTAAGAATTCTGATAATGATGATAAATCTGCCTCCTCTTGCCCTTGTTCCCCAAGGCTCGCGCATCTGGAATTTTATGCTGAAATGCAGAAGCAATATAATTGAGAGACTTACATGGAACCTTGGCAGTGGGAATAAAGCTTTGTGTTGGTTAGACTCATGGGGTGGTTACAAAGTCATTGACAAATCTTTCAACTTTGAAATATCCAAATCTATCCTTGAGGCAAGATGGGGCAAAATGGTTAATAACTACATTGAAGCTGAGGACAATGCTATTGGCTAGAGATGGAGGTCCTTAGATGAATTGAACATCCCAAATACCGAAAGAGAAGAGTTAATTAGAATTCTCAATTCAAGGAGGATTATCTCTCACCCTGGGGAGGACAAACTGGTGTGGGATGGTTTGAAAACTGGTGAATACAATACCAAGGATGGCTAAAATTACCTAATTAGAAAACAACTTAGACCTAAAACAGACATTCCACTGAAACTATGTTGGGATAAGATGTGTCTACCAAAAGCTGGGTTGTTCTCATGGCTGGCATTACAAAACCAGATCCTTACAACCAACACCTTTAAAAGATTGGGGTATGAGGGCCCAAGTAGATGCCCTTTATGTGAAGAAGAGGAAGAAAGTACAAATCACTTATTACTAACCTACAAATTCTTACACCAATGTTGGGGTTGGCTTAACAATAAGTTGAGTTAGAGTTCAACAACACCTAAGTCAATCCTAAGCTTGGCCTATCACAAATAAAGGTTGTTTATATGGAGGCCTATGTATTGCCTCCCCATCAATTTTTATATGGGAACTATGGAAGGAGTGTAATAGATGTATATTTATGGACAAAAAGATGGGATGGGAGAAACTAACTAATAAAATGGAGGTCGCCATCATTGAGGTAGTGAACAAAAAAATCATGAAAGGTCATAGAATGAACACACAAATGACTTACTGGGATGAGAAGATGAGGGGTAGATGGATAGGTTTTAAAATCCCTCCTTTCATTGGTCCAGGGGCAGAGGATAATATGCAAAAAAGGATAGATTATAAATGGCACCCACCCAAGAAAGGCTGGTTCAAGCTTGACTTCGATGGAGCCTCTCGTGGTAATCCAGGAAAAGCAGGTATAGGTTGTTGCATTCACAATTCAGATGGAACCAAGGTGGCAAGTATTGTCTGCCCTCTTGGGATAAAAACAAATAACAAGGCTGAGCTAATGGCTCTTGTTGAAGGACTACAACTATGTAAAAGAATGAGGATTAAGAAACTACATATTGAAGGAGACTCAACTATTGTTATAAATGCCCTTAGACAGGGTGTCATGCCTAACTGGAAACTAAATGGAATACTTGCTAGGGCACTACACATTATCCAGTCTTTCACTAAAGTAACATATAATCACATTTACAGGGAAGGAAACTCTTAGGCTGATTGCCTGGCTAACCTAGGGGCGGATGGCCAAACTATCATAAAAACAACTAGCTGCTCATAGAATAAATCTAGCAGAGATTCTTTTTCTGAGGCTTAATATACCACTGGGAGGCTTTGGATAAGGCATACTTCATTAGTTCTTCTGTCATTTTTCATAATGCATATTTGGTACCATGTTGTTGTTTTACACACACACACACACACACACACACACACACACACAGAAAGCCTTACTTTTACTTTTGATTGGCAATTTTTTAAGCTAAAACTTTAACCCTAGCACCGGAAAACTTTATTTTGGCTTATATTATATAATGGTTATACTTCGCGTGCTTGGTTTAATCATTGATTGTAGTTTGCTATTGTTGTTTCCTCCCTCAAGTATATATTCTGGAATAGACATATATAAAATGTATATATATCTATGACAATGGAGTTAAAAAATACATACCTCGCCCTTCTTAGAAGTGAAGCTGAAGTTGTTGTTATAGAATATATATGATGTTGTTGGAATGCCCGCTTCTTACATTGCTTCTCTATGCCACAATTCAGTATGTTGGTTATTCTTTGAGGAATGGTATGCCACAATTCGGTATGCTTTGGGTCTGATCTATGAAGCTCTTCTGATTAGATATCTGTGCCTCTATTCAGATATCATTATATATGTTTTTTATAGTATGACAGGGATATCTTCATAAATAAAGTGGCTAACAAATAATTGAGTGGGAATGGAGTAGTGTTGTTTTATGTTGCAAGTTTAGGGTTGCATGACATGCCATTGAAGAGCTGCTAGCAGGAATAGCGTTGAAAGATTATGATGATGAGATCAGACTACTCACTATGTATAAGGGATTTTTGTATTGTAGCAATGTATCAATATATTGAGCTCTATAATGGCAGAGGATATTCTCACCCTCTTGATTTTCTATAACATAAGGCTAGATTTGCAAAATTGGACATGTAAATGAGACCCAAAGGCTCTCATCTAATTGGTCAGCCAGTCCAGGGCAGAATTTGTAAAGCATATTAGTAACCTGTTGTAATCCAATGTAACATGATAAACTGGACTTGATAGGTCCCAAGCTAGACTAAAGGTTTTCTTGACTTCGTTCTTTCCTACCAATGCCCGCATTGAACAGAGCATGTAATTACTTTAAAATTTATTAATAAAAAATACGGGCTTTGACCTTTTGCTGATAAATAATAATAATAATATTTTGATTTTTTGTTTTTTTATAAAATATAATTTTTAACTAAATTGATTATTTTTAATGTCTACTAATAATTTAAAAAATAATATTTTAATATAATAGGGTTTAGCCCCTTAATTGCTTTTAATTCATATATATATTGTAATTATGAAATAGTAGATTAAATATTTTATTTTAGTTTTATATTTATATATTTAATATAAAATTTATAACTTTAATGTGAATTGGAATTTGGAAATATTATGTTTATAATTAATATTAATATTTTTGACATGTAAATAGTTGTCAAATTTAAGATAAAGAGTAATAGTTTGTTAACACACCCATTCCATTGCCATTGTAGAATTTCTTTTAGCATCAATTACCTTAAATTATATTAATAAAATTTCTAATTAAAAAACTTTTAATAAATAATTTTCTATTTTTGTCTTCTTTCTCATAATAAATTAATAAATATGATTATGACTATTATTTGCAAAAAAATTAGCAAAAAATATTTAAAAATTGATTTATTTGTGATATGATTGGTCTATATTATTTTCAATTAGCATAAAATTCAATTTTTGTCAACAAAAAATACAAAATTTTATCACTATCACATCAAAATTTAAGGGTATAGTTTAATTATGTTGCTTGTGGCTGTGCCCATTATATTCAGTGTACTGATTCAACTCATACTTTAATTATTGTCATATTTTATTTATTTATGTAAAGGTGAGTAGATTTTATGAAATATTTTAATTTGTTAATTGCTGAGTTGGATTTGAACATTTAAGGAAGGAGCTACACAAGCTTTATCCTGTACTAAAAACATATTACTTGTTTTTAATGGAGAGATCATATTTTAGTGAGAATATTTAATAAAATGGAATATAAAATTAATTTATATTAAATTTATTTTATAAGATTGGTAAAAAATTGTAATTTTTTTTTATAATTAATCAATACAAAAAGAAAATTATGAATTTAATATTAATAATTAATAATAGTAATTAGATCATATTTTATGTTCAAGGGGTTGAGCTTAACTGGTTAAAATACTTGGTTTCACTCTGGAGACCCAAGTTCAATTCCCGTCTCCAAATTCAATTCCCAATAAAGACATCTAAAATGAATTCTAAGCTGTGAGTCTTGACCTAAATAATAATAATAATAATAATAATAATTCAAAATACTGTGACTTCGGCCTATTACGTATAAAATGAACTAGAAGATGCTGCTCTGGTAATAAACGTCATTAAAATTCTATATTCATTCATTCAATCCACGTGAAACGAATGGAATGAAAGCAAAGCTTACCAAGGATGCACGCAAACATGAAACGAATGGAATGAAAGCAAAGCTTACCAAGGATGCACGCAAACATGAAACGAATGGAATGAAAACAAAGCTTCCCAAGGATGCACGCAAATTCCAAATATCAACATTATTTATTGACAGATGGCGGTTGGCAAAGACATGAGAAAAATGAATGTACCACCAAATTCCAAAGAAAACCATTATTTATTGACAGATGCCGGTTGGAATAGACCTGAGAAAAATGAATGTACCAATTTCCCAACTGTGCAGTGGCTTTCAGTACTTATGTTTTGTTTTTTATGTGAACCTCCTCTCAATCCATAAAGGTGATCAAAGTTTACTCTCATTAAATTTTTATGTTTTGTCAACATAATATGACGATCTCTTGTTCTGTTACAACAGAAATTACATACCACAAATAGGAGGTATTGTATTATTTTTGAGAAAAAAACTCTGATCTGTCTTGAGATGAGACAATAAATAGTTTTAAAATCTCTCCATAACTTTTTGCTCTCTCAGCTATGTGAGATTCATTCATTCATTCATTCAACAAACACCAAATCCATAGTTTTAATTTTTTCCTTGATGTAATTTTCTGTGGAAGCCGTGTCTTTATCAGAATGGTGTTTATGGAGGTTGACAGAGATGCCAACAGGTGGCAGATCATGCAACAGGTGTTGCTGCAACAAGGGGAGTCAGTGAGCATCTGTTTGTTCAGGTTTTAACAGTGGCTGTATTGGCAGCTGGATGATGAGTTACATGTTCTGAACTGGACTGTACTGTCACTGGTTCCATACTAAGTTACATGTTCAGAAATTCAGACATCCAGAGAATAATTTTGTATCATGTAGGCAAAAGGTCCAAGATTATTGCTGTTTGACTCTGTTACAAGTTACAATATATATATATCTTAAAATGATAATCATCTTGATGATGGATCAGGAAAACAAGTTACAAGTTACCATATATATATCTCTTAAAATTAAAATGATAATCATCTTGATGATGGATCAGGAAAGGATCATTAAAATGATTTTCATCTTGATGATAGATCAGGAAAGGATAAGTTAAAAATGATAATCATCAAAAAATGATAATCATCAAAAAATGATGGATCAGGAAAGGATCAGAAAAGTGATAAAAACGTTGATGAAAAAAATCTAATACAATCTAATCCAATCTAATCCAATCTAATCCAAAATGTTGATGAGATGAAAAAAAACCAGGAACAATCTAATCCAAAACATCTATAATATCTGTAATAAATTGCAACTTACGAGTATACTTTCTTCAATAGTGGAAATGAGTGCTGTCTGAATCTGTTTCAACTTACAGTGTACTTTCTACACTTTCTTCAATAGTGGAAATAAGTGCTGTCTGAATCTGTTTCAACTTACAGTGTACTTTCTCCACTCTTTTCACATAAATTAATGAATATGAAACACTTCATACAAAATTATAATCATTATACCGCCACAGTGTTCATAATAATAAGATGATCCTCAATAATGTTGGAATCCAGACAGTTATAAAACATAAAGAAATGTTAATGAATCAATGTTAAGATATTTCCACAATTCATGAAATAGCGTGCAATTAGTTTCTTCAATCAAATCCAAAACTAAACTAATTGCACTCTAATGTTAATGAAGCAAATAGTAAAATTATTGTTACACAGGGTTCTTCCATTGAAAAGGCTAGAGAATTATTTCATTTCCAGATTACCAGTTTTTACTAAAATAATTTACATTGCGGATTGAAAGATTCAGATGTAAGCTGGACAAGCCAACAGGACTCCATTCTGTACTTCCAGATGCAAAAAGAGACATTTTCTTCACTACAGCAGAATTGGGCCAGGCCAATTTTTAAGAAAACTCAGGGTGAAAGAAACATCTTCTTCCACTCTGCTACATAATTGAGCTCTAAAAAGCCATGGAAGCCATGGAAGACACAGAGGAAGGCAAGGAAGCAATAGAAAAGTGCGCATTGATAAGTGCACTGGTATTAATCGCCTCCAATCCTGGACCAGCCTCCTTCAATTCTTCAATCACCATGTCATAAAAAGATTTCAATCTCTTATAAAGAAACCCCAAGCTATATTTACTGAAAGCCCTAAAACGAAGCCTCTGGCACAGGCGAACAAAAAAGACTCTTTTCCTGCGCCCTAATCTTATTGCAGGGCGCCTCCGAACCCTTCCGGGCTTCTGGTTCTCAGATCCATGGAGCCTCTGGTAGCGGCCACTGTAACCAGGCCAGTGGATTCGAGGCACAAAGCTCAAAACCCTTTTGGGCCTTCTGATCGGAGAATCGGGCATCTCCATTGCTGATAGAAAACCTTCTGCTCTGCTGCCCTGCTTATGTAGTCCAAGCTCAAAACTCCCGAATTTTCTGGCTGAAGAATGTAGACTGCTCGGATATTTTATTCCGGTGGCCAGCTAAGCCATGGCGTTTGCTGTTATGAATCCCACGTTGCAGACAAATGAGTATAAAGAGATCGAATTGGGGAAATATTCCATACCGCAGAATTCATGTGGCGCCTCTCAAGCCATTTTCTTTGGCCCACTACTAAATGGTGAGTAGATAAGCATTAAATTGACCATTATAGCCAGCTCACTGTATTTTACTCCACTTTCACTTTCTTATTGTTTTTACCTTAAATTGTCGGCAACTTGGTGAAGTGGTAAGTATTTATAGAGAGTATTTAATTTATTAAGGACCAACTAAATTTTCTTTTTGGGATTCATTTTCAATTTCTAATTATTATTTTTACTTAAATTGTCCACAAGTTGGTAAGTGTTGAGTATATATAGATAGTAAGATTTTAATTTATTGAGGACCAAAAATTTTTTAGGATCCATTTTCAATTTTTAATTATTATTTTTACTTAAATTGCCCACAAGTTGGTAAGTGTTGAGTATTTATAGATAGTAAGGTTTTAATTTATTGAGGATTAAATATTTTCATGCTGTTCAAAGAGATATGGTTCTGATTTTGGTATAGTGGATATTATAATTTTTTAAGTGTTGAGTATTTATGAATAATAAGGATTTAGTTTATTAAGGATCAAATATTTTCATGGTGCTTAAAAAGATATGGTTTGGATTGTGTTATAATGATTTTGGTAATATGGATATTATTGTATACATCTAAAAATAGTCTGAAGATAATTAATTAAATAAGAAATTGTTTAATTAATCCCCTTCCTAATTTAATTGAATTCACTAAGCAATTTGATTAAATTCCCCCTTTCATCTACTTATTAATAAATCTAAGGATTTATTTAATAGGTTCATTTCAATAATCCCCTTCAATTAATTAATTCCCCCCATCAAATTCATTTCTTCTAAATCTCCTAATTAATTAAAACAAATCAATAACGAGTTGTTGGAATTAATTAGCCTTTTCCTATTATTTAAATTTTTAAATTCAAATTCTCCTAACTTCTAACCACCTAACCTAACCATCCCTCTAACCTAACCCCTTCCATCTAACCTTGGGTTTAATTAACCACATCTTAACTTGCACATCCTAACCACCATGTCCCCTTTCCTTGGACACTTTGCCCTCTCATGAGCAAAGCTTCTTGACACTTGTCACCATAGAGATGACAAATGTTCCCTTTCATCCAACCTCTTCTAGAAGCTTCTTGACACTTGTCACCATAGAGATGACAAATGTTCCCTTTAATCCAACGTTTTCTTCAACCTCCTCCAATTTCACCATTGATATCTTTAAACGTAATCTTGACAGTTGATTCCTGCCACCTCACCCTTGGCCTTGGAAATCCTATAAATAGATCCCATTTTGGAGCAATAATCATCCCATCACATTTGTATTTCAGGCATTGTTACTATAGGCATATGCAATCTTAGTTTATCATTTGAGTATTGTTATCATAGCTTAATTTCATCATTTTAACATATTTTCTAGCATAATCATGGAATCATGTAGTTTAATCATTATCATTGCTAGCTTAAATGCATCATTTATCATTTAAATCCTCCATCTAGGTGTAGTCAAGTCACTGGAATTTGCCTAAACAGATATGAGAGCAAAATTCATACTCGCATTTACTAGGAGGCGATAGATCGCTTAGCTATGGTTTTATTTTTCTTTGCTTCAAATTCATTAACCATGCTTGTAATGATCTATTGAGTGTTTTGTGTCGCAACTGCAGATATACACTTCACATGCATGACATTTTGGTGCCCACCGTGGGGCCGAAATCATCATTTTTGGCCTCTCAAGCTTCATCAACACTCATCTTTGCTCGAGACAGAATCAGAAACTTGTATGAGCTCCTTTGTAGCCTCGTACAAACTCCTTTATGATCCGGGACGACAATCCATCCTAATTCGTACGAGCTTCTAAATTGTCGTATGAGCTTGTTTTTGTACTCGCACGATATCAGAAATATTGTCGTACGAGCTGGTAAATTGTGTCGTACGACACTCTGCCTCTATTTTTTTAAATAGACTGCATTTTTCAGGGTTTCAAATTTTAATCCGATCATTACTAATGCTAACCGTGATTGGTTTGTGAGATTTTTGGCAGCCTAACTCTTTTCTGCAGAACGATTGTTGAAGATACGCTAGTCAAAGACCAAATTCAAAACGCATCAATGACTACTAATGGATCTATTTTGCAGGTTGCCTAAAAGAATTCAACAAAACTTTGTGTATTTCTTAAAGTTTTTTTAGGCACACTTGTCTTTTTGGCTAAAAATGAACAATCATGTGTTATGTGTTTTTGATGATAGGCGAGTATGCTCTCACCTTTTTTAGGTGATCAGAAAGCTAGACTCATCATTTGCTTTCATTAGTGCATGTCTTTAGCAAGCCTGCCCTCCCAAGGAGCTAATAACTCTTAGCCATTAAGGCCGGTGAGAGGGGAATGACCTAAGTGGGAACGACTAACGCCAAGTAATCCAACCCACTATAAAATAAATGTGATTTGATGAAAATCAAGTCAATGGAAGTGCTCGAGAATAGCTCTCCTCCGTACCTTTGGGTATATCAAACCTTGGTTTTCAAGGCTGGGAGACCTCTTAATTGAGTATTATACCCCGATGCGCTGAACGGATCCCTTACTAGTTCCGGTTAAATTAGAAGCTACCCGATTCACCTCTGAAAGAGTGATAATCTTTGTGCAAGAGAGATAGTAACTCTCCCAAGATACTTGCCATATCATGCCCCCATTAGCGTTTGGAGTCGGATAATACGACGTTGAGAATCCATTGCGTGAGACTTAGTGGCCATATTCTAATTAGCTATTGGGTGTGTACCTAAGCTTGCAAGCAAAGGTTTTCTCTCTCAGCCAACTTCCTTAGGGTTTAGCATGCTTGAGGTCACTTAACATATCATGTGTTTGTTGTGTATGCATCCCTAAATTGAAAAATTAGACATCTAAAACTGGGAAACATAAGCAAAACACTAGAATTCAGTGATCAAAATTCGACCAAACAAACACATTTTTCTCTGTCTTGTTTTCTGTCATATGAGGCATTTATCTTGTTGTATGGTTCAGAAAAGTTTGTCATACAAACTGGTGATTTGTCGTATTGCTGAGTATTATTTGTCATATGAGTAATCTATCTTATCGTATGGTTCATAAAAGTTTGTCGTACGAGCCTGCTCTTTTGCACATGAAAATATCAGTTTGTCGTATGCTCTTGTATCTTTTGTCGTTCGAGGTTGTATAGTTTGTCATACAAGTCTCTATTTCTGCCAGTCCAAAGCTGTGTCTTGCATGCCTTTTTTAAATCTATCATTTTTGCTTGATCAATTTGTAGTAATCATAAATGCCCGTTCTCTATCATTTTGTGCTTGGATTGTCTTCTTGGTTCGCTTGGTCAAGTTATCATCCATCAAAATCAGACTTTAGAACATAAACACCTCAAGATTTTCAAGTGCTCACCCTCAACAAGTTCAAGATCTAAACATCTCAAAGTGCATTATCACCCTCTTTGGTAAACTGATCACTCAAACATAGTTTCTCATCAGGATCTATCATCCTTTATCATGAAACTGAAATGTTTGGTTAGGATAATCTTGTCACACATCGTAGGATATATCATTCCTACTGGACTTGGTTTTTATCAAATCATCATCATTGCATTTCAAAATCAAAGATCGAAAAACTTGCAAAACTTTAAACACTTGAACCATCTTTTCGTGTCATATTGCGCTATCACATTTACCTTGATAGTTGATCCCTTATCAAAACAACTTTTGGACAATCAAACCCCTGAAATGGAAACAGAAACATTTGAAATAGTTGAAAAACATATCAATATGACATACCAAAGCAAAATACAAGTAACAAGCCAACATATCAGAGCAATCAGAAAGTTCAAAATTAAAATCCAACTATGTTAAAACCTCACAAGGATTCAAATACATCGCAAAATAAAGGTGGCTCTTTTATGCAACTCTTAAAGATATCCCTAAAGGATTTGGCTGAGAAAGACCAAAATCGTGCACCTATGTCTAGCAAAGGTTCATCCACCCATAAGCAAATTGACTCTCCAAAGGCATTTATTCATACACCTCCTGAAAACTTGCAAGAATCTTCCATAGAATCATCACCAAAGAATACATCCAAAGATGAAGTTCCCCAAGTGATATCTAGGATTGCCATCAAACGTATTTCAGAGGATCCTATTCAAAGCTCATCTCCTTCATATCCCAGCATTAATTCATTGCAACATCCCCATAACGCTTCCTTGCAAATTGAAGTCCTCATTCATAGAATGCTCGTTAAACGTGTCTTAATAGATGGGGGAGTTGGCTTGAACATTTGCTCTTTGAGTCATGTCCGTGCTTTGGGTTATTCAGAAGATGTTGTTGATCCGTTAAAAAAGATCACCATTAAAGCATATGGTGAAGAAGAACATTACTCTAAAGGAATTGTGGTATTACCCCTCAGAGTGGGACCTTTGCAAAAAGACACAACATGCCAAGTTCTAGATTTGGACCTACCATACAACATACTCTTGGGAGGACCATGGATACATGACATACATGCTATTCCATCAAAATGTCATCAGTTCTTGAAATTTCTCTATAATGGGCAGGAAATCACAATCTCTGCAGACTCAAATCCAGTGTAGTGTTGTAATAATCTGAAATCAGCTCAAGAGGTCATTGTTTCACATAATAGAGAGGCAACATATTCAAGCACACAATCCAAAGAACAATCATTGGTATCAATTTTGTCAAACATGGAAAAACAAATGCAGCTAAAAGATCGAGGGAATGAAGAATATTTTCTATCATGGAAAAACAAACAAGAGCAACTTCAAATTGAAAGGGAAAAAGCAGATGTAGGAGTCGATGTAGTTCACACGTATGCAAGGAAAACATTAGGAACTAGCCTATTTGAATCAAAATCACATTCGGCTGACATGGACTTAACCGAGGACAATCAGGAGATCCTTGCGCGAGGTCATTCTGACGAGAGTATCGTTCTAGACATGGAAATACCTATTGAAAATTCTGACATCTCTATCATGACCCCTAATATCTTTGACATAATCCAACATGGAGATCCTTTATCCTTAGTTCATCTTGAGCCTATGGACTGGGAAAATGAAGGACATACCACCATTGATACCTTACCGAATGACCATGCCATATCCTTATATCTTAATGAAATCAAACCCGCAACAACTTTCACCAGGGATTCCGCTAACGTATCTTCCACTCAAGTGGGTGTTAAATCTCCTAGTCGCAAAAGTGAAAATCAAGAAAACAATACCAGGTCTAATGCTAAAAACCATTTCTTGGCAACATTAGACCACAAAAAAGTAAAAATAAAGGACACATCTAGCGGTGAAAACCTCCTCAAGGCACCGGAAGATGGGAGATTTGACACCTTACCTGAATGTTATCAAGAGAAGTTATCTATCCTAATAGAACCAACATAGGCAGTTATCATTGGCACAACTGATCTACATCCAACAACTTCTCTATCAAAACATGAAGTACAAAAATATTTGGAACCCTTCAAAAGGTGGCAAATCAATTTTGCCTGGTCATATATAGACATTCCAAGGTTCGATCCATATCTTATAATACATCACCCAAATATCAGTCTAGGAGCAGACATAAATAATAGAACACAACACGGATCAAGAGCAGGCATTCTATTCATCATACCACAAGGTCATACAATTCCAAAAACATACAAATTAAGCTTTCCATGCACCAACAACATAGCAGAATATGAAGCTTTGGTAATAGGTATCAAAATGGCTATAGAATGGAACATTACACAACTTCAAGTCTTTGGAGATTCTCAGCTCGTCATCAATCAAATCAATGATGACTATCAAACAAAGGACGAAAAGTTAATGCCTTATAAAAAGATGGTTGATGATATCAAGAAATACTTTATAGAAATAACTTTCCAATAGATTCCAAGAAATGACAACAAAGCAGTAGACGCCATGGCTACACTTGCTTCTCTCCTTCAGACACAAGAAAATCAACAACGTTATGAATTCCTGGTGGAAGAGTTGGTTTACCCTGCTCATAATTGTCCTGATTCACAAACTATCTATCACCTTGTGGGGCATGATTCCTCCCGCTATGGTCACACTTACACATACCTGAATGATAACACCCTACCTCCCAACTTATCGAGAAATCAAAAGAGAAACTTTATTCGCCAATCTTCCCATTTTACTCTCGTCGCAGATACCCTATTTAAATGAGGTCTAGATGACACTCTTTTAAGATGTCTCAAACAAGAAGAATCTGAGAAGGCCTTACATGAAGTCCATAATGACATTTGTGGCACTCATTCAAGTGGTCTTACCCTTTCAAAAAAACTCATACGCTTGGGATATTATTGGTCGACCATGGAACAAGATTCTTTTCAGATAGCTAGAACATGCAAACAATGTCAGATCCATGGGAATTTGATTCATGCACCAACACAAGAACTTCATGCTTTGGCAACATCTTGGCCTTTTTTCCAATGGGGTCTTGATCTCGTAGGAAAGATAAATCCTTCTTCATCTAATGGTCACAAATTTATCCTTGTAGCTACAGAATATTTCACAAAATGGATTGAAGCAATACCTCTCACAAATATCACAGGAAAACAAATTGCTACATTTATCTTGAATTATATCATCTGTCGCTCGAGAATACCAATGACCACTATCATTTATAATGGGTGACCATTCAAGAATCAAGATGTACAAGAGCTATGTGAGAAATTCAAGATCCAACACAGATTCTCCACACCCTACTATTCGCAAGGGAATGGGCAAGCAGAAGCATCAAACAAAACTATTCTGAAAATCCTCAAAAGGATAGTGAATGATGTTGGAAAAGATTGACATATTCAATTGAACCCTGCTCTATGGGCCTATCGTACCAGTATCCACACACCAACAAGTGCCACACCTTTTTCTCTTGTTTATGGATCAGAAGCAATACTGCCAATAGAAGTAGATGTGAGATTTTGCCAAGATCAAGAGGTAATGGAAAGCACAAATAAGAGAGAACAAAATAGATGATAGAAATAAACTGTATTCTATCAAGATGAAAAATATGATCAACTGGATCATTAAGGATTCATTACAATGAATATAAGCCTGCTTATATAGGCAAGGCTATATGGATATGTGAGCACACAAACATGACATGTGGCTCAATAAGAAACAAGGGTAGGTAGGAAATAGGTGTGGGTAGGTAGGAGAAATAATATAATAGTCCACATGAGGTGGATCACCCATTGAATGTGGAGTGTAACAACAAGATCACACCATAAAAGGTGAAAATTCTCCTACACACACTATCCCAATGTGGCACAAACACCCAAGTGTCTCATACCCAAACTAGTATGAAATGCATTTCCTAAGTAAACTTAAGTATAGTGTAATAATATCCATGATGAATAATTATTTACACCAACACCCCCCCTTAAGTGCAACTTAGGGGAATGTACTAAAGTCTACAATGCAACTAAGCAATGCGAGATGGGTCCTGGATACTAGGCCATGTTAGGTACCCATGTACAAATGCAAATGCATGAAAATCAATGCAATGAAATCTCTCACAAAGTGGAGAAAGAGAGAAAAACCCAATGGGAAAAAACCCTCCCCCAAAAGAGAGATGAAAGCTATACAAGAGAACGCTCATAGAAGTATGTGAAGGACAAAACCCCATGTGAGGAAAAAGTCCCCCCCATATGAGAGAAGAAGAAGAAGAGAGACTAGGAAGCTCCCCCTCAATGTGGAATCTGCACCAATGATAGAAGCTCGATGTATGAAGAAACT
This sequence comes from Cryptomeria japonica, assembly GCF_030272615.1. Lineage (NCBI taxonomy): Eukaryota > Viridiplantae > Streptophyta > Pinopsida > Cupressales > Cupressaceae > Cryptomeria > Cryptomeria japonica. The sequence continues at coordinate 662,733,882 of NC_081406.1, read as the reverse complement.
GCTCCACGAACGTCGAACAACATTCCTCCCCTTAGGAAGAAACAAAACCAAAGGTGTATCCATGAAGTCTCCCCAATCATGAAGGGAAGATGTATGAAAAAAACTCATGATGAAAGGAATCTCTGAAAATTGCTCAAGTATCCCCATGCCGATGTTGAAAGATACCCCCTCCAAAGGTGGTAAACTATGCCACACTGCTGAAAAAGGCACTCCAAGATCTAGTGGAGATGGATGTAGAACATGTCCCAAAGACTCACATGTCTCCTCAAAAAATAAAGAGACCTCCTCCAACTACTGTACATAAGTATCCACAATCATGTCAACCTCGAAAGAATGATCATGTAGAGAATGAACAAGAGGGTCAGAGTGTTCCCTCGCAACAATCGAAGAAGGATCATCTTCATCAAAGAGAAGATGAATGTCATCAATGATGTCTCCCAAATCTGCAATGTAGGATTCCACAAACAAACCTGTAATGTCTGTCAAGTAATCATCCCATGAATCTAAAGCTGGAAGACAATGAATATCCTGCTACACTAAATCACATGAAGGCAAAACTGTCGCACTATCTGCATCATCAGGTGCAATAGGTGATGTGATATCAATATGAGGAGATGAAATACAAGACTCAAGAACGGGGTCACATGTGAGAATCCCCATGTTCAAGTGCCCAAAGTTCTCCTCAAAATCTGAACCATCACAAGAAGTGTGATCAACATGTTTAGAATCATCAAATGTGAAATCATCATCATCAACAAAATCTGAAAAGGAGTATAACCGAGATGCATGATCAACCACCCCAGTCGCAATGATAGCTCTAGTATCCAAGTCTCTAATGAAAATTGACTCAGGTGTGAACTCCACAACTCTCTTAGTTGCGCCATGTGTGATTTGATAGATGGAAAGGAGATTGTTTGTCAAGTGGGGTACACATAACACATTATTGAAGGAGTTATCTCCATTGTCAATAGATTTCCCAATCACATCCATGTATGTATGACTGCCCATAAAAATTTGCGACATGGTGCAAGACTCAAATGTAGAGAACATAGACTGTGAAGATGCCATATGATGAGAAGCCCCTGAATCTAGAAGCCATCTCTCTGAATCATGACTGATAGTAGCACATAGAGCTTTTCCTTCTCTTGTCCCAAAAGAGTGAGTCTTCCCACTTGTAGAAGCCATGGATGCTTTCCCTTTTCCTTTTGAATGTGAGGAAGTGGAAGTTGATGAATCATCCTTCTTGTAGACATTAGGCAAATCAATGTTATGCTTTTTGAGGATATGTGTAAGCTCGTCAATCTTTTTAAAATGGCAACGACGCTCCTCATGACCAACCTTTTTACAATAGGCACAAGTAGGTCTCTCCCTCTTTGGTGAATTATCCCTCTTGGAAGAGGATGTATCTCCTTGTTGTGGAGAGGATGATGCTTTGTCCTTAGGCTTTGATTGCCATTTCTTCTTGTTTGAGTTGTCCTTTCCTTGATTTCCTTTGTTCCCTTGATTTGCCACTAATGCTTGAGACTTAGAAGCCTTAAGAATGCCCATGCTTATCAACTTAGTTTGTTCCATCATCAACATTTCATTGAAAACATCAAAAGTAGGCATTGTGTAGCTTGAACCCATTGTCATCCTATGGGTTTGGAAACTAGAAACAAATGCTGCATATTCTTGTGGAAGCTTGCCTATCAAGTTGAATATCAGTTGAGTATCCTTCTTATCAATACCACAATCTTTGAGTTGTGACCTCAACTCATTTGCCTTATTGACATAATCTTGTATAGTATCAAAGTTCTTGGGATCTAACATGGTGAGATCACTATCAATCTAATATCCCCTAATCTCATCAACTTGACCATACAAGTCTTGAAACTTTTTCCAAGCATCCTTGATTAGAGTACACTTCTCAATATGAAAAATGAGATCCTTTGATACATACTTTCTTAAGGTACCAATTGCCATGATATTTTTAGTGAGCCAATCCAAGTGACCAACTGGATCAACCTTAGGATCAGCGGGAGCAACAATAGTTCCATCAATGTAATGAGTGAGTCCTTTTTCCATAAGTTTACTCCATGCATCAATTTTTCAAGTAGCATAATTATGAGGAGTTAAGAGAGGAAACTTAGAAGAACCCATAGCAGCAAAAAGGAAGGTGTATATGGTAAAAATGGATACAATAATAATGATATTGAAAGGCTAAATGAATTCAACCACAAAACCCTAGCCTAACAACAACAAAGATCCACCATAACATATGAAGATTACCTAAGACAATGCAAATCAAACGAAATCACAAAGATTATACCATCACATGTCCAATAGGGTTTTGATCTCCATTCTTCCTATCTCCATTGATCTTGCTTGATATATTTGCTCTCAAATTTTATGTGCACAAGAGCTCAACAAAGAACGGAATGTGGTTGCAAGTAGGATAGTAGTGTAGTCAATTGCATAAAAGATGATTCATTAGGGTTTGATAATGAGGGAAGCATCTCCTTATATAGAAGACACAATAAGAAATGGAGGGATAAGATTGAGAGGTGTAAAAGGAGGTCGGCTATGATTAGAGGGTAGGTAAAAGAAATAATAAAATAATGAAAGGGGTAGGTAGTGTATGAATTAAGAGATGAATGACATGTGTCATAGGTAGAAAAGGTTAATGAATTAATTAAATAAATAAATATTTATTTAATTAATAGAAGAAGTGGGATTAATTAAATAAATAAGATATTTATTTAATTTAGGAAAAGGATAATTTAAATAAATAAATGTATTTATTTAAATGAGAAATAAGGCTAGAAGAGGATAAGTGAATTAATTAAATAAATATATATTTATTTAATTAATAGAAGAATTAGGCTAAAGTAATTAAATAAATAAAATATTTATTTAATTAGACATGACAATTTTAGGTGTCTACATTTTGCCCCTCTTTGAGACAATGCGGCTTGTTGCGTTGTTTCAAAGAAGATAAGATGAACTGATACAGAGTTGCCCCAAGATGGGAATGATATGCCCCCTTGAGAGATTGGATTAAAAAGTTTGAAAAGATCGCAGACAATCTCTCGATAAGAAAGAAATGCTAGAATGAACTGACCGGATAAAGTGATAGAGTCACGAGATAATGAAGACTGACTCGGGAGACGAGGGCTAGGGCTAGGGTAGTCTATAAGATAGACCATGGGGGAAAATACATCCTCATTGTCATCTACACATCCACAAGAGTAGAGTGCAGAGCAAAAAGAGAGCAGCAACAGTCAGCAGCGATGGCTTTCGTTCACAGATTCGACCGCGTTCGCCGATTCCAGAGGCTAGCTGAGGCAGGAGAGCCGGTAAGTACCACCAAACCTCCTCATACTTCGATGCATTTATTATTGTCATTAATGCATGGTAGATAGGGCAATAAATGTGCTTAGAATAGGGTCCAAAAATGTCCAAAAATGTTTAGGCGCGTCTGCGTTGGTGCTAGGCGCGTCCATGCTCGCGAGGCGCGTCTATGTTTGTGCCAGGCGCGTCTATGATGGAAACCGCGTCTGTGCTAAATGCGGCCGCATTTGTGATGTTTAGGCGCGTCTATGCCAAGAAGGCATGTCTATGTCACCCAGGTGCGTCTGTGCAGAGCATAGGCACGTCTGTGTTTGTCAGGCGCGTTTGTGTTTTTCAGGCGCGTCTGTGCAGTCTTTAAGCATGTTTATATCAGGTAAGCGCATTTTTGTCCAAAAAATGTGAATTTTTGTCTTCTAGGTCAAATCGGCAGTTCTGTGATGAACATACGCTATCGATTGGATAAGCTGCTGAGAGGATACACTCAAGCAGGTCCTCTAGGGAAGACTAGGAAAGATCAAGGCACTTTGTGATGAACAGTGAGTACCAAGATAGAGTACTTTGTGATGAACAGGGAGTACTAAAATATGAGTAGCACTTTGTGATGAACAATGAGTGCAAATGTGAGCAGCACTTTGTGATGAACAGGGAGTGCCAAGCACGTAGTACTTTGTGATGAACAGGGAGTACCACTAGGATAGAAGCAACACTTTGTGATGAACAGTGAGTGTCACTAGGATAGAAGCAACACTTTGTGATGAACAGTGAGTGTCACTAGGATAGAGTACCATATGCACTTAGATAAAAAAGTAGTAGCATTTTGTGATGAACAGTGAATGCCACTATGACTGACATGATTGATTTTCTTGACTGCAGGAGTATTTGCCGATGCTAGAGTCACGGGAGAGATTCCCATTGACTCAGAGGTTGCGACCTGAGGTGACAGCCGAGGACCGAGCTGCGATTGAGGCTATGGGATTGAGACATATTCTGTATGTGCCTGAGTTTCGGGCAAACATGAGATTGCTGATTGCGCTAGCTGAGAGATGGCACTCAGAGACTTGTACTTTCCATTTGCCGATGGGTGAGATGACAGTTACCTTAGAGGATGTTTACAGGATACTACAGATACCGATCAATGGTGAGCTGATACCCTACGATCGAGATGGAGACATGGAGGCATTGAGATGAGTGTTTCAGGATCTAGGACTGGAGATGAGGGTTGGACACATGGTATGGGACATGATGAAATAGACATAATTAGCACTACTAGCGATGCTGGGAGGAGTTATCAGGGGTTTCCTTTGTCTGGATAGGGTGACACGAGGGGTGGCTGCAGAGGACACAGGGGCTAGGAGAGATGATCTTGGGGCAGGTCCTTCTAGGGCTCAGACTTCGTCGAGGCCAAGCGGCTCCGAGGGAGGGAGTTCATCATAACCGTAGAGGGCTCCCTATGTATCAGTATTGTACCATTTTTGTATGATGATGTAGACACCTACGGGTGATTGTAGCCATATGATTTTGACATCATTGAATCATGACACTTTATATATATATATATATATATATATATATATATGAGATGATTCATCTTTGCGGCAGCTATATGCATGTGTACCTATGTGATGTATGTTTCGATGTTATGGATGCAAATATGTATATGATGCAATGCAATATTTTTGTTCATTTATGTTTTATATGTGTATGCATGATGCAAATATGAATGTATGTAATGCAGATGAATATGATAATGCAAATGTAAATTGTGCTAACAGGTGTTGTGTGCAGGATGTGATGCAATTGTGATATCTATATGTATGTATGAAATGCTTATATGTGGTAATGCAGGTGCAACTACATGAAATGCAAATATTTTTGGTGTGTCATTATACTCAGTCATGTGATAGCAGGCTACACTGACTCGAGAAGGACGATGGAAGTCAATCAAGAAAGGGGGATGGAAGACAAAAGATATGAAAGTGAAAGAGCTTCTTGTGCGTTATCATCATTGAGCTTTATTATGGCAAAATAGGTTATGACAATCGAGGCATATGTTCGACCCAAAAAGTCATTGTACCTATTTGCATGGAGATAAGACAGTTGTAAACAAGGAATGCCCTAGTTCACACTAGACTCATAGTGTCCTCATATCCTTGGACAAGTCATAGCATTACTAAGAGACAATCCACAAATAGCAAATACAAATAGGTGACGATACCCCATCCTCGCCTTTCTAGTCAAAGACATCCTGGAGATAGAATCTCTAGTTAGAGACATCCTGGAAAAGATAAAAGACATGTCACCAAAAGATAAAATCAAAAGAAAACCAAGACTCAACACCAACATCCACTGTAGTCCTCAAGTTTAGTGTCTCTTGTCACTTGTATAAGTCTTATTTGATTGTGGTCACAATGTTTACTTTCACAAAATGGATAGATAGCACTGAACCATAATGTTGTCCGAGTCTGTTGAAAGATTTGATTTGTTGAAGCCCATTGTTGCTGATGTGTCTCATCTGAAACTGACTGAATCCATGAAACTGATACTTTATTGCAGAGAAGATGAAACTTTATTGCGGATCTGTGATGCAAATGTTGCTTTATTGCAAATTGTGTGCGGATAGACTAAAGAAAGCTGGAAGAAACTGTACTCCTCAAAACATGTGATGTTCTCAGTTCCACACCCATCACTAGACGTAGGATTTGCCTTAGCCATAGATAGGATCTAATTTATTATGGATGGAAAGGGAGGTGAAAAGGGAGGTTTATTATGAATGGCTAACCAATCTTGGGTAGATCAATAACAAGCCATGATGGGAATGGGTAAGTTTATTATGAACGAATAGGTTGTGAGTGTGTGCAAAGTGAAAAGATGAAAGAGAATCCTGAAGGAGGGAGGAGCAATGTCTCTACACATGGCGCTGGTGACCCAGTTTTCACCATGGTACTTGCCCAGGGCGCCACCGAAGTGGTTTTCACCATTGGACAAAATTATTTCTCTTTATTTTTTTTGATTTTTCAATGTTTTTTGTGTCACAAGGCGCCTGTTTGTCAAGTTTTCACCAAGTAATGATTTTTTTGTATTTTTGAATTTTTTGATTTTTTTGTTGTATTTTTGAATTTTTTGATTTTTTTTGTATTTTTGAATTTTTTGAATTTTTTTTTTGTATTTTTGAATTTAGGATATTCTGAAGAGCTATGTGTAAAACCTGCGAAGGTGCATGCTGTTGATAGGATCCTCCAAAGGTTTGCCTTCTGTAGTTGAGAGCTGATATGCACCAAATCCATATGCTGTTGTGATGATGTAAGGACCAAGCCAATTTGGTTCGAACTTGCCCTTCTTCTCTCTGTCTTGCTGATTTTTGGGGTTTTCTCTGAGAACTAAGTCCCCCACCTCAAATGTGCGAGGTTTGACTTTGTGATTGTAGCTACATTGTTTCTTGACTGAATGATGTGTAGCTCGAGTGACTGTCTTCCTTGATAAAGGAATTGAGATAGAATTACTAGTGTGTGGACTACACAGGCCCATATGCGTGTCACCTGAAGAAGTTTGGGCATCACTGATAGCAAAGTCCTTCAAGGAAGCTCCATTAAAGGTCCATGATGTATCACTAGAATGGAATGGATGTGTGAAACAAGTGGATGAGTGATGAAGGCTTATGATTGTGAAAAGAAGTGAAAGTAGGATATCATGATGGAGACTTAGGATCAACAAGTATGCTTTTTGATTTAAAATTTTAGAACTTTTGCCCCCAATTATTTTGATATTAGGGGAGATCAACTCTTGCTCTTTTTGCTTCATAGGAGTTTTATCCTTGACTTTGATTTTTGCAGAGTCTAGTAGCTTTTGATTTTGATCTGGACTAAAGGAATTTTCTTTATTTTTGACTTTTAAATTTTTTTGTTCATAGCTTGATTTTTGATCTCCAATGAGTAAGGGCTTTTGTAATTCTTATTGATCCAAGTTTGGGAGTGGAGTGGAAATGGAATGAGCGGATGAAATGGTAAAGCTATGTGATTTCTCAAGAGGGTTGGCGATACGCTCAATAGATTCTTTGTTGGATCCACTCTTAGGACTATTGATATCAAGAGTTGCTTGCACCACTGTAGGAGATTTACATTCAGACTTAGTAGCCACAACACTAGGTGGTTCATACCCAATTCCTTGGCATTGCAAATTCTTTGTATGTTGTTCCTGTCGACTGAATGTGTTAGGAGATAGTAGGAGTTGATCAACATGAAAGATATACTCAGCACATCCCAGGTCTTTAATCTTGAACTTTTCTTTGATCTCTGCTTGTTTTGATGTAAAAGCTTTCAAGGATTCTGGATCCACATATGCTGATGAAGGAATAGCCTCTCGATTGGTTGGAATTGTTATTTCTAATCTAGGTCGCAGATTGTTGCAATATATGAATGGATTTGGATAACCTTTTATGGTCACTTCAACTCCATTGTGTGGAAACTTGATACATCGATGATATGTAGATGGGACTGCTCCCACTCATGAATCCATGGACGTCCTAGCAATATGTTGTATGTGAGATCAAGGTTTAGGACTTGACAAACCACATCCTTTGTAACTGGCCCAACTCTGAGAGGCAAGGTGACTGTGCCCTTGGATGAATGCTCTTCATCGTCATATGCCTTGATGGTGATTTTGTTTGTAGAATTTACAGCTTTATTAGAATATCCCAATTGTTTAACTATACTCAATGTACAAATGTTTAGACTTGCTCCTCCATCTATCAGGACTCGTTTGATTCTATGTTTGTGTATGAAGGCTTCAATGTGTAATGGTGCATTATGTGGCTGACTTACAGAGGCATCATCGACTTCTGTGAATGTAAGGGAGTGTGGAATGGAAAGGTATCCCACCATGGCTTGAAACTGGTCCACGTTCAGATCAGTAGGAACGGCGGTGTCTCTCAAGATTTTGTCAAGAATGGCTTTATGTGCGGGGGATATGCGTAAGAGCTCAAGGATGGAGATGAGCGCGGGTGTCTTCCCTAACTGTTCTACAAGATCATACTCAGGTTTGGTTGATGAGGAAGTAGTGTTTTTAGCTTTAGCTGGAGCACCTTGCAAAGTAAATTTACCTCGATGGGTTGTAACATGACATTCAGAGGTAGGTTTGGAAGAAGATCCAACACCTTTTAGGACAATCTTGGGTCTCTGGGTAGAATTCTCAGGGTTTTTGTCCTTGATGATAATGGTAGAGACGTAATTGTCCATCAAAATGTGATTGATAGTTGAATCATAGTTATAGGTTGCTCTGGTATAGTTGGTTTGGTCATCTGTGGCTTTAGCTTTTCCCTTGTCATGCTTTGAGAATGGTTCCTTAAACATTTCATGTTCTTGATTGGATGAGTGTCCCTCAATCTCAATATCACCTCTATCAATGAGATCTTGTATGATGTTCTTCAGTCGATGACAATTTTCTATCTTATGACCCTTGCTCTTATGAAATTCACAATATTCATCATCATTCCACCAATTTGGTTTAACCTTTGGTTCATATGGAGGAAAATCTAGAATAGTGATTACCTTGTTTGCCACTAGCTTCTTAAAAACTGACTCAAGTGGTTCTCCCAATGGGGTGTACTTCCTTCGTGATCTGGAAGTTGTTTGAGTATTCACTTGATTGTTTGCAGAACTTGATCCTGAAAAAATGAATTTGGGTCGCACTGTGTTGGCATCAACAACACCATCATTGATTATGTTCTTGTTTTTGTTCCAAAATCTCGACTTGTCTTTTCCCTTGAAGTCATCTTTGTTTTCCTTGAATATCTTAATGACTCCTTGTTCAATTAGGACCTTCTCTATTGCTAAGCCTTTTTCAATGACGTCCTTGAAGGTGGACAAACAAGCTTTCCTTAGATCATAACCAATGTCTTTGTTAACATTCTGGGTGAACATTTCTACCATTTGTTTTTGTGGAATTTCACAAGAGCATCTGCTGGCTAAATTTCTCCATCTTTGTAAAAATGATGAAAAAGACTCTCCATCTTTTTGCTTAGTATTGCACAAAGTAGTGACTAATATGTCTATCTCTATTTTGTAGGAGAAATGTTGAATAAATGCCTCTGCTAAGTCACCCCATGACTTAATTCCAGGTGGAAGTTGGGAGAACCATTCCATAGTTTGATCACCTAGGCTTTGTGGGAATAATCTCATCAAATATGTCTCTTCTGCTGCTACCTCAATGCAAGCTGTGAAAAACTGTCTTATGTGTGCCTTAGGATCTCCTTTTCCTCTATACTTATCAAATTTAGGCATCACAAAGTGTGTAGGAAAAGGAGGCATTGGAATGCTCTTGTCAAATGGATAAGGACATATGTCTCTCATTGTGTATGTTGGCTTCGGTGTATTTATGTCCTCCATTTTCTTTTGTAAGTCCCTAATTTGTTGCTCCAAATTGTTCTTAGGTGGAGATCGACTTCTTGGACCATACCCCATGCTTGAGGCACCAATTGGAGGAGGAGCATGTTGCATATATGGATGATATTGATCATACACATGTTCATATGGAGGAGGTCTATAATGATGTTGTGTATATGGACCACTTGGTATAGATTCATATTGAGGAACGCCATATCTATTTTTTCCATGTATACCATACTCTACAGGCATGTCATGTTCTAATGTGTTGCCCCCAAATTTAACACGGGGTTTCCTTGTGTCCAAATTTTGAGCATGCCTTTGAATATCCAATTGCTTTGGTGGTTGATCCTTAGCATTGGTATGTGATTGAGCATATCTTTCTGCATAAGACTTCCATAATGGTCTGCGAAGGTGAGTATCATATGCTTGACCATGTGTATGTGGGACCTCTGGTTTTTGAAACAAAGATGATGGTGATTCAAGTACCATATGTGGTCCTCTATTGCCTCCACTATTAGGCCTTCTTTGATCCATGTTGGAGTGAGTTTGTTGTAAAGGCCGATTTTCCATTATTTGAGACATGTCAAAATCATGAGGTATCTTGGCTCCACTTTGTGCCATCATTTGTAAGAAGTATTGTCTATCCCTCCTCATTATTTCCTCAACCAATCGATTGAAATGGGTATTCATAATGGATTCTTCCACATCTGCTGAATGTACGGAAAAGTTGTCCATATTGTCATTGTGTGTATCATTGTTGTTTGTAGTGTCCATGTTCTCAACATTTGGAATGTTTCTGTAGGCATCCATGTCAGGTAATGTAGTATGATCAGAATTGAAAAAGATATCATTATCATACTCATAAGAACTCATGTTTGCAGACTCTTGAGCCTCTTTAGTTTCTCTCCTAGACTTTTGAAGACGGGTTTCAACCATGAACTAGGTATTTACCAAGATGTGTGAGACTAGATGAAAATGGAAAAAGTATGGAAGACCAAGAGTTGGGTGGAATGTAAATGAATCTGAGGTGTACTTGCAATGTCCAAAGTGTAAGACCAAGTATGTATGTAGTAGAGTAGGTGTGGCTTCCAAAGAGAGGATAGTTTCTCTTGATGAGGTAAGTTGACCTTGACTCTAAGTAACACCAAATGAGACCCAAAGGTAAGAAACCTTGATGAGGGACCACTTAGCAAAGTGTTGTTGTATGTAGTATGTTGACAAAGTATGATGAAGACAAGCAAGTGACCTTTTGACTCAAGTTTAGATAATTGTGAATGTAAAGTGAGATGTGAAGAAATGATGGACTTTGTGAGACCCAAGGACAGGTTGACTGCTAAATGAAACCCTGGAGAAACGACCTAGGAAGCTCAAGAATTCTGAAACTGACTGTGGTTGTTTGCTGGACTGTAATTTTTTTTTCAATTTTGAACATAGATGCGCCTGTATACTTCACAGATGCAGTTTCCTGACACAGACGTGGCTCTGTTCAACACAGACGCGCCTCTGAGATTTTTTTGTAAAGTGGAATGTTGATTCTGTAAACACAGACACGTTTCTGCCCTTCACAGACACGGTTATACAACACAGATGCTATTATGTCCGACACAGACACTTTTTTGCAAAATTTGTGCAATTTTTTCCAATCTGTGAAGTTGTTTTGTTGTGACCAAATCTGACTGTTTGACTATTTTTCGTGACAAGAGGACACAGTGTTGATGAGGACTCAATGTTTGCAAGTGTCTAGACTCAAAATGACTCCAAGAAAAGTGTGTTGTTTGATGTAAAAAAGTTTTGCATACACTTGAAGACACAAAAGACACAATGTTTTGCTATTTGGTCTTGAATGTTTTGAATGTTTAAAATAAGTCAAGCACAATTCTTATGGTTGGCCAAGACAATAGTTGTTGATCTCACATGGGGTTTTACCTTCGAGGCTATGCTATTCAGAGCGGATACTTAGATGCTTGACCTCACTGGCTCCACCCTCGACACTCACTTCTCGGGTCAGCCAAGCATCAGTCCCCACGAAAACTCCCCATGGTGAACTTTGTATCTCTACTAAGAACCGTATGTGTGTGGGCCGCTACCAGAGGTCTGACCTCCTGCCCCAACGACTAGAAGGATTTGGGCTTCTAAAAAAAAAAGGTGCTAGTAAGGGCATCCGCTCGTGTGGCCATACATGCGACACTTTCAGCTCTGTAAATACAGAAGGCTCCCAGCCGGTAGGGGTTACGCCCTACAAATGATCAAATAAATTTGATCAAACAGGTTTATGGGGAGACATAATGTCTGTATGAACTAATCAGCACACATTATCCATAGTTTTCACCATGAATACAATTGTTTATAGTGGTTCGGAAGAGGTGGGTTTTCCTCGCTACCACTTGGGTCGTTCTCTTCTCACTAGTAGTCCTAATGACCACACGGGAAGATAGGCCCTCTAAAGATTAAACAAAAAGAGCCTATTGCTCAAGACACAAAAGACAATGATTCAATTTTAGTGCACCAATTGAAGTGTTTGCTAGTCTATGAAAACAAGGCACACAAGAAAAATCCAAAAACCCTTGCCAAGGACCTGCACCAAAGAGTTGTTAGTAGTTTGGATTGTTTCAAATAATCACCCCTTTCTGCAAGCACACAAGTTAGGTAAATTTTAAATCCAAAAGACTTTGTGAAAATAGGGGCCTTCAACCAAACGATTTTGCTTTCAAGACAAGCTGCACCAATTTCGTTAGCTAGGTCTGAAAATGTTAGCGCAAAATAAACCAGATCTGAAACCCTAAATGCAAAATCCAAAACTGAATCAATAAAACCCAAAATTTGAAATCGGTGAACACAGACGCGTTTTTACCTTACATAGACGCGACTTCGTGACGTAGATGTGGTTCTGTGAGACACATACGCGGCTACAGAACACAGACGCGACTTCTGGACACAGACACGACTAAAAACACCGCAGACGCGACTTAATAACACAAACGCGCTTTCACGGAACCTGCAAAATAAAATACTGGTAATAACACAGATGAGATTCCAGATGTCGCAGACATGCCAGAAAATTAGAAACGCGATCCAAAAGTGCGCAGACGCGGGAATATCAAAATGCTGCCAAAAATGTCAGATCTGCAACTTCAAAACACAAAATCTGCAACAAGGATGTTAAATGCAAAAGGGACAAGAGTCCCACCAGGCGTGCCAAAATGCATATGGTGAAAATGGATACAATAATAATGATATTGAAAGGCTAAATGAATTCAACCACAAAACCCTAGCCTAACAACAACAAAGATCCACCATAACATATGAAGATTACCTAAGACAATGCAAATCAAACGAAATCACAAAGATTATACCATCACATGTCCAATAGGGTTTTGATCTCCATTCTTCCTATCTCCATTGATCTTGCTTGATATATTTGCTCTCAGATTTTATGTGCACAAGAGCTCAACAAAGAACGGAATGTAGTTGCAAGTAGGATCTTAGTGTAGTCAACTGCATAAAAGATGATTCATTAGGGTTTGATAATGAGGGAAGCATCTCCTTATATAGAAGACACAATAAGAAATGGAGGGATAAGATTGAGAGGTGTAAAAGGAAGTCGGCTATGATTAGAGGGTAGGTAAAAGAAATAATAAAATAATGAAAGGGGTAGGTAGTGTATGAATTAAGAGATGAATGGCATGTGTCATAGGTAGAAAAGGTTAATGAATTAATTAAATAAATAAAGATTTATTTAATTAATAGAAGAAGTGGGATTAATTAAATAAATAAGATATTTATTTAATTTAGGAAAAGGATAATTTAAATAAATAAATGTATTTATTTAAATGAGAAATAAGGCTAGAAGAGGATAAATGAATGAATTAATTAAATAAATATTTATTTAATTAATAGAAGAATTAGGCTAAAGTAATTAAATAAATAAAATATTTATTTAATTAGACATGACAATTTTAGGTGTCTACAGAAGGAACACAAGAGCACAAAAGCACAAGAGACAGCCCCCCAAATTCACTCAATCAAGAAACCCCCCAAAATGGTGATTTTGACACTTTATACTTAGTGCATATACAATGGGCCACTTGCAAAACAAGGCAAAGTGGACTTCTGATTTCAATTAATAACTTCTCAAAATGAGATCTAAGAGACTTCAACAAATACCGCTAGTGATCTAAACTGAGATCCAAGAAAAATGCAAGTACCAAATATGCCAAAAAAGGCCAAATATTGAAAGTACAATTTCTACTTAAAATCACTACAAACAGATGGCAGATTATGAAAGTAGATGAAAAAATATGCACTTTCAAAATAAATGACACCTGAAAAGGAGTCCATATGAGCCCAAATGAAGCCTCCAAAGTTGTAAAAATCGGGATTTCACAATTTCTGAAAAACCTATATTTGAGAAACAAAATAAATCCTACACCATTGTACAGATCATGAAATTCTACCCCAAAACAAAAAAAATTGCTTGAAAAAAGGAGTTCGGATGAGTGAGATATCGCTATTTGAAAATCGCCTGCAAAATTATTATTTCTGGAAAATTTCCGTCGCGGCTTCAAACTTCAAATGCCTCCAGATTTGGCCTCCGAAGTCCGATTTGGATGAAACAAAAGGTAAAACTGACTTTCTTGGACCTCCTCAATCCAATGGTAACCTCAAATTTGATCCATGAAGCTTCAATAATAACCTGCAATAGAAAACTCCAAAATACAAACCCCAAATAGCATCAAATTTCTCTCAATTGGCAAACCAATGACACTCTAATGGCTCTGATACCATGTGAGACATGGACCAGCTCTGATACCATGTGAGATTTTTCCAAGATCAAGAGGCAATGGAAAGCACAAATAAGAGAGAACAAAATAGATGATAGAAATAAACTGTATTTTATCAAGATGAAAAATATGATCAACTGGATCATTAAGCATTCATTACAATGAATATAAACTTGCTTATATAGGCAAGGCTATATGGATATGTGAGCACACAAACATGACATGTGGCTCAATAAGAAACAAGAGTAGGTAAGAAATAGGTGTGGGTAGGTAGGAGAAATAATATAATAGTCCACATGAGGTGGATCACCCACTGAATGTGGAGTGTAACAACAAGATCACACCATAAAAGGTGAAAATTCTCTTACACACACTATCCCAATGTGGCACAAACACCCAAGTGTCTCATACTCAAACTATTATGAAATGCATTTCCTAAGTAAACTTAAGTATAGTGTAATAATATCCATGATGAATAATTATTTACACCAACAATAGAGATACCTTCTCTACGAGTATCATTAAAAGGTCTCATCCCAGATGAAGAACAACGAGTATCTAGATTACAAGAGTTAGAACTGATCCATGAACGAAGACAAACTGCCTTTGATCATTTAAAGGTATATCAACAAAGAATATGCCAGAGCTATAATCACAGGGTCAAACCACAAATTTTTCAAGTAGGGGAACTAGTATTAAAAGAAAATCCACGCAACCAGGTAGATCGAGAAAAGAAAGGAAAGTTTGAATTAAACTGGTTAGGTCCATTTGTGATCACAATAGTATTTGGATCAAGAGCATATCAGATATCAACATAGGATGGAGATCAACTTGAAGAACCCATCTATAACATGCATATGAAGAAATTTATGTCTGAAAAAGTAGAAAATCAAAAAACAGTGAAAACAAGCAAAAAATAAAAAATAGTGAAAAAGCAAAAAATCAAAAAATAGTGAAAAAGCAAAAAATCAAAAACAGTGAAAAAGCAGAAAATCCAAAAAAAATCAAATATAAGAAAAAAGTGCAATAAAAATAGATGGTGAAAACCTAGCAAATAGGCGCTATCTATCCGCTAGCTCTTCCATCTATTAGTTCATGCATCTTTCTGCTTGCATTCATTTTCCATCAGCGCTGTTCATATGCATCATAAAGACTTTGTACATACGCAGACATCCCGAGTGACTTCTCGCCATGGTTTGGATCATTGGGTATATCATAATGAATTTGTTTCTAGGCTTGGGGCAAAATCTCGCACTTAGCTGGGGGCAAAACTTTTGATCAATTCTGAGCTTAATCAAACAAGTAGAACAATAGTTAGACAACTCTTATCAAGCAAAAACTGAGACATATCCAACATTGAACACGAGATCAAATTATCAACCATCAAACTATCACAAAGTCAGTCTAAACGCATGGATGATATCTTGTGGATAATAATTTTAACATGATTGTTCAACTTTTCTATATTGATTTTTGCTATCATGATTTCTGGGTGACTCCAGGATGTCTTTGACTAGAGGAACAAGGAAGAAACATGATATTTTTCTTGTTCATTGTCAGAAAATTAATCATTAATATGTGCAAATTTGTCTCAAGACATGATCATCAGAGTATCATCAAAGACATTTCCGATTTGAGTATTGAAATGATTAATACTGCCTATTTTACACAAGCAACACTTATGTCATCTCGGTTCAATTATACCTCGATGCTTGTGCTAACTTGCCATATCAAAATTCAGGAAAGAAGTGCTCAAGTCATCATGGTTAATTATACCATCGATGTTTGTACTCACTTCCCACATTTTAAAAATCTCAATGATGACAAAAAAATAATAATCCAGTGACTGGTCTGCTTGTAGCTTTGCATTTCATTTGTATTTTCATTTTCATTTAGCTTGCATTTCATTCTTGCATGGGATCCCGCATGCTTCTTTTATCCAAGGTTCAATCTATCGTAGGAATCATCAAGGTATCATCACAAGTGTATACGCAATCAAATTGATGACTCATATCTCTCCAGATATTGTTGACCCAACAAAAATCTTATGCTACCCTCTCATCAGAACCAACATCAGCATATCCAAATCTTTCTACAACTTGATATCAATAAACTATCAGTTCTTTATCCAATCAATCTTATCAATTCTATCAATCAATCACATCTAAATCGATTTTCTCATGTCTTATACAGGATGTATCTTTCCTGAAACCAAACGTTTTGATCATGTCTTATATAGGATATATCGTTCCTAAAACTAGACGCTTTGATCATCTTTGTCTTATACAGGAGGTGTCATTCCTGAAACTAGATTGAATCTCGATCTTATCATTCTAACCAATCAAACTTTATTAATCATCAAGAACCATATCACCGTGATTGTAGAACTCGCATTTTCATCAACCACAATTGCAGACATCAAATCATTTCTAATCGGGATATCAATTTCGCAAAAAATCCAAAAACTCCAAAGATCAATTATCTCAATTGATCTCCTGAGGGGGCATCATCGTATCGCAATCTATCAACCAATAGCTGGGGCATCCTATCGAACCAATATCATCATCAAAATAAGATTATTCTTTGAATCAATGTGTCATCACACCTCGCTTCAAAGAGGGGCAAAATGCATACACCTAAAAATGGTCCGAAGATAATTAATTAAACAGGCAATTTTTTAATTAATCCCCCTTCCTAATTTAATTGAATTCACGAAGCAATTTGATTAAATTCACCCTTTCATCTACTTATTAATAAATCTAAGGATTTATTTAATAGGTTCATTTCAATAGTCCCCTTCAATTAATTAATTCAAATTAATTAATTTCCCCCATCAAATTCATTTCTTCTAAATCTCCTAATTAATTAAAACAAATCAATAATGAGTTGTTGGAATTAATTAGCCTTTTCTTGTTATTTGAACTTTTAAATTTAAATTCTTCTAACTTCTAACCACCTAACCTAACCATCCCTCTAACCTAACCCCTTCCATCTAACCTTGGGGTTAATTAACCCCATCTTAGCTTGCACATCCTAACCACCATGTCCCCTTTCCTTGGGCACTTTGCCCTCTCATGAGCAAAGCTTCTTGACACTTGTCACCATAGAGATGACAAATGTTCCCTTTCATCCAACCTCTTCTAGAAGCTTCTTGACACTTGTCACCATAGAGATGACAAATGTTCCCTTTAATCCGACCTCTTCGTCAACCTCCTCCAATTTCACCATTGATATCTTTAGACTTAATCTTGACCGTTGATTTCTGCCACCTCACCCCTGGCCTTGGAAATTCTATAAATAGATCCCATTTTGGAGCAATAATCATCCCATCACATTTGCATTTCAGGCGTTGTTACTATAGGCATATGCAATCTTAGTTTATCATTTGAGTATTGTTATCATAGCTTAATTGCATCATTTTAGCATATTTTTTAGCATAATCATGGAATCCTGTAGTTTAATCATTATCATTGCTAGCTTAAATGCATCATTTATCATTTAAATCCTCCATCTAGGCATAGTCAAGTCACTGGAATTTGCCTAAACAGACCTGAGAGCAAAACTCATACTCACATTTACTAGGAGGTGATAGATCGCTTAGCTATGGTTTTATCTTTCTTTGCTTTAAATTCATTAACCATGCTTGTAATGATCTATTGAGTGTTTTGTGTTGCAGCTGCAGATATACACTTCACAGGCACGACAATTATAATTTTTTATTATTAACTAAAAAAGAAGATTATTGATGCCACTTTGATTAATACTTTTTATTTCAATAGAATGAAAAATCGATCAGATATATTATTGTTTTTTAAATCATTTAAGTATTTATAGATAGTAAGTATTGAGTTTATTAAGGATCAAAGATTTTTATGATGTTCAAGGTCAAGATTGTGTTATAATGACTCTTTTAGAATGGATATTCTAATTTTGTTTATTTTAACTAAAAGAGGAAGATTATTGATGCAACTTCATTCATACTCCCAATTTTAATAGATTGAGAAATTGATCAAAATTATTATTGTTTTTGAAATCATATTGTTTTCTTTTTAATTTTAGAATAAAAAAATGAAAACATTTGGTAGCAAGAGGTCATCTCAATGGTTCAACACATCACAATTAAAATATTTATATATTAAAATATAAAAAATATTTTTTATTCTAAATTATGGAAACATTAGAGTTCTCAATTTTTATTTGCTTTATTGTTCTTATGATAGAATGCAATAAATAATATAATTGTAAGGAAATAAAATAAATCTTAGAATAGAAGTGGAGGATAAAAGTTAAATTAGGTCAAAATTTATATTCTTAATGAGTTGGGATTGTTCATGTTGTAAATATTTAAGTAAAGCACAATTGACATAACTAAAATGGTTGAAATAAAAATAGAATTTAGGTGGAATAACCTAGGGTTTTGCTTATCGTCTACATACTTTGGCTCCTCACTATTGTCTACCCTTGCAATATACTGTATTTAATGCATGATTTTTTATGCATAGTTTTTAATGGCCTCGACCAACTTCAACCTAGTAGTTTATATTGGTGTTAAGGGTTTGACAGTTGTGAACAATGGCTCCTCCAAGCAATTGTCCTCAGAAATTTGTGTCGAAATTCCTTCATGAGGTATACCTTTTGAAACCCCTATAGATGTGGTTCTTCCCACTTCAGATTTTGATTCTACATGACAATGGCTAGAGCAACATACTCATATCTATTATTTTGTTGAGAGGTCTCCCCCTAAAAGCGTGCTATGAAATTAGGTTGCCAAAACATGGGCCCCTCATGGAGTCTTTTTTGATGATGTCCAAAATCTCACTAAGGTTTTTTTTTCTTTTTCTTATTGTTGAAGTTAGTCACATGTCGAGGCTATTTTTCAACACAACCATTGGTCTATCTAATCATCTATTTTGGTCTTTCAACCTTATACTTGAGACTTCTTAGTCTTGGATGATAAGAAACTTTGAGTGCCTGTTTGGCTCAAGTTTATTGTTCTCCCTCTGTCTTGTTGGCATTTTCTTTTTGCCATTGCTTCTTCCTTAGGGAAGTTTATTTGTGTTGAGCTAGATCTCTTTTATCAAGCTCGACCCTAGAAAGGAGTTTGTGTGGAAGTAGTTTTATCCCATGATTCTAGAGAATCAATTGATATTCAAATTAGTAGCCTTCGTCATACCTAGTGAGTGCTCTATTTGAACTTTCCAAACATTTATTTTGATGCCAGTCATGAATCGAAGTATAAATTCAAGGATTGCCCATTGGCAGTTCCCAAGGTTAAGACTTCGCTATGGGTCACTGGCCGTTTGCGGGCTTCTAAATCTTCTAAAGAGGAGGAAAAATAGATTATGTTCAACTGCAAAGGGGAAACCACCTCATCTGGCAGTATGCAAAATAAGCCCCATAAGCTTACTACTATGTAGCCACAACAATCTAATTCAGACCCTTCTCTAAAGGGAGAAGATATGGCTCAACTCGTCACCCCTGAGGTTCTTGTTTAACCAAAATTTGTGCATACACCTCAGTTGACGTCAATTCTCTCTATTTAGACATCCAGTTTATGTCACTCTTGTAGCCCCTCTAGACATTTAGAGGATGACATGCTTGTTTTAGAATAGTGACAAAATGGAATATTAGATTTCTAAATAGCTTTGAAATTCTTGCAAAATTGTTACTCCTCTTTAGGACGAGAACGATAAGCATGATTTTCAATCATAAAATTTCTTCCATCGAATATTTAAGGTCTAGTTGACCTATCATGGTGTAATTTGTGTGTGATACTTATCAGAATTATGTTGGTATTGATATGTTGTGTCTCTAGGAAGTAAAAATTGTTTCTTTCATGCTATCTACAACATGTGTTATTCGACCAGTTCTGAACTAGTGTTTTCATCCAGTCATGAGGCTAGTCATGGAGGTATTCTCACCTTGCTTGTACCATGATGGAAATCTTGTGTTGTTGATCATTAGTTTGATTTGACTCAGGGTCTCGTCTAGATCCTCATGATTATCAAGAACCATTCATTTGGGATCATTAATCATGTTTATGCTCTAAATGATGTTGTGGAGAGTGTAAGGAAATTAAGCAGTGGAACAACTGCCTACACTAACCTTAAGAGGAGGGCAATGCAAAAAAAATTCAGATCATTACAATAGTCATAGAAACTTAACAAAAATAAACATAATATCATGCATACCACAGTACAACAATAGAGTGATTTACGTGGGGAAAAACTTTTCAGGAGAAAAACCCCACACTCCAAAAGCAGCTCAGTATATTATTCAACAATCAATAGCATATTACTATATACTTGCAGAGCAAGCTCTTCACAGGAGTACCACTAATCAAAGACTTAGAGGTAACTCAATAGCCATAAGAATGTTACACACAACCTCTATCTCACGCACCTCATATATAGGATATACAATACAAGAAACCATCAAACAATATTACAAAACCATGAGCTAAAACCACCCAATAAAGTAGAGTCGACATTATCTCCATTCTAGATGCTCTATGACATGTCAAAACACACATCAACATGTGTTCCTATTGGCAATATGTTGGATTTGGTTAAGTGTTGTCATTGATGTCAGCACTGTATCCCGGTTGGACCTATTCCAGTTAGTCTTGGTGATCATCTTGGTTTTGGCTATGGCTCTGATCTGGTATGATCAGATCTATGGAATCAGTTTTGGATGCTTACTCTGGATGGTTATTTGTTTTCCATATTCTATTGGTTCATGTTTTGGTGCTCTGGTAACTATCGCTTATGTTCTCGGTTGGTATTTCCCAGTATTGGTTAGCTTTACCGGTAAGTGTTATTTGGTGCTTTGGTCAGTTGATTTTGGTCTGGCTTATGGAATCGGTTTCATCATGTTGAAAGTGCTTCTTGATCGTATTCTGAGTGTTTGGTGACTTTGGATTGGCTGGTGTGTTGTTATGGTGGTCCTATTTGGATCCGGTTAGACTTTTTGTGTTACTTCACTAAGGGTTTCTACCGGTTGGTGAAGCGTGTTGGATTTTGGTCTTAGTGGAATTTTTGGTAGATCGAATTGTTTGGTTACTTGATTTAGGTCCATGCTATGTAATGTAAATCGTAATATTGGTCTGGTGATACCGTGTAATGTAATTTTTGTTATTATGGGTTTATGGGTTTAGGGTTTAGCCAAACTTGTCAATAAGGTTGATGATCTGTATTTATAGGTGACTTATTCATTTAATTTGAATATCGATGGATGGATGGGATTGATGGTTATGTCTGCATTATTAGAGGAAATTTTATGTGTGAACAAGTGATATATCATTTGGTGAAGGTTTTTGTATTGTAGGGTAGACATATGTGCTTAACCGAAACTGTACCAAGCATTAGGAGATGCTACCTTCACAGTTCATTCTTTCTGGATTGTAGTCCAATGTTTTTGTAAGTCAGTCAGACTTCTTTTTGTGATGAGCAGTGAGCTCTAGGCGGTTGGCCTGATTGCAAGCGAAATCCCCATTGTAATTTCACATACTGTTGGAGAAGTATTATCTAATTGTGGGTAGGGTTTCCCATCATGGTTTTTCCCTTTACTGGGTTTTCCACATCAAAATATTGGTGTTGTGTGTACTGTGCTTTCATGTTCTATTCTTCATTGTGTTGGTTCCTTTGTACTCCAGTTTAATGATTTCGATATGCATTAGTTCTGATTTCTGATGGTAAATTATTTCACCCCCCCTCTCAGTTTACCCCTAGTATTAGATTTGTCTAACAATTCCTCCTATTAATAGCTCATTTATGTGTTCGATGCAATTTATATTTCGTATTTCAAGAGTCCAAACTTTTGGAGGCCATAACTTGTGAATCGTGTGTCTGATTGACAAACCGTTTGAAGCATTGGAAATATTACAAAGTGTTCTATCACCTAACAAACTACTACACTAGTTATGCCCACTTTTCATGGCATTTCAGAGCCTCTAAAGTCCTCAAAATTAATTTTAAATCTTTCATCGTACCCTCCAAAAATGAAAACTTTAATATCTTCAAAACTAGCTATGATCTTGTGACGAAAATTTATAGGCATGCTCATGTAGCCAACTAGAAGCTTCGGGAGGATTTCACACCATTTCGTGCTCCAACAAAAAATTACTATAAATAGTAACATCATGTAAATTCAAGCTTGAGATACCATTTTCCCAACATTCTCCCATTTGTCAAACACCTTGCAAGAGAAAAGATAGTATCAACACAATAATTTAATTGCTAGGGGCCATGAGGCCCATAGACTCCGAACACCATCTGAACTTTTTTGTGCTCACAGCCTTAGTTAAGGAATCTACAAAATTCATCATAGTCTGTACCTTAACCAACTTCACCCTAGCATCTTCGCCCATATCTCTAACAAAATGATACTGAACATCAATGTGTTTGGTCTAGGCATGAAATGTCAGGTTCTTAGCTAGGCAGATTGCAATTTGACTATCACAATAAAATGTCATTGCACCATGTTTTATTCCAATATCTAAACATAGTCTTTTAAGCCAAATGGTTTCTTTACAAGAATGAGTAGTTTTCATTTACTCTGCTTTCATAGTGGACAAAGCGACCACAACATGTCACTTAATCATCCAACTAATTGCACCACCTAACAAAGTAAACACATAAGCATTGGTGGATCTTCTACTATCAATATCACCAGTGTAATTTGAATCCACATGACCATGAATATCAAAGGCAATCACGTCTCCAACCAAATTACCATGATAACACAAAGAATAATCTGAGGTACCCTTCAAATATTTGAAGATTCTTTTGACTACATCCCAATGAACTCTACCAGGATTAGACATATATCTGAAAAGAACTCCCTCTGCTTGGGCAATGTATGGTCTAGTAGAGACCATAACATATATCAAAATTACAACTACACTTTGGTAAGGTACTTTGCTCATGTCTTGCATCTCTGACAAGGATGTAGGACAATTTGAAGCGGATAATTTTTTTCTAACTGCAAAAGGAACACATAACAAGCTACAATCCTGCATGTTGAACATTTGCAAAACTGAATTCACATACTTACTCTAGCCTAGCCATAGCTTTTTGTTCACTCTATCTCTTCTAATTTACATCCCAAGAATGTGCTTTGCTTCACCAAGATCTTTCATTTCAAATTTAGCAACGAGTTGAGACTTTAGTTTTAAAATCATACCTTTCCCTTTACCAATGAATAACATATCATCAACATACAATGCAATGTATAGGAAATAATCACCGTCAGATTTATAAAAAACACAATGATTTGATTTAGAATGCTCAAAACCCAAACTCAACACATATGTATCAAATTGTTGGTACCACATCCTAGGACTTTGTTTAAAGCCATATAGAGATTTGTTTAATTTACAAACCAAAATACTTTTACCTTTCACCACATAGTGCTTTGGTTGTGTCATATAAATATCCTCCTTCAAATCACCATGAAGGAAAGTTGTTTTCACATCCATTTTCTCAACCAAATCATAAGCAACAACAATAGAAAGTAAAAATCTAATGGATGTCATTTTTGCAATGGGAGAAAATATCTCACCATCATCAACACCCTCAACTTGAGAGTAGTCTTTTGCAACCAACCTTGCTTTATACTTCTCAATGCTTCCATCTGAACCAAATTTTTTCTTGAACATCCATTTGTAATCAACAAGATTTCGTCCTTCAAGCAATGGTACAAGATCCCATGTATCATTCTTTTTCAAAGTTGTCATTTCTTCTTCTTCCATAGAAATATTTTAGGATTCTGCATCATTCATACCTAATGCCTCTTCTACAAATCTAGGTTCATCCACATTAGTATTCAAAGAAAAAATCCATCTCCAATCATCAAGTGAATACCTTTCAGGTGGTTGTCTATGTCTTGTAGACCTTCGAACAAGCTGAGTTGGAGGTTCTTCCTCTTCTTCTGAATATTCGGAGCTAGATGAGCTCTCCTCAACTTCTTTCTTATCAAGTGGTCTCGATTCAACTCTTTCAGGAGTAGAAGGGAATTGAATCGCATCTTTCTGTTTAGTCTGTTCTAGCTACAATGTAACAAAAGGAGACTTAATTTCTCTAAAAATAACACTTCTACTATGAATTACCTTTTGTGCAACAGGGTCCCAACGCTTGTATCCTTTCACACCATAACTGTAACCAATGAATATACATTTCACATCCTTGTTCTCCAACTTTGTTCTCTTATCCTTTGGCACATGTGCATATACCTTGCAACCAAAAACTTTAAGATGTCTCAATGAAGGCTTGTGACCTAACCATGCTTCCATAGGTGTTTTATCAACAAGAGTTGATGTAGGATATCTGTTAATTAGGTAGAAAGTAGTGGTAACAACTTCAACCCAAAAATTTTATTCTAGACAAGAACCACTCAATATACTCCTAGCCTTCTCCATCGGTTCCATGTTCATTCTTTCTACAAATCCATTTTGTTGTGGAGAATATATAGTTGTCTTCTATATATTAATGTCACAGTCTTTATAGAATCTATCAAAATCATTAGAGAAAAATTCACCGCTATTATCAGTCCTCAAACATTTAATTTTCTTTCCAATCTGCAACTCAACCATTGCTTTAAATTCTTTAAAATGACTGAAAATTTCAGATTTACTCTTTAAAAATTTTACCCATGTCCTTCTACTAAAATCATCAATAAATGAAACATAATATGTCGATTTTCCAAGGGAAGGAACATCTACAGGACCAAACACATTAGAATGAATAAGATCCAAAACACCACATGATTTTTGAGAACTCAAGTAAAATTGAACGTGGTTTTATTTTCCATAAATGCAATGCTCACATAAATCAAAGTCAAAATTACAATGATTCAAACCTTCAACAAGGTTTTTATTTTTCAAGGTCCTTAGACCCGTTTCTCTAATGTGGCCCAATCTTTGGTACCATAACATAGTCATCTCTGTAGGTAATTGTGCTTCAGAAGAAAGAGAACCCTTAGGTACCCAAAATCCATGTCCATCCACTAAAGGTGAAACCCTAAAATATATCGATGAAGTATCCACAAATTTAATTTTATAGAAGTGCTATTACACTCAAAGTATATGCCTCTAACTTATACAAAGTGTCAAATTTGACACCTTTAGCAATCACTATAGCACCCTTAATCATCTTACATCCTGCATCAAAAAAGACTACCTGCACACCCACATCTATCAATTTGCTCACAGATAATACATTTCCTTTTAATCCAGGGATATGCAACACACCACTAATTATTTTTATCAAAACACACATCAAAAGATACATCAAAACATGTTCCTCCCTTATCTGCATTCTCTCCATTTTAGATGCCCTATGACATGTAAAAATACACATCAAAACATGTTCCTCCCTTTTACAACTCATTTATGTGTCCAATGCAATTTATATTTCCTATTTAAAGAGTCCAAACTTTCAGAGGCCATAATTTGTGAACCATGTGTCTGATTGACAAATTGTTTGAAGCGTTGGAAAGCTCGTGAAGTTCTATATCACCTCGTAAACTGCTATGCCATTGACACCCACTTTTTAGGGCATTTTAAAGCCTCTAAAGTCCTCAAAATTAATTTTGAACCTTTCATTACACCTTTGAAAAATGAAAACTTTAATATCTTCAAAACTAGCTATGATCTTGCGACGAAAATTTGTCGAAAAGCTCATCTAGCCAAATAGAAGCTTCGAAGAGAATTTCACACCATTTTGTGCTCAAACAAAAACTTACTATAAATAGTAACCTCATGTAAATGCAAGGTTGAGACACTATTTTCCCAATAGAGAGATATGCTCTCTAGCAGCGGATTGTGGATTCAATGCCCTCAACCACATTGGTTATGTGTAGTGAATTTAATATGGTTGAGGTGGCTTATGATAAAGATGATATGTTACCTTTCCACTAGACATATAACAAGTGAGGGGCATGGCTTTACATGGGAAATAAATTGGGCCTTTTGTTGGGAAAAATGGTGTCGCAACCTTGCATTTACATGAGGTTACTATTTATAGTATGTTTTCATTTGAGAATGAAATGGTGCAAAATTCTCCCCAAAGGATCTGGTTGGTTAGATAAGCATTCTGATAAAGTTTCATCGTAAGATCACGACTAGTTTTGAAGATATGAAAGTTTTTCATTTTGGAGGGGTGCGATAAAATGTTTAAATTTAATTTTGAGGACTTTAGAGTCTCTGAAACACCTTGAAAACTTGGAATAAATGGAATAGTGTTTTACAAGGTGATAAAACACTTTACTAGCTTTCCGATGCTTCAAATGGTTCATTAATTGGACAAATGGTTCAAAAGTTATGGTCTCTGAAAGTTAGTACTCCTGAAATAAGAAATATAAAATGCATCCGACACATAAATGAGTTTTAAAAAGGAGGGACACGTGTTGATGTGTGTTTTGACAAGTCATAGGGAATATAGATAGGAGATAAGGTTGGCTCGACTTTATTGGGTGGTTTTAGCCCATGGTTTTGTAATACTGTTTGACGATTTCTTGTATTGTATCTCCTATATATGAAGTGCATGAGATAGAGGTTATGTGTAAGAGTCTTATGGCTATTGAATTACCTCTGAATCTCTGATTAGTGGTACTCATGTGAAGAGATTTCTCTACAAGTATATTGTAATATGTTATTGATTGTTGAATAATATATATTGGGTAGCTTTTGGAGTGTGGGGATTTTCTCCCAAAAGGGTTTTCCCCACGTAAATCACCGTGTTGCGGTATGCATGTTGTTGTGTCTATTTCTGTTGAGGTTTTTGTAATTGTTGTAACGATCTATACTTTTTTTGCATTACCCTCCTGTCAAGGTTAGTGTAGGAAGTTGTTTCTCTACTTAACTTCCTTACAAGTGGTATTAGAGCTTGCTCACGTTTGGTTTTAGTTGTGGGTTGTTGGGTTTTTTTTTTACTAATCCAGATTTGAGTGGGAGCTTGTGCAGAACACACTTTTTGATCTTGTTGCAGGAATTTTTAAATGGCAAGGTCATCGGGGATAATAGAGGTGGAGAAATTTAATGTTAGCAATTTTGAGATGTGAAAGCTGAAGATGGAAGATCTGTTAATAGATTGAGATTTGTGGGATGTTGTTGATGTGAATGTCTCAAGACCCTTGTTGGCATTTTTGATGATTATGTTGTGATTGTCATTGATGGTCACACACTTGCTATGAGATCACTTTTTGAATGTATGAGTTATGCTCAACCGGTACTTGTTCTAAACCGGTATCATGTATTAGTCTTTAGACTATCGGTGTTTTGCTGAAAGTGTTTACCAATCTCAAGCGACATGAAGACCTCAAGCGGCATGAGGTTATTAAGTGGAGTAAAGAAACTAAAGCGGCAGTTATCATATTTCCCAGTCTTCATTTTTGTCAAACCGGCAACCGGTATTTTGCGTAAACCGGTATTTTGTATGAACTGGTAGTACTCCGTGATGAGTTACCAACCGACACTTTGTGGTGAGTTACCATCCACCGATTGTTTGGCGGTGCCGACAATCTGGCGGTGCTTTTTATGTCGTATTATAGAATATGACTAGATGCATTGAACCTAGGAAATTGTATTGTAATCCTATTGGACCGACATGAAATTAGATTCCTTTATAAGGACATCATGTCTAGGGTTTTAGGTCGTTGCTAGGGTTTTAAGGTGGTTGAAGATTTTTTCAGGTCTGTAAGAGAAGGCTGAGTGTGAATGTGTTGGAGACTGAAGTAATGCTGGAATGCATTTGGAATGAGCTATAAAGGATCTGAACAAGCAATCTGTGATATTTGCTAGATC
Source organism: Cryptomeria japonica (assembly GCF_030272615.1). Taxonomy (NCBI): domain Eukaryota; kingdom Viridiplantae; phylum Streptophyta; class Pinopsida; order Cupressales; family Cupressaceae; genus Cryptomeria; species Cryptomeria japonica. The sequence goes on along the minus strand of NC_081406.1, from coordinate 662,705,590 downwards.
ACTCACTTGTTAATTACTCACATCTTCGACAAGTTTGAAGCCCTTAACCGGGGAGGCCCAAAAAGCCTTTTTTAAATCCTCTAACAAGGTGGTTCACATATGTGGATCTAAAATCCTCTAGCAAGGTAGTCTTTAATCAGACTTGTCTCTTAACAGAGATTGAGATTCCTAACAGGATCTGTTCTAGTAAAGAACATTGTATGACCTTAATCGGTCTGGTTCCTATTCTGCAGATAGTTACTTGTGAGTTTCATCTCACCGTGGTTTTTCCCATTTGGGTTTCCATGTCAAAATATCTTGTGTTATGATGTTTGTGCTTCTGTGGGTCAGTGCATTATTTTCTATTTCATTTGCATGTGTGCTAACCGGTTTGTTTGCTAAGCTGCTTTACCAGTTTACTGTTAGAATAGTAAAGTGTTTAAGTACAAAGATTTTTGGCATACTAATTCACCCCCCCTCTTAGTATTCATCAATTGGTATCAGAGCCAACCTTTCTATAAGTCTAACCACTTGGAAAGAGATATGGGGGAATACACTATGAGAGAACTTACTCATTGGCTCACTCAGTCTGAGCAAGCCTGTGATGAACTTATGATAAAATATAAGGCCTCTCAGGCAAAAAGGAGAGAACATGCTGAAAAACTGATGGAGCTATCTGAAAATAGTTCTTCTGATGAAGCGAATATGGAAGCCCTAATTCAAGAAGTAGAAAAGTTGAATGAATCAAATTCCAACCTCAGAAAGGAGTTGGAAGGACTGACTATCTGAATGTGTCAAGAGCTTGAGAACCGGAGGAAAACTGAAGATCTGGTTAAGGACAAAGATCATGAGATCTCTAAATTGAAGCAAGAGATCAGTGCACTTACCTATCACTTTCATGAGAGCAAAATGGAAAAAGAAGAAGTACAAGGTGAATTGAACATGGCTATCTCTAAGAATGCAATCTTGAAAGAATCCAATGCTGCTATTTCCAAAGAACTCTTTGAGTCAAAGGAAATACTTGCTAAGTTCAATAAGAGTACTGTTAAGCTAGAGCAAAAGCTTGAATCGACCAAACCTGTCAAGAATAATGATGGACTTGGTTACTCAGGTCATGAGGTAGGTGAGACCTCTGGTGCAAATGTTGAAGCATCGAAGAAGAAACCGACATTCAAAGGAAAAGGTAAGCAAAAGTTCAAACCTGTTTGCTTTAACTGTCTTAAAGAAGGACACATTTCTAATGTATGTAGAAGTAAGGCTTACAATAATTATCCTTATTTTCTAAATGATAAGCCTAGATCCTATAGATTCAATGGTAATTGTTATACATGCAACAAGTTTGGGCATAGAGCATTTGAATGGAGGTCTGTTATGAACAACACCGGAAGATATCCTCAAAGGACTCAAGGAGGTGTCCCAGAACCTCCTGTGAACCGGAACTCTAATTGGTATAATAATTATGGCCAATGGTCTGGTGGCTATCAAGCGGCAACCGGTTGGAGAACAACCTGTTTGATCTATCATGGTAGTGGTCACACTGCTGCAACATGCAGAAGGAAGAATGGAAACATGAACAATGGACCATGGAGAGCACCTGGAACAGTTTGCTATCATTGCAACAAACCGGGTCACATTGCCAAATTCTGCAGAAGTAGAAAGAGTATATCGGATGATATACTAGTCACTCTGAAAGAAAAAATTGATGTTGAAACCGTCAAAGCGGATATGAACAAAACTTGGAAGAAGAAACCAGCGATGTTGCAAGAAGAACCGGTTTCTGCACCTAGTGTGGAAATCACATAATCGGCAAACTAAGCATCAAAAAAGCTTAAGGGGAGCAAACGGTGAAATGCTTCAAACCCCTGGTTGACACCAGTAAAAGACCTTAACCGGTATGTGATACCTGTCAGTTGGTAGAAGATTAGAAATGGTAAAAGACAAATTAGGGTTTATGTCCTAATAGTGGAGCATTTATTATGGTAGGTAGAGAACCTGTTCAAAAGGAATTTTCAAATCATTTCTCACTTATCATTTTTTGAGCAAAGAAGTTTTTCAAGCGCAGAGCGAAGAAAAGCAATTTACACTACGATTCAAAGAGCTTATCAAAATCCTGAAGGAGAATCTATAGCAAACATCTATTGGAGGAGTGAAGAATGCAAAGCGGTATCTCAGCAACAAAAGAAATGTGTGACTAAGTTTAGATTACGAAGCCCTAAATTTCGATCTACGAAGGTATTTTTCATAATTCTCCATTTATCATGGCTTCTGCATCACATGCTAGCTCTAGTGCACCTGTTGAGTCTATGGACTTCATTCAATGAAAGTCAAAATACAATGACCTATCTCAAGTACCTGCTGGTGTTATAGTAGAAGAAGGCATTTCCGATTACATAGACTACAAAATCGAAGACCTAGGGTCTCTTGTGATCCATTCCTAGCCGAGCTTATTCTGTGGAAAGGATAAGAAGATTAAACCGGAATTCAGCATTCTAGAAAAGAAGAAACTTCATAATGCAGTTTACTTTCTTGAAGAATTCTCGGATGATCACATTCGCATTATTCTAAGCAGGGTACATGATGATAAGATGTACCTAGAGCGAATTCATGATATCACACCGGAAGTGATTCATGTCGTCATTGGTTTCTGCAACATAGGGGAAGTGCCAGCCCTAAGGAAGGTCAGCAAGACTGAAATGTCCAAGCTCATCGGTTCAGTGAGCGACTCATGTGGAATGACTGTCAACTCAATCAAGGATGATCTGGTCAAGTATGTCTGCATGGTGATAGGTTACCGGACGTTCTCGGCTAGCAGAATTAACTCTGTCTCTGCTACAGTGGTAAATGCTGCTTACAAGATGATCAATGAAGATGCATCGTTTGATCTATGCACTTGTATGCAAAGATAACTCATGCTGAATCTCAAATCAATCAAATGTGACAATGCATTAAGGTTTAAGTTTGGAGAACTGTTGGTTGGATTATTCTTTTACTTTCAAGGCTACTTTCTAGGAGTAGGTGACATTTAGTGGTCTGCCGATCAACTGGTGACAAAACAAATCAAGTAGAGTCTACAAGCGGTTGGAACTGGCATCTGGAAGTGCTGAACAAATACTTTGATGAGTTCAGGTGCAAGATGAGCCAAAGAATAAGGATATCTGGTGATATAGTCAATAAATATGAGGAGGACATATGCTTCACCATCGAAATTGATGTGTGCATAATGGAGGCGATTGGGCCTAGACAAGAAGAAGTGGAGCCTATGAGCTATGAGGTAATGTATGATATGCTGGACAGGTATGCTTCTACCCTACTTGCCTCACCCCTTGATCCTAAGGCAAAGAGAACCGACACTTATCTAGAAAGGGTTACACCTGCTAAAAAACCCTGAACAAAGAAAGGAAAGGCAGTGACTTCAGTATCGGCACCGGTTACTCCATCTAGTCCCAAAGTGACCAAGCGGTCACCTGCAAAGAAGAAATTGGAAGCGGCACCTGCTAATGTCTTCGAGAGGAAGAGGAAGACATAGACCAATTCACCAGACTCATAAGAAATTATGTTTGAAGAACAGCCTAAGAAGACTAGGCAAACAAAGAAAAAGACAAAGAATGAACTGACAACTTCAGCACTGGTAAATATTGATATCTCTTCCTACAAACCTTTGACACATTGTCAAAGAACTGTTTAAAATATTAGGAGAATGTTGCTGAGTGATTTGAAAGAATATTTTGATAATTTTTCCGATAGTGAGAAAGAAGAAGTTGAGTGGGAAATCATTAATTATTTATGTGTTTATGACTGGTCGCCATCAGAAATTAGATCTGATGCACCTGATTCTTTATTCAATTCTTTAGATAATAAATGGTGCATTGCCATAGAAAAGGAACAGGAAATGAGGGAGGAAATATTTGCACAATATTTTCCTGATGTATCAAATTCAGAACTTTTCGAAGTTATGAATAAATACAAAAGCCTCTTCTTCATGAAAAGAAGAAGACTCCTGTTACTGGAAGGAAAGGTTCATGAAGTGGTAAAAGATACACATACTCATGCTCAAGCAGCTCTAAAGATGCATCAAGTGGCTAAAGCCAATAGGAAAGTTGAGCAAGAACCAGAAACTAGCAAATCAGATGAGGTGTATAACAGTGAAAGAGAACCGGTCACAGAACAAATGGACCCCATTGATGTTGACACCTTAGATGGTGAAAATGTTACTCAGGGTACACCATCTGAAGAAGCAGGACATGAGAAGTAGGCTGAAGAAGAAAAGAAGCAACAGGAAGCAGAGAAGAAGAAACAAGCAGATGAAGAGGAAAAGAGAAAAGAGGAGGAGAAAAGAAAAGAGGAAGAGAAGAGAACAGAAGAGGAGAAGAAGAGACAAGAGGAAGATAAGAAGAAGAAGGAAGTGAAAAGAAAGAGGAAGAGAAGAAAAAGAAAGAGAAAGATGAAGAGGAAAAGAGAAAAGTGGAGGAAAAGAGGAAAGAGGAAGAGGATAAGAGAAAAGAAGAGGAGAAGAAGAGAAGAGAAGAAGAAGATAAGAAACAAGGGGAAGAGAAGAAGAAGAAGGAAGAGGAAAATAGAGAAGAGGAGAAGCGGAAAGAGGAAGAGGAGAAGAAGAAAGACGAAGAAGAGAAGAAGCGGAAAGATGACGAGAAGAGACAAGAAGAAGAGAAAAGAAAGAAAGAAGAAGAGGAGCAAAGGAAGGCACAAGAAGAGAAGCAAAAATCCAAGGACCAGGAAACAGTGGCAAAGAGCACACAGGTGGAGACCCCAATGGCAACTGGTAGTCAAGCTAAACCAGCTAACATTGCCAGTCCCATTGACCTCCAATCTGCTAATGAAATGGAGTTGCTCCAAAGCATCAAGCTTGCCCAAGAGTGACTGGAAACTCTAAGGAGGAAAAAGGAGGAGGATATTATTCAAACTGCAGTAGAAACACTCACCAGTTTGATAACCGGTACTAATCTCCCTAGTACCGATTCCTCTCTAGCACAACTGAAACTCTTATGCACAGTTGTAGAGGACCAGGTGCAAAGCCTGGAAGAAGTGGTTGAAGCCAGTGTAGAAAAGAAGTACCAAAAGGCTCTAAACACTACTTTGGTGAAGAAGTTAAATGAGCTTCGGTCCAATCTACATAAAGCTCAAAAAGATATAAGGGATGCTCTGGATGAGGGGAATATACTACTTAGTAAGATTTGCCAACCACATCTCTTCTATGATGATGTACTTGTACAGAAGGAAAATCTACAATTTGACTTGCAGATATACATAAGCACCTTCAAACCACCATATGACTCCTTTACCACTTATGGGCAAACCGTTCATCGGTTTCATATCCAGTCTACAAGAATAGAGTTAGAGATCAGCAACCGGACACGAGATTTGTAGGAACTTCAACTGGTTCTACTCCCACGCCTGTAAATACTTCAGAAACGCTATCCTAATCTGGATGCCTTAACGGTGACTCAAGAGATGAGCACAATAGATGCCATGGAAGAATAGGTCTCTCAGATGTAGATAGAGAAAGAGGTGGCTACCTCCCTACTTGAGTCATGGTCCTTATCCATGAAGCAATTTTTGCAGGACTTTAAATCAGTTTTTGACAAGTTTTACTCATTATTATCATAAACTCTTATTATTTTAATACCAAATGAAAATAGGGGTTGTTCAGCTGTATTTTGTCATTGTTGGCAAAGGGGGAGAAGTATTCTGGTATTTAAAAGTTTGATATATGCTCTGTATATCTTCATGTCTATCTCTATAAGAAAATAGTATACATTGTATTGTTTGCAAAAGGGATAGTGTATATGCTTAGGGGGAGTAATTTTACTTATGGCATGATTTTGTTGTAAAACACTTAGAAGTCAAAAAAGTTTCTAAGTGTTTCCATCAATGCCAAAGGGGGAGATTGTTGGCATTTTTGATGATTATGTTGTGATTGTCATTGATGGTCACACACTTGCTATGAGATCACTTTTTGAATGTATGAGTTATGCTCAACCGGTACTTGTTCTAAACCGGTATCATGTATTAGTCTTTAGACTATCGGTGTTTTGTTGAAAGTGTTTACCAATCTCAAGCGGCATGAAGACCTCAAGCGGCACGAGGTTCTTAAGCAGAGTAAAGAAACTAAAGTGGCAGTTATCATATTTCCCAGTCTTCATTTTTGTTGAACCGGCAACCAGTATTTTGCGTAAACCGGTATTTTGTATGAACCGGTAATACTCTGTGATGAGTTATCAACCGACACTTTGTGATGAGTTACCATCCACCGATTGTTTGGTGGTGCCGACACTCTGGCGGTGCTTTTTGTGTCGTATTATAGAATATGACTAGATGCATTGAACCTAGGAAATTTTATTGTAATCCTATTGGACTGACATGAAATCAAATTCCTTTATAAGGACATCATGTCTAGGGTTTTAGGTCGTTACTAGGGTTTTAAGGTGGTTGAAGATTTTTTCAGGTCTGAAAGAGAAGGCGAAGTGTGAATGTGTTGGAGACCTAAGTAATGATGGAATGTATTTAGAATGAGCTATCAAGGATCTAAACAAGCAATCTATGCTATTTGCTAGATCACTCGCTTGTTGATTACTCACATCTTCGACAAGTCTGAAGCCCTTAACCGAGTAGGCCCAAAAAGGCTTTTTTAAATCCTCTAACAAGGTGGTTCACATCTGTGGATCTAAAATCCTCTAGTAAGGTAGTCTTTAATCGGACTTGTCTCCTAACAAAGATTGAGATTCCTAATAGGATCTGTTCTGGTAAAGAACATTGTATGACCTTAACCGATCTGGTTCCTATTCTGCAGATAATTACTCTTGAGTTTCATCTCACCGTGGTTTTTCCCATTTGGGTTTCCATGTCAAAATATCTTGTGTTATGGTGTTTGTGCTTCTCTGGGTGAATGCATTATTTGTTATTTGGTTTGCATGTGTGCTAACCAGTTTGTTTGCTAAACTGCTTTACCGGTTTACTGTTAGAATAGTAAAGTGTTTAAGTACATAGATTTTTGGCATACCAATTCACCCCCCCCTCTTAGTATTCATCAATCAAGACTCTCATGTCCTACTATGGCTTCTCAGTATGATTTTATGGACCAAAAATCCAAGGGTCTTCAAATTGTGCCTAGCAGACTATGTTCTAATCAATGTCCATGAAGAGAATATTGCAAAGAAGTTATGGATGAAGCTCGGTGAAATGTATCAAGTGAAATCCCTATTGAATCATAGTTTCTTGAGGAAGAAATTGTATTCCTTGAAGATGGAAGAGGGTTGATGAATCACAGACCACCTGGAATCATTTAACATGTTGGTGGCTTAATTGGTACCTATTGGTGTTAATATGGATGAAGAGGAGAAATGCAGATCTCCCTTTGATCTTTGCCTGATTCATGGGATTCTCTTGTTATGGCTATTAGTAGTACTTCTGTTGTTTTCAAGTCTAAAGATGTGGTGGGTCCCCTACTTGGTAAAGAGATGTGGATGAAGGTATTTATCAATTCGAAGGAATCCCTAACTGTTCGAGGAAGATCTAAGGAAAAAGGCAAGACTAATGAGAAGCACAATAAGTCTAAATCCAAAGGGAGATTGAAATCACTTGTAAAGTCCAAAGTCGTATGCTAGAATATTGGTAAACTAGGTCACATCTATAAAGACTATAGAGAAGAAATGAAGAAGAAAAAGAAGAAGTTCAATTTTGATTTTGAGTCCGAGAAGGAAGAGGGTGATGCATTCATTGCAGATTTGGCTACTCATGCAGACAATGATGCATGATTAATGTACTTAGGTGCATCTTTTCATATGACTTCCAATAAAGATTGGTTTTGTGAATATGAAGAATTTAATGGAGGTAATGTGTACTTGGGTGATGATTCACATTTAGATATTGTTGGTCAAGGTAAAGTTAGAATCAGGTTTCTTGATGGTAGAATAAAAAGGATTAGCGGTGTATTGCATATCCCTGAATTAAAACAAAATTTGTTATCTTTGAGAAAGCTGATAGATGCGAGTGTGCAGGTAATCTTTTTTGATGTGGGATGTAAGATGATTAAGGGTGCTATGGTGATTGCTAGAGGTGTTAGGTTTGGCACTTTTTATAAGCTAGATGCATACATGATTGAGTGTAATAGCACTTTTGTAAAAAGTAAAATTGTGGATACTTCATCCGAAGATTTGAGGGCTTCACCTTTAGCGGATGGACATGGCTTTCGGGTACCTAAGGGTGCTCTTTCTTATGAAGAAAAGTTACCTACAAAGAAGACTATGTTATGGCACTAGAGACTTGGCCACATTGGTGAAAAGGGTCTAAGGACCTTGAAAAATAAAAACCTTATTGAAGGTTTGAATTATTTTAAACTTGAGTTTGATTTCTGTGAGCATTGCATTTATAGAAAACAAAACCGCATTTAGTTTTACTCGAGTCCTCATAAATCTTGTGGTGTTTTGGATCTTATTCATTCTGATGTGTTTGGTCTTGTAGATGTTCCTTGCCTTGGAAAATCCACATAGTATGTTTCATTTATTGATTATTTTAGTAGAATGACTTGATTATACTTTCTAAAGAGTAAATCTGAAGTTTTTAGTAGATTTAAATAATTTAAAGCAATGGTTGAATTGCAAACTGGAAAGAAAATAAAATGTTTGAGGGCTGATAATGGCAGTGAATTTTGCTATAATGACTTTGATAGATTTTGTAAAGACTATGGTGTTAATAGACATAAGACAACTCCATATTCTCTACAATAGAATGGGGTTGCAGAAAAAATGAACAGGGCACTGATGGAGAAGGCTAGGAGTATGCTAAGTGATGCTGATCTAGAATAAAAAATTTGGGCTGAAGTTGTTGTCACTGCTTGCTACCTGATTAACAAGTCTCCTTCATCAACTCGTGTTGATAAAATGTCTATGGAAGCATGGTGAAGTCACAAGCCTTCATTCAGACATCTTAGAGTTTTTGGTTGCCAGGCATATGCACATGTGTCCAAGGAGAAGCAAACAAATTTGGAGAACAAGGTTCTTCATCAGTTATAGTTATGGTGTGAAAGGATACAAGCTTTGAGACCCTATTGCACAAAAGGTAATTCATAGTAGAAGTATTATTTTTAGATAAATTAAGTCTCCTTCTATTACATTGCAGCCAAAACAAACTAAGAAGGAATGCATGATTCAATTCCCTACTACACTTGAGAGAGTTAATTCGAGAACCCTTGATAGGCAAGAAGTTGAGAAGAGCTCATCTAGCTCTAAATCTTCAAAAGACGAGGAAAAACTTCCAACTCATCTTGTATGAAGGTTTGCAAGACATAGACAACCACCTAAAAGGTATTCACTCGATGATTGGAGATGTATTTTTGCTTTGAATACTAATGTGGGTGAACGTACATTTGTAGAAGAAGCATTAGGTATGAATGATGCAGAATCTCAGAAGATTGCTATGGAAGAAGAAATGACAACTTTGAAAAAGAATAATACATAGGATTTTGTACCATTGCCTGAATAACGAAAGCTTGTTGGTTGCAAATGGGTGTTCAAGAAAAAGTTTGGTTCAGATGGAAGCATTGAGAAATATAAAGCAAGGTTGGTTGCAAAAAGCTACTCTCAGGTTGAGGGTGTTTATTACGGTGTGATATTTTCTTCTGTTGCAAAAATGACTTCCATTAGATTTTTGTTTTCTATTGTTGTTGCTTATGATTTAGAGGTTAAGTAAATGGATGTGAAAACTGTTTTCCTTCATGGTGATTTGGAGGAGGATATTTATATGACACAACTAGAGCACTATGTGGTAAAAGGTAAAATTAATTTGGTCTATAAATTAAGGAAATCTTTGTGTGGCCTTAAACATAGTCCTAGGTTGTGGTACCAACAATTTGATACATATGTGTTGAGTTTAGGATTTTAATGGTCTAAATCAAATCACTGTGATTATTATAAATCTGATGGTGATCATTTCTTGTACATTGCATTATATGTTGATGATATGTTATTCATTGGTAAAGGGAAAGATATCATTTCAGAATTAAAGTCTCAGCTTGTTACTAAATTTGAAATGAAAGATCTTGGTTTGGAAAAATAGATTCCTGGGATGGAAATTAAAAGAGATAGAGTGAACATAAATTTATGGCTAGGCCAGAGCAAGTATGTGAATTTAGTTTTACAGAGGTTCAACATGCAGAATTATAAACCATTGCCTGTTCCTTTTACAGTTGGAACAAAATTAACTATTTTAGATTGTCCTACATCCCCATTGGAGATGCAAAAAATGAAAAGAGTGCCTTACCAAATTGCAGTTGGAAGTTTGATGTATATTATGGTTTGTACTAGACCATTCATTTCTCAAGCAGTGGGAGTTCTTTCCAGATATATGTCTAATCCTGGTAGAGTTCATTGGGATGCAATCAAAAGAGTCCTCAAATATTTGAAGGGTACCTCAAAGTATTCTTTGTGTTATCATGGTAATTTGGTTGGACATGTGATTTCCCTTGATATTCATGGTTATATGGATTTAGACTGGGCAGGTGATATTGATAGTAGAAGATCCACCAGTGCTTATGTGTTTACTTTATTTGGTAGTGAAATTAGTTGGACGAGTAAGCAACGGGCTGTGGTCGCTTTGTCTACTATAGAAGCAGAGTATATGGACAACTACTCATGCTTGTAAGGAAGTCATTTGGCATAAGAGACTATGTTTAGATATTGGAATAAAACAAGGTGCAGTGATAGTTTATTGTGACAGTCAGAGTGTTATCTGCCTAGCTAAGAACCCAACATTTCATTCCCGGACAATGTACATTGATGTTCAATATTATTTTGTCAGAGATTGTTGGCAAGAAACACTGTTCTGGTAAAGATTGATGTATTAGAGATACTTAGGAGTTACCATTGATGGCAACCCAGTTCAGAGATCATATCTAGTGTATAGAGATTTGATTTACCAGAAGTCATATTGTTCATAAGGCATAAATCTGGAAGGTAGAACACAGTAACCGGTAGAGTATGTGTACAATGTGCATATATTGATTTTGATTGTGTAATTTTGGTTGCGGTTATAAAGATATGATTAAAGGTTTGAGGCAAATTATTCCATAATCCTGATATCTGGTGTTGATTCAATTAGAATAGAGATATTCTTGTTTAACATGTGATGTGGAATTGTTAGGTTGATTTCAATGATTGGTTTTTTGTTCGAAGTGATTGGCCCAACATGTATGAATATTTTTATCATTATGTTTGGGTCTACATATGGATTTGTGGATAGATTGAGCTCACTTAAGGGTACATGTTTCATGTTGTGTGCTATGTGGTTTTTGGAAGCCAACATGGTAAATGATTCATTTTGTTTGTATGGATATATAAGACTGATTCATTCAAGCATTTTGAGGTATGATATTTGTGTGAGAAGTTTGTATGAGAAAATTTATGAAGGTTGGTGAATGTTATTGAATATTTTGGTGCTCCGGTGTATGACAGTGCAGGAAAACAAAGCAGAGAGACAAAACAGTTGCAAAAGTTAATATGAGCCTAACCGGAGCTTCTTTTAGTCATATGTAGATGCTATACTTCAATTCATTCATTATTGTAATCATTTGTAATCGCCTGTAAGGTAGTGAGCCTTCCTCCGGGTTGTAGCCCTTTTGTATTTGAGTAGTGAGCTCTAGGTAATGTGCCTGAATGCAAGTGCATTCCCCTTATGTAATATTATCATACTTCTAGCCATAGTATAATAATATTGTGGGTTAAAATCCCACCATGGTTTTTACCTTTCTAGGTTTCTAAGTAAAAATATTGGTGTTATGGTTGTATGATTGATTGCTTTATGTCTCTACACTTTTCTTTCATTCTTATGCATTTGGTTTTTAAAAATTAGTTTGATAAATTTATAAATTGCAAAACACTAATTCATCCCCCCTCTCAGTGTTCATTGATTCCAACAATTGGCATCAGAGCCTAGTTCCTTGGAAGATCCAGAAGATTGAATCAATGGACTTTGATTTGCAGAAGTAGCTTGTTGTGGCACTTGAGTATCTTGATGCAGCTATGAAAGAGAAGAGTAGCTTGAGGAGAAGTCTGGAAGCAATTGAAAATTTCATTGATCTCTGAAGGAACAAGTCAACATATCAAGTGAGAAGAGAAAGGAATTGATGGATAAACTCAAGGAGAAAGAAGAACAAAGCATTGACAATCAAGCCCTACAAGACAAGACAAATGAATGTGAGAAGCTTGCTAGAGAGAATGAAGTCCTGAAGAATGAGATGAAATCTATTGTGATGAAGTTGACAAAGGAGATTGAAGACAAGAAGAAAAACATGAAGAAAATATGACTCGGTCATTGCAGGATAGATCTGATGAATATTGTAGGCTGAACTATGAGAAAGATCAATTGAAACTTGAATTGGTAAAATGCAAGAATGATGGACAAGAACTTGAAAGGCAAATCATAATTTTGAGAAATGAGTTTTCTACTACTAATGAGTACAAGGAAAAATTCAAAGATAGCTTAGCTAGACTAGATGAGATGTTGGAAAGTTAGGGACATGGGAAAGACATGCGAGGAATTAGATATGAGAAAGGATAATCCTTCAGTTATGGACAAATCAATAATCAGAAGAACAAGAAACCTCCGGTAAGACAGCCTAATGCCTATAAATTTAATGTTAAATGTTTTGTTTGTGGAAAATTTGGTCATATGGCAAGTCAATGCAGAAATAAGATGAATAATGGGATGATGAATAATGGTCCCACCTTTACCAATCAATGTTTCATATGCAACAACTTTGGACATAAGTCAAACATGTGCAAAACATTGATGACTAATTTTTAGAATAAGTGATGCTATGCTTGTGGAATGTTTCGACACATTTCTAACCAATGTAGGATGAGACCAAATCAAATAAACTCCATGCCTATGCAAGGAAATTTTGTTTGCTATGCATGCAACAAATCCGTTCACATTGCAAAATATTGCAGAAGTAAGCATGTAAGCAAGAATGCTCTAGTAGACAAGAACAGATCAAATGAAAAGGGCAAAGAAAAGGTTGAAGAAGTTAGAGAGAAACATAAGAATATGTGGGTTAAGAAGGAAGATCCAAATGTTCAGAATGGCTCCACACCTGATTCCGATGTTGGAACCTCATCTGGTAACTAAGGCCAAATGCCTTATGGGGAAGCTTTTCATGCAGATCTTTAAAACCCCTTTTCAGATATCTGTAACCGGTTGAGGATGGTTTTAGATGAAGGATATTAGTTGTGTACTTGATATCCAAAAGATTTCATGCCTATCTAAGTATCTGGTGATGAACTCTTGGAGATGCAGGGTATCTAGAAAGCCTTTCGGGTTGTGCATTTATTACAACTTAAAGTTAGGTTTTCGGTGGATAAAAAGGCATTTCAATAATTCATTCTTCACATTGCAAGTGAAGAGAAAGAGAAGAAGAGCAAGGAAAACAAGGTTGAGAAGTGATAACTAATCTTGAAGCGATCAGTCAATGATCCCTAGCATCCGGTAAACTTGAGAAGGTATTTTTTTATGCTCAAATTATTTTTCATACCCTAATTTCAAAATGGCATCTACATCTGGTGTGACAACTCCATTGGTAGTTGAGATTACTGAGAGAGCAAGTCCCATGTTCAAGAGACATCCATTCAAATCCATTGAAGATGATCTGGAAAGTTCTTTTTCCTCTATCCTATATGGTATGCTGCATAATGAAGATATTAGAGCATATATTCACTGTAATATCAAAGAGCTTGGGAATGCAGACATGCTATCACTTTACACCAAACATATGATGGATAGAATGGGAAATATAAAGCTCGAGTTCAAATAATTGCAAGAAAAGGGTTCTATCCAGTTTGTTCATTTTTCAATGTTTGGTGAACCTGAATGGGTCAGATATATCTTGAAATAAATCCATGATGAGTTTATATGGCTGGATAAACCTCACAAGATCACAAAGCAATCCATTCAAGTGGTAGCCTATTTGAATGCAAGTAGTGAAATCCCCGATCTGAGGAAAGTTCAAAACACAACAGTGATAGTTGTTACCGGATCCCAATATGACAACCGATCAATGACAATTAGTGATATCATTGAACATGACATAAGATCTGTCTCAATGGTAACGATATATAAGGTGTATCAGTCTAGTAGATAGAACTCAGTATCCGGTACTGCTACATTTGCAGCTTATCAAATTCTTAAGGAAGATAAAAGGTATGATCTCCATGGAGTACTTCTCAGTGAGCTAAGGAGAAACCCGAAGAAGATAAACAAGATAAGAAACATATTTTGAAATTCAGTTCTCTGATTGTTTGTTTAGCACTTTATTTCTTGAATGAAATACTCGGTATATGAAAGGTTCAATGGGCTTATGATAAACCAGTGGTAGTCCAAATCAAGGAAGGTTTGCAAGGATTTGGAGATACTATAGCTTAGAAAACTTCTTTATGGGGATACCTTAAATCATTTCAAGTAATAATGCAGAGCAGAGAAAGAATCCCAAAAGATATTGTAGAAAAATATGAAAACACAATCTGCTTTATGGTTGACAAGAATCAATGTCACATGGAGGTAGTTAAGCCTAGAACCATTTGGATCATGCCCATGGGGTATGAGGTGGATGCAAATACACTTGATGCATATTGTCAACATCTATTGAGTAAGCCGATAGATGAAAAGGAAGAAAGGTTCGGTACCTTCAAAGAGAAGTATCTTGAATTGCATAAGAAATTCATTGAGCTCACAAGGAAGAGGAAAGTGAGAAAGGTGAATGAGAAGCTTGCTGAATAAATGGGAATATCAAAAGTTGTGCAAAGGGTTAGGGAGAAAAATATACTGAAGGAGGAAGATATGGAAAAGCCTAAAAGACAAAGCCCATTTTCACTCCTCCCAAGCAATCAAAGCCCAGGCAGTCCTAGTCTGCACCTACCTCTGGTGTCTAGAAGTCTAATCCTTCATGCAAGCCTCAAGATAAGTCAATTGGTGGAGAAAAGAAAAGGAAGAAGGAGAAGCCTCAAAGAGAATATGTTGTAGTCACTGCTAAGGATATTGAGACCGAATCGGATGAAGTGGTGAAAGAGGTAAAAAAGACAACCACTTATGCAAGAGTAGTGAAGAAGCCATAATTCAGTGGAGCCCAACCGTCCAAGAAGCCAAGAGTTGAAGTTGAGCCATCTGGTAGATATAGAGCAAGCAAGAAGGAGAAGTTGGAATTGGATGAATCTCTGAAATCTGACAAAGTTGAGGGTAGATATGATTTTGTGCCCCCAATGACTTTGAAATAAATAATTGATGAAGTGCTTAATGATGGTAATTTGAAGAATACGCATGTATACTATGAAAATTTTGATGATAAAGATCAAAGAGCTATAGAAGAAGTAGTTGTTTAGTATATGAATATTTATAGTAAAGCATTAATAGAATTATCATCCATGATACCCAAAAGATAGTATGACATTTTGGATGCAAGGAGGCATACAACAAGTTTAGAGGATGAAATAATAAATGAGTATGTATTAGTGAATTTATCCTCTGTCATTTCCAAATCTGAGGTTGTTAGATTGTTAAAACTTGCAAAGGAGAGATTCTGAAGCAAGAAGAGGGTCAATAAACTTATGCTCAGCCAAATAGATGAAGTGACCAAAGAAATTGAAACAATTTTGAGACAATATTTGATAGATCATAGATATGATGTGAATCTGGTACATGATGACACTCAAACGAGAGAGCAATCACATGACACATTTGTTCTAGAAGTGCATACAACCGTTCTTGATATGCAGAAAGATCCGACATCTGAGAAGGCCATTCCGTTAGGGAAATCAAATGAGCAAACCACAGTAACAGATGATCCTGATAATGATAATGTTGATAACTCCAGTGAAGATGAATAGGATCCTCTGGTGATAGAAGTTGTTTTAGAAAAGGAAGTTGAGGAGACGGTTGATGTTGAAAAAAGGGAAGATGATGTGGAGAAGGTTTAGGATGATGGTAAAGATGCAAGTGCAAAGGTGGTAGGAAAGGAGAAAGGAGATGAGGAGGATGATCAGGCTCTGATGATAGTGTCAAGAGACACTGTTGTTGTCAAAGGAAAACAAGTTGCTACTAATTCAGGTGATTTTGGCCAAGGCCCTATTGATCTGAGTTCTTTATCTCCTATTCAAGCATTAAAAGCTAAAGCTAGTGAGGACTTACTCAAGTCCCATACCGCAGATAAAGAGTTAATATCATTGGCAACATAAGTAATTGAGAAAATTTTGCCATCATTTAAACTAGACTCTTTTGATAACCCCTACGGTAATCTTAAAAGTATGTTGAACACTGTAGAATCTCATTTCGAGTATTTGGAGAAGAGAACAGATGTTAGAGTTTTAAATCATTTTAATGCTATGAGACTAAAAACATTTTTGAAGATGATTGAGAGCAATAGGGTCAGTTTAATAACTATTATGAAGGGTATTCAAGATGCATTAGATGAAGGTGGTCATATATACAAGTCATGTCTAATTTTGCCAAAGTTTACTATAGACATTGACAAGAAAATAAAAGAATGTGAAGGCCAACTTGCTAGCATATCTTAGTCATATGCACCCCAGTCAGTCCTGACTAGCAATTTTGAACCACAAGTTCTGAGTATATTGGATAAGATTAAAAGTTTAAATCAGGAAAATGATTAAATTCTGGGTAGAGTAGGAGAAGTGAGGAGTCTTATCGCTCCCCAAATAGATTCTCTGATGATTGCATGCAAGATGCAAAGGATGCTCTGAATAATAGTGTTTCGATAGACAAAAGAGGAGCAGAGATGCAAGCCTATCTCTTCAGTGGGATGATCAGTATTTTGGAGAGTCTAAAGAAGGCATGGGATAACCACTTGTTGAGTTTAAGGATAATTTTTGCAGATATTTTCAAATTTTTGTAACTATACATATCCTTGTATATAAGTTTTGGTGGATTCCTATCTTTGGTATTATTGTCAAAGAGGTAGAGAGAAAAGTGAAAAATGATGCAAATTCTTAGGAGGAGTTTGTAGAGTTTTGGGAGAGTTTGAAATTTTGAAATTTTGAAGTTTAGCAGTCTTGAGTGTACAGTTCATTTTTCACAGTGTTGCCATCAATGCCAAAGGTGGAGATTGTTGACAAGAGACACTGTTCTGGTGAAGATTGATGCATGAGAGATACTTAGGAGTTGTCATTGATGGAAACCCAATTTAGAAATCATATCCGATGCACATAGATTTGATTTACCAGAAGTCATATTGTTCATAAGGCATAAGTCTTGAAGGTGGAACACAGTAACCAGTAGAGCATGTGTACAATGTGCATATCTTGATTTTGATTGTGTAATTTTGGTTGCGGTGATAAAGATAGATGATTCGAGGTAGATTATTCCATAATCTTGATATCTGATGTTGATTCATGAGCAAGAATAAAGGTCTGGTATTGGGTAATTGAGATAGAACAAAGATATTCTTGTGTAATGTGTGATGCAGAATTGTTGGGTCAATTAGGTGATTAGTTTTGTGTTTGAAGGGATTGGGATGACATGTATGAATCTTTTTATCATTCTATTTGGGTCTGTATATGGATTTATGGACGGATTGAGTTGACTTAAGGGTACACGTTTCATGTTGCATGTTATTCATTTTGGGAAGCCGACATGGTAAATGATTCATTTTGTTTGTGCGGATATATAAGATCAATTCATTCAAGCATTTTGAGGTATGAGATTTGTGTGAGAATCCTATAGGAGAAAATTTGTGAAGGTTGTTGAATGCTATTGAATATTTTGGTGCTCTGGTGTATGACAGTGCAGGAAAATAGACAAAAAAAAAATTGTTGCAGAAGTTAATCTGAGCCTAACCGAAACTTCTTTTTGACATATGTAGATGCTATACTTTAGTTCATTCATTCTTATAATCATTTGTAATATTTTGTAAGGCAGTGAGCCTTCCTCCGGGTTGTAGCCCTTTTGTATTTGAGCATTGAGATCTAGGCAGTGCGCCTGAATGCAAGTGCATTCCCCTTATGTAATATTATCATACTTCTAGCCATAGTATAATAATATTGTTGGTTCAAATCCCACCATGGTTTTTCCCTTTTTAGGTTTCCACGTAAATTTTTTGGTGTTATGGTTGTATGCTTGATTGCTTTATGTTCCTGCACTTTGCTTTTATTCTTATGCATCTGGTGGTTTAAGAACTAGTTTAATAAATTTGTAAATTACAAAACACTGATTCACCCCCCCACCCCCCTCTTAGTGTTCATTGATTCCAATATAGACATGGTCAAAGATGGTAGGGTGAAGCTAGATAGGTAGAAAATTTGATGAATGTTGCATATTCTTTCACTAAGGTTGTGAGCACAGAGAAGTTCAGATGGTGTTCAAAGTCTATGAGCCTCATGGCCCTAGAAATTACTTTATTTTGTTGATACCCCCTTTTCTCTTGGAAGGTGTTCAACAAGTGGGAGGATGTTGGAAAAAATCATGTCTCAACCTTGTATTTACATGAGGTTACCATTTATAGTAAGTTTTCATTTGAGCATGAAATAATGCGAAATTATTCTCAAAGGTTCTGGTTGGCTAGATAAGAATTTCGATAAAGTTTCATCACAAAATCACAACTATTTTTGAAGATATGAAAATTTCCATTTTGGAGGGGTGCGATAAAAAGGTTTAAATTTAATTTTGATGACTTTAAAGGCTCCAAAATTCCCTGAAAAGTGGGCGTACATGGTATAGTAGTTTATAAGGTGATAGAGCACTTCGTGAGCTTTTTGATGCTTCAAATGGTTCGTCAATCAGACACATGGTTCACAAGTTATGGCCTCCAAAAGTTTGTACTCCTGAAATAGGAAATATAAAATGCATCAAACACATAAATGAGCTATAAAAGGGAGGGACACATGTTGATGTGTGTTTTGACACATCATAGGGCATCTAGATAGGAGATAAGGTTGGCTCCACTTTATTGGGTGGTTTTAACCCATGGTTTTTGTAATACTGTTTGATGGTTTCTTGTATTGTATCTCCTATATATGAGGAGTGTGAGATAGAGGTTATGTGTAAGCGTCTTATGGCTATTGAGTTACCTCTAAATATTTGATTAGTGGTACTCCTTTGAAGGTCTTACACTGCAAGTATATTGTAATATGTTATTGATTACTGAATAATATATTGGGTAGCTTTTGGAGTGTGGGGTTTTTCTCTCGAAAGGGTTTTACCCACATAAATCAGTCTATTGTGGTAAGCATGTTGTTGTGTCTATTTCTGATAAGTTTCTATAACTGTTGTAACGATCTGTAAAAGTGTTTGCATTACCCTCCTCTCAAGGTTAGTGTAGGAAGTTGTTCTGGTACTTAACTTCCTTACACCTTTATGACCTTAATTCATATTGTTGCCACTCTTAAATCTTTAACATATGTGGACTATTTTTTATAAGGGAAGTGATCAAGGTATTAAACAACTTGGTTATCCCATGATTACAGTGCAATATTTCTTCTCATTTGCCTCCTATCATACGCTACTTATTATGCCTCTTCTCGAGGTCACTTTGTTAGACCACTTGCCCACCAAGTTCAACATTAATTGGCAAGTGGGCCTTGCGTTCCCTTCCAAAACTCTTTTTTTCTAACACTTCTTTGTTGACTTATCAACCCATGCTAGCCCACATTCATGAAAAATAGAATCTTGAGTATCATCGTACTCAACAATCTGGTTGGATTTCTATGTGGAATCATGTCCTTTAATGCATATTGTGCTTCCTCTATATTTATGATCACCAATTGGCCATTTTTCACCACCAATCATACGATTCCACCATGTTGAATCTTTGTGTGTGATAGAGTCACTTTTGATGGATCCATTCTCTTTCATCTTGCAAGTTTGTGTGGCTCAACTTAGTCAATAAAAGCAAATTTCAAATAGTTATGCTACAAGAGATGGTCAAATTAAGGCTAAAATGTATTGGCTTAAGGTGGGTGATCAAGCATCTAGAGTTTTTTTCTTTCTCTTCATGTGTGTCATTTCTCCCTAGGCATTAAAAAAATTAAAGAAGGTCATATGGTGCTCTTTGAGCTTCTAGATATCCTCCAAGCTTTTTTTCACCATTACAAGAAGGTTTTCACTACTCAGTACCCTTCCCTTAAGTGAGAGTGTGATCTCCAAGATTTCCCCTAGGTTGTCTCATGCATCTCTTTGAAGCTCAATAGTCCTTTTGTGAGCAACTTCTTTCCATAAGAGATCTTAACAAAGCTATCAACTCCATGTCTAATGATAAAGTGTTGGTATGTGATGGATTTCCCTACAAATTCTACAAAGCTCTCTGGCCTTGTGTGGATTTTGATCTCTTTTTTTTTAATTCATAAGTTTTGATTTTATATTAATAAATATTCATGTTACAAATTAGAATACCCTGAAGACATTTTATGTAGAAAACCATTATAAAATTTATCAATACACTCTACCACTATCTTATGTAGTCACATATATCATTCAACTACACAAGATTCAATTCATATTACCCGAGTCACTAAAAATTTGACCATATCCTATTCTAATTCCTCATACAGTTGTAACATTGATAACCATCACTATAGTGTCATAAAATTGTGACCCTTGCAATTTTAGACTGCATTAGGGTCCTCATGCATGCGAAATCGAATCCCCTAGCCTGATCGGAGACCGGAGACTGCTCAACCCCTGAAAATTGCTTCTCCCTTGCCCTCCACACCACCCTATCTGCACTCTGCTTTGGAAAAAATGGCAGGATAGGGGCGCCCATGTCCCTGCCCTATTTTGGGGTAGGACCCTTCCTAAGTCTGCATTGAAGGTTGTGTAGTGAGCGGAAAAACTTCCCCAATGTCGGCCTGTGACAAAAATCAGTTTCATTGACCCTAATTGACAAATATTTAAGTTGCATTTTCCCTCTCATTTTCATAAGTTCAATAAGGTGAAAATTTGTGATCAATCATTCAAGAGCATTCAAGAATTCAAGCATCCCTTTCAAGCATTGAGCATCTCAAGTCTCCCTTCAAGGCTGGGTGTTGCATTCAAGTCAAGGATTCAACCATTGAAGAGGATATCCATTTCAACATTCAACTTTGTACAAGAAAATCTACCTACATTCTATCAACAATCTCCCTTGAGGTGATTTACATTACAGTCTTTCAGTTACATCTACTTGCAAGCACTTTCTTTCATTACTTGGTTAATTCCAAAACAAGGGTTTGACCTAAAGGCAAATCCCCAATCCCAATCCCTTTTCCTCTCTTTTCTATGTGTAGGTTGCAGGTGTGCAACTATACTTTCAGATTTGGAATCCATTTGTAGAGGCAGAAAAACCCTTTTCGTTTCACGGATTTTTCAGAGGACCGTGTACATTCCTGCCACGGTCCGAACAACTTTTCCTCAAATTTGTAGGGCGGCTTCATCTCAACATATTACTGCCAGATCTAGGTGTACAACTTCATCCCACACTCTGATATTGAGTTATAATCATTTCGTTGTCACTTTTGCACTTAGTCTCTATACATGATTCAATCAATTCCTTTGCATTCCAAATAGAAGAGGGGACTAACTTATCATTCCCATTTCATTCAGAATTCTATCTTCTTCTTTGGAGGTTGAATCTAGTGAATTCCCCCCCTCTTCTAATGTAATGCGTGAAAAGTGTTTGAAGGGAAATCCGTAGTGAAGCTCTCATCTCTCCTTGGAGGGAAAGGGTGGCTTTCCTCTTGATCTCTCATTCACACATTTTTCACCCACCATTACATTTTGGTGACATTAAAATCACCATCATCGCTTTGTTAAAGGAAGCTTGAAAGTAAAAAAATATTGTTTCAGAGGCTCCCAATCCGTTGCCTCTTTTCTAACAAGTGTGACTTCTAAAAATAATATCCTAAAACATCGATAAACTATCTAGCATCAATTTCCATAATAAAACATAACATTTCTCCACTCTGTCTGTAGCTTTGTTGGCCAAACAATTTGCTTCCCGATTAGCTTCTCTGTAAACATGAAGGGTTGAGAAAAAAACAAATGTTTGTGAAATTGTTGTAGCCTCTTCAAGAAGTTCTTGTAGCTTAAAATTGGGTGTCAATCCTTTCCTTAGTGTATTAATTACTAAAGAATATTGTCCTTCAACAACTACTTTTTTAAGATCTAACTCTCTACACTTCTTCAATATTATAACAAGAGCCTTAAACTCTACCACATTGTTGATTCCTCTTGAAAGAGGCTTTGCTAAATTTCAAATTATTCTCCCTTCTCAATTTATTATTATCAAACCAACTATATATATGCTATGGTTGCCTCTAGAGGCACCATCAAAATTCATCTTATACCACCCAAACTCTAGAATCTACCATTTTTCTATTTATCTCAACTTTTGGGACTCTTCTCCTCCAAGCCCCACTACCCGAGGATTTCTCAATCAATGCCAAGACTTATTCATATTAACATCCCAATTTGAGAAAGATGATCCTTTATTGATATGTTCCCTCAATCTTCCATTTACCACTTTTAGTTGTTGCCTCAACCTTATTTACTATGGAAGTTTGATTCATATGTTTGGCTTGAAAAATTCATCAATTGCGCTCTTTTCAAACTTCCTAGATCAAGATGGATGGATTTATTATCCATAATAAATGAATAAGTTTCTATGCTTTGCAATAGTGGCCAAGATATAAACAAAATTAATATGTCATTTGGGAGTGCACTCATCCATCCTAATTCTACACATATCCACCTTTATCACTCTTGAGTGAAGGGACACCCCCAAAAATATGATCTACTGATTCTTCAGAGATTTTACATAACTTGTGTCTTTAAGAGCCATGGTAACCCATCTTCTTGAATTTATTTTTTTTCAATATTTTCTTTTGAAAAGAAACCCATGCAAGGGTGCTTGATTTGTGCAAGCACCTCTTATTCCAACATAGGCTAATAGGAATTTTCTCCTCTTCTTGAGCTAGTTCTCTTCACATCAGTCTGCACCCATATCTGGCATTATAATGCCCATCTTTTGATTCACTCTACACAATAACATATTGGCCTTCTCTAAGACCCAATTTTATTTTTTGAAGAATTTATTTTACTTAGTTCACTTCCTGCATAGGGAGACCAAGAAAATCCATATCCTTCCACCACCCAAAATACACTATGTTCTTTTTGCTTACCTATAAGTAATCTCTAACACTAACACCCCATGTGCGTGTGAGAAGTTCCTTTGTTGCCTCTACATTGATAATGCTATCAATAATAGCATGTCCATACTAAGATTCTTCCCAAAAGCAAGAAGACCTCCCTTTGTGTACATCCCAAGTGAAAGATTTTACAATCAATTTCCTACACTCCTACATAAAGTTCCATATCCTAGATCCTTTTGGTTAGTTTCAAATTATTAAATACTTGATGGCCCATTGTCCTCTAAATATTTATGTTGGAGAATTTTAGTCTACTTAAGTTTAGGATCTTTATTTACATCCTCCATATCAACTTTTCTCCTAGCTCTTTGTTCTAATTTTTTTTGTTTCTTACTTCCACACGCCCAAATTCCTTTGGTTTGCACAATTTATCCTATTTTATTAAAATTATTTTATTGCTTTCCAAATTCCCTTGTCAAGAAAATTTTCTCATGTGTTGGTTGATCTCCTGATTACATCCTATTGATAAGGATAGACACAATAATAAATATATTGGAATAATTAAAATTAATGCCTTCAACATGGTAATTCTTCCTGCCCAAGACAACCACAAATCCTTTCCAAAAAGTTTTCCTATTAGAGATTCTTTCACAAAGAGGATCCCAAAGTTTGTTAGATATGATTTCTTTGCCCAATAGAATACTAAGATATGTACATGTGGTAACTCTCCTTTCTTGAAACCAAGCACCCTAATTATCTCTCACTCCTTCCTAACTGTACCTGTAAAGAAAATAGATTCTTACTTGTGTTTTCCCACTTCCTACCATGAAGCCTTTGAGTATAAATTTAATATATCCTTGAAAATCCTAGCTTCCTTCTTCTTTGTTGCTCCAAAAAGTAAAGTATCATCCTCAAATTCTTGATGTGAGATTGGAGGTAGATTGCTTGTAAATGTGATTCCTTCTAAAGAGCCCCTTGACAAAGCTTTGTTAATTGATATGCCTATGACGTCTACCGTTGTAATAAAAAGAAAATGAGACAAAGGGTTTTCTTGCCTCAAACCCCTTGAAGCCTCAAAGAAACCTTCTAGAGACCCATTCAATAATATTGAATATCGTTAACTAGCTATCCATTTTAACATCCAATCAAACCAACTCCTTGAGAAGCCAAAGGCCTCAATTACCTTCATGAAAAAATATCCACTCTACCTAGCCATATGCCTTCCTAATTTTTAATTTAATTAGCATCCCTAAAGTTCTAGTTTTTTTAAGAGAGTGCAACACCTCTTGGGAAACAATTACTCCATCTAGTACATATTTTCTCGAAGAAAACCTTGTTTGTTCATATGAAATTATGTTTGGAAGAATTATCTTGAGTCTATTTGTTGTTGGCATTATCACAGACAAAGGAAGATTGTTGGCATTCCAATTACAATGAGAGATTGTTGGCATTTCAATAAGGATATTGAGAAGGTTGTTGATGATTATGGATATAACTGATTAAGGACTTTTACTATCTTAATATTATTATTTTGTCATTGATGTCAAGAAATTGATTTTCTAATTCAGTATGATGTTGCCATATCTTAAGAAGTATGTTTTGAAGAGAATTAAGATGTCGGTAAAAGACACAGAAAGAATATGATGAATAAGGGGAGGAATAAGTTATTCACTGGGCAACTATTGCCGAGTTAGACAATGATGAGATCATGATGTTTAGATTATTTTGATATCCTACATATGTTGTTGATTGTAAGGTTAATACTATACTATGTTACCGAGCAAAGAACCTAGTCGGTAAACCCTAAGGTTATCGCTATCGGTTAATGAAGGCAGAATGTCTACCAAGTGAAGTTTAGTATTCACTGAGTTGCAACTGAGTAATAACAGAATGCATTGAATGATTACAAGCGTTATTTAATGATGGAAGCTGATGAGCTATTTATGATTAAATGATTGATATAACGTGTATGAAGTTTGTTAAGAATCTATGGCAATGAAAGATCAGCAGGAAGATCTACAACTCAGATTGAACCGCAATACCTTAGCACAAGTTCCAATAAATGTATGCAAGTTCCAAGGCAAGGTAAAACGTTTTCAGATCGAAGGATACATTGGACCTGGTCAAGTTTGAAGATCTGATGGCTATGATTGATCATGGGAAATGTGATCAAGGAGATTAAGCGGTTAGCAATTGTTTATAAATAAGGAATTGTTGATTAACAATGTATGTGGGCAAATGTAAGCACAGGGATGCTACATAGTGATTACCGAGCACAAAAGCTTGAAGAACTGTTTGGATAACAGAGTATAGAGCCCAGCAGAAGGACAAGATAGGTCTTATGACTAGATTGTATTGAGAAAATAAGAATTTGCTTCAACATTTTTAGATGTGAAGTTGCAGATATATTTTATTACTGTTATTTTGTGAAGTAACAGAAAATCTCTTAAATGAGTGGACTTAACAGTCTTATTTGTAAAACCCTCTAGCAAGGTGACATTCTGATTGAGTGTTTGAAATCCTTTAACAAGGTCACTTCTAACAAAGTGAAGATCCTAACAGATCTGAGGGAAATCCCTTAACCAGGTCACATCTAGCAATGTGTTTGTAATCTTTAATAGGATTTTCTTTTAACCGAGCATACTCTAGAAGAGTATATTTCTTAGTGGGTCCGAAATCCCATAGTGGTTTTTCCCTATTTGGGTTTCCATGTTAAATCTGGTGTTATGAGTGTTATGATGTTTATATACTTTTGAGTTTGCATGTTTAGTGGTTTTGTTATATTACTGAAGTATATGTTACCGAGGTTGAATCAGTTGATTTTATGGAAGTTTAAGTTTGTATGGTTCACCCCCCCCACCCTCTCATCTTGTTAGCCATTGGCATCAGTACTTTACAATTAGAATCAGAACTATCAATTGGTATCAGAGCTTTGGACTCCAAAAGAAAAGTTTAAAGGTACTTGAGGCAAAGATCCGAAGATGCATAAAAGGGATGCACCAAAGCTGAACAAATCAAGTTTCTCCACATGGTAGAAAATGATGAAGCTGCATTTATCAAGAATTGGAGAATATGCAACATATTATCTAGAGAATGATTATATTGCACTGAGTACCAATCCGATGACCTTGGAAGAGATAAAGGCAAAGCAAGAACATATTCAAGCTATGATTGAAACAACATCAACATTGACTGACTCAGAGTTTAATGATCTAGAAGGCTGTAATGATGCAAATGCAATGTGGACTAAGCTAATATCTGTGTATGGAGGTGATAACCATGTTCAAAGAGCAAAAGTAGATAGTCTAAGAGGACAAATTGAATCCATGAGAATGAATGAAGGTGAGAACATAACCCAGTACAATACAAGACTAAAGGAGATTGTCAATCAAATCAAAGGAGCAGGTCGAACTATTGAAGAAAAAGATGTAACAAGTAAGTTGTTAAGAACCTTTCTACTAGCTTATGCAATCCGAGTATCTGCAATCAATGAATTGAGGTTTGTACCTGATATGCCAATTTCTTTAGATGCTACTATCAGTAAGCTACATGCATTTGAGTTAAGTAACTTTGATAACAGTGGGTCTTCGGTAAACAAAGTTGAGTCTGCATTTAGTTCTTTTCATATTGATGAATCTGATGATTACAAAGATAGAATGAGTAAATATTCTGAAGGAGATCATAGTGGAGCAAGTGAAATATTTCATAAGAATACGGAAAAAGTGCACAAACTGTATGAGGAAATCAGAAAGCAAGAAGAGTTTGAAGCACTATTAGCTAGAAGGCTACCGAGAGGAAAAGGTAAGTACAAAGTAAAACTACCTTTGAAATGTTTTAATTGTGATAGAATTGGACATATGGCTTCTAACTGTCCTGACAAAGAATCTAGTGAAAAGAGAGATTATCAAGATGACAGACAGAAAGATAATCATTACAGAGGACACCGAGACTTCTGGAGAAGAGATAAAAAGACATGTGGTGCAGGAGCACCTGAGCACCTGAATGCTCAAATCCCAGCAAGTATAGCATTTTGTTGCAAATTAAGCATGTATGTTTATTTTATGCTTCTATTAGGTTTAATAGGTTTGTTTTGTGGTGTAATAAGGTTTGGAACTCATTTTGTTTAAGAGGTTCCAAGATTTTTGTTTTTTTGCTCAATGGGCCAAAAACTGTCAATTTTGGGTCCAAATGAGCATTTTTGAATTTTTGATGTTGTAAAGCCTTGAAATTCATTGGAGCATGTTTATTTAGTGTTTCTAATGATGTTGAGTCATTGGTTTGAATTCCAAGTCACCGGGAGTCAAAATGCAACTTTTTGAGCAACAAAAGTTGTCAAAACGCTGTCAAAAAGTGCAAAAAAGTGACTTTTGGTGGTTTTGGTTAGTTCCAGCTTGTACCTGTCTGTACAAAGGCTTCAATAAGTTGGCACATGTATAAAAACCATGTTCCCATCATTGTATGTGCAGTTCATGTTGGAAAAGTAAGAAAAATACTTGTTTTGCTCTTGTTTTTTGTGAGTTTTAACTAGTTTCCTGTACTTTTGAGAGTATAGTCCGTACCATGGCTTCATGAGTCCGTACTACTCCTGTTTTTGATTTGTGTGATCTCCTTTGATGTTTGAGTAGTGATTTGGAATAGGTTTTGTTTGAAGTGCTCTTAAGAAAGGCATTGTTTTGTGGTTCCAATGGAAGATCATTCATGGTCCAACTAGTTTCTTCAAAGTTTATTCATCCATGGCTTTGAGGAAATCTATTGGACCCTTTGTACATACTGTATCATACATCTATTTTCATTTTCTAGCAATGCACAAGTGTTTGTAAGCCCATGGCAAGTATGTGAAGTGTACAACTTGGCTTGGGTATTCTTAAAATTGTTTGAATGGTACTTTGCTGTTCATAGCACTGTACTTTGAAATGTTGAAGAAGAGTTAAGTTGGCAAGAGTTATCATTGTAGTTTACCATCCTTGTCTTTCTCATGACTTGGTTGGATGCAAGAAGCAAAGGTGTGATCAGATTGTAAAACAGTGTGTCACTGTTTCATTGTTGAAATTTCATTGCCAACCTTCCTAATGGACAGTATGGAATGATGGATTCCTCTTTCATGCATCATGGAATGTATTTACAAATGTTTTTAATGCTAAGAAGACAAGATGTACAATTTGATTGTAAAGGACCTAAATAAGGATCCTAGAAAGGTGTATTCCTTCGTCACAGTCTTATAATGCTGTCATGCTTTGAGGTATCTTTGTAAGTGTTCAAATTTACAAGATCCTTGAAGAGGACATATGTATTGTTTTACCTTTCCATTAACACCTTTTTGCAGGCCAGGGGCAGAGTGAAGAAGTAAACAAAGAAAAGCAAGAAAGTTGTAATAGCCTTAATACTGTCAAAGTGCAGTGATGGCGGTGAATGACCAACAGTCATAAAAAAAATCCTTTCCTACTTGTTTGCAGGTTGTTCCAACTTCTGTTAAGACATTATTGCATCTGTATTTGACAGACCTTCATTGTGTTTGGTTTACAAATGCTGAAAATGTATGCAAAACATTAAAAACATTGTTGTCTCAGTCCTCTAGACTGTTATTTCTGTGTAAGGGCAGCAGTATGGCGTTTGTTTGACATAATGACAATATTATAAGATGGTTTTTGGATCCTTGGAAGTGTTTGGTAGATGTCATAGCAAGGTTTGAACATTTAAATTGGGTCTAGTATCATGGAGAAGACCTTTAATTTGCAAACCCTCACTAAAACCTTCAAAAACCCTTAAAAAGTGCCTATTTTGTGGGACAGTCCTCAAACAGTCCATACAGTACTTGCCATAGCAAAAATCCTTGAGATTTCATCATCAAATGACCACATCTCCAAGGGTTTGTCATGAAGTTTAACAGATTGAGCAGGGTGAACAATTTTCACTAGAAACTAGGGCTAATTCTAGTAGCCTTTTTGGAGCAAATTTGACAATTTCATGAAATCGGTAAGGAAGGAAAAGTAAATGATTGCTTCAAATCATCAAAATTGATGAGTTAAGACCTAAGACACCCTACTACAAGCTCCACAACATTGCATTAAGTCATTTGATCAAGATGACCTTTTGAACCTAGAAGTTGCCTTGAGTAAACCAACGTTCTTTGCATCCAACTTGGATATTTTCACTCTTGAAAGGTGAGGGGAAGTCATCAGACTTTGCAGACCTGTCCAGATGCTCAATCAACACATTAATATGATTAAAATCCTTAAAGGTGCAAACAAGGTTAGGTAAACCATGGTTCTCCAACAGTTGCCCATTCCTGGAAGAGAGGAGATTCAGCCAGTTGGACAACCAAACTTGTTCATTTTTGGTGATACACAAGAGGACCTCATTTCAGATTTGAATGCCTTAGCATGGAAGGTAAGGAGGAGTGATGTACAATACAATAGGGTGCAAGCAGTGTTGAATAGAGAGGAGGAGATAGGAGAAAGGTTTAGAAGAATCCCATTTGTGCCTAGGGATTGATTTGGGAAGCACATTGAGAACAAAAGCCCACCAACCTCAAAGAAGACCAACTTCTACTCTACCTCCTCGTCAACATGCCTAATAGATGATGAGGAATCTAATGATGATAAATCAGATGAAATTGATATAGAGGAAGTTGTTTATGTGGCTATTAAAGATGGATCAGATGAAGAAAGGTATGAAGAAAAAACTTTAGTATCTCATATAAATACTAATGATTCTTGGATCATAGATAGTGGATGCTCACATCACATGATAGGTGATAAACACAAGTTTGTTATATTAGAAGATTATGATGGAGGATATGTAAGATTTGGTAATGATGCACCATGTCCGGTAAAAGGTAAAGGATCCATAACACTTCTTGACAATGCTAAATGTGATGATGTTTATTGGGTTGAAGGTTTGAAATATAATTTGTTGAGTGTAGCAAAGCTAAACAACACAGGTTACTGAATAGAGTTTCAGAATGGAATTGTCAAAGTTCATGACAAGCATGGAAAGTTAGCTGCTACCGGGACACAAACAAAAGGTAACACATTTCATCTTGACTCAACTCACAATAATTGTCTTTATGCAAAGATAGATGATACCTGGTTATGGCATAAAAGTTTTGTGATGTAAATTTTGATAATCTGATCAAAATAAGTAAGAAGCACCGAGTAAGAGGTCTACCGAGTCTTGAGAAACTTGAGAATGCTATATGTCGAGGATGCCAGATGGGAAAAATGACAAGATCAAGGTTTACAAGTAAGTCTTACACTTCTAAGGGAATTTTAGATCTTGTGCATACTGATCTTTGTGGTCCTATGAAAGTTCAAAGTTATTATGGTGACAAATATTTCATATTATTTGTGGATGATTATTCAAGGATGATGTCAGTAATGTTTTTAAAAGAAAAATCAGAAGCTTTTCAAATGTTTAAATGGTACAAGGCAAGAGTTGAAAATGAAACAGGAAGACAACTAAAATGTCTTAGATCAGATAGAGGAGGAGAGTTCACATTTGATGAGTTTAACTTATACTGCAATGATCATGGTATTAAAAGACAAGTATCTGCACCGAGAACTCCACAACAAAATGGAATAGCTGAGAGAAGAAATAGATCTATTGTGGATTGTGCCAGAACCTTGATGATAGAAAAGAAGATACCCCAAACATTTTGGAGAGAAGCAATCGGCATAGCAGTTTACACTCTGAACCGAGTACAACTAAAGAAAGGAACTTTGAAGACACCTTATGAAATCTGGTATGATAAGAAACCTAATGTAAGTTGTTTTAAAATCTTTGGAAGTAGATGCTATGATCACAAAGATGACAGAAATGGTAAGTTTGATCAGAAAAGTGAAGAAGGAACATTTCTAGGATATTCTTCTAGAAGCAAAGCATTTAAATATCTGATCAAATCATCTAACAAAATAGTAGAAAGTGCAAATGTGAAAATTGATGAATTTGCAGAAAGAAATGATGAAGGAAACTCCAAGGAACCAGAAGATTATGAAGGATTTGTATATGTTCAACCGAGAAGTTCTACCGAGAAGACTGCTGAAGGAAATGAAGAGAATATCCAGTTACCAAGTGATGAAGAAGATCATACAGAGCCTACCGAGCCTATTTTAGCCAAGTATGTCAGAAGACATCATGCATCAAGTCAGATTATAGGAGATAAGGATGATCCAGTGATGACAAGTAACAAATTGAGACAGAACACATGTCTGATATCTGAATTTGAACTGAGAATAGTGAAAGAAGCATTCAACAGTAAAGATTGGATAAATTCTATGACAGAAGAGATTGATCAAATCAAGAAGAATGACACATGGACACTGGTCCCAAGATCGAAGGACAAAAATGTAGTCGGTACTAAGTGGATTTTCAGAAACAAGTTAAATGAAAAAGGTGAGGTCATTCGAAATAAAGCAAGACTAGTTTGCAAAGGTTATGCTCAAGAAGAAGGAATTGATTATGGTGAGACTTTTGCACCTGTGGCTAGACTTGAAGGATTAAGAACATTGTTGGCATATGGTGCTTACAAGAATTTCAAGGTATATCAAATGGATGTCAAATCTGCATTTTTGAATGGTATATTAGAAGAAGAAGTTTTTATTGAACAACCTGAAGGATTTGTTGAAGACAAGAATAAAGATCAGGTATGTAAATTGAACAAAGCATTATATGGTTTGAAACAAGCACCTAGAGCATGGTATGAGAGATTGCACTCTTATTTAATCAGAATTGGTTTTATAAGAACAAGTTAAAACAGTAACATGTACATGAAAAATGATGAAAATGAAATACTGATCTCAGCCATATTTGTTGATGACATTATATTTTGTGGAAATGACTCTTTATGCAAGAACTTTGGAAATAAAATGAGCAAAGAATTTGAGATGTCACTGATCGGTGAAATAAAGTATTTTATAGGTTTACAGATACTACAAATGAAAGATGAGATCTTCATTACCCAATCCAAGTACATAAAGGAAATCTTGAATAAATTTGGAATGGAGGATTCAAAACCTGTAAGCACTCCTATGACTACCAACTGTAAATTATCAAAGAATGATGAATCTACATCTATTGATGAGACACTTTACCGATCTATGATTGGAAAGTTACAATATGTTGTTTACAACAGACCAAATATAGCACATGTAGTAGGTATAGTTGCAAGATTTTCTGCAGATCCCAAGGAAACACACATGACAACAATCAAAAGAATTTTCAGATACCTGAGAGGCACTAAGGATTATGGCTTAGTATATCACAAGAAAAATGATTTTGATTTAAAAGTTTATACTGATGCTGATTGGGTAGGCAACATTGATGACAGGAAAAGCACAAGTGGAGGAGCTTTCTTTTTAGGAGAAAGACTAGTAAGTTGGCTTAGCAAGAAACAAGGATGTGTTTCACAAGCAACAACAGAAGCTGAATATGTTGCTGCAGCATTAAATTGTACTAATATAGCATGGATCAAACAACTGTTGGAAGGTATAAATGAGAAAGTTACCGAGCTAGTAACTATATTCTGTGACAATACTAGTGCTATTAACACTTCAAAGAATCCTATTATGCACTCTAAGACAAAGCACATCTCTATCAAATATCATTATCTTAGAGAAGAAGCTCAAGACAAGAAAGTGGTGTTGGAGTATGTTAGCACAAAGGAACAAATAGCAGATATCTTCACCAAGCCACTACCTAAGGACACTTTTGAGTATCTCAAAAGCAAGTTAGGGGTCCTACTCCTATCTTCCACTCACTGACTGAGTTTGGTGAAAGCATCAATTTGATGACTCTACAGAATATATTTTAGGAGTTGATGCTGATTTACACACTTTAGGTTTTCTAAAGGTGTACAAGAAACTATACAGGGAAAAGGAATTGTAGACAAAATGCTTTGACCAAGACTGAGTAACAGCAAGGAATTCACTTCTCAGCGAAAGAAATCATGTTTTAATTCTTTACTTTTTGGCATTGTTGTCAAAGGGGGAGAAGACTATAGGGGAGAAGACCAATATAGGGGAGAAGACCAATATAGGGGAGAAGACTGATGAAAGAAAGAGAAGTCAAGCATGAGAAGACTAATTTATGAGGGAGAGCATTTTAGAATTTCACAGCAATCCAAATCCGAATCAATTAGGTCAAATCAATTGGTTTTGCAATCAATGCCAAAGGGGGAGATTGTTGTCATTATCACAGACAAAGGAAGATTGTTGGCATTCCAATTACAATGAGAGATTGTTGGCATTTCAATAAGGATATTGAGAAGGTTGTTGGGCATTTCAATAGAGTAGACTTATGTTCTGAACTTGCATTCATTACAATCTCTTCCTAAGTCTTCTCCATCAGGAGACATGACAAATAAATGGAAGAGTAACTACTCCTTGAATGGTCTTTGAAGTCTCCAAGTGACACTAATAGCTGGAGGTTGTATCATAACAGTCTTGACCTCCTCTTTGTTTTGTTGTCTGGAATTATTTAAAATTCTTCCACATATTGATGATCACCTTTGATCCCATCTCAACACATTGGACTCTTTCAAGCAGCTGCATCACCAAGGTTAATGTACCATAAATCTAACACATTCATTATAATTTAAAACATAACATTTAATATCATCCAAAGCTAAAGATATACTTATATTGCATCCATTTAAATTGTTATAGCATCACTATAAGAGGTTTTGGAATATAAACGGTATGTTCAACATTACGGACTCAAAAAGACATTATCACAAAGTACATGTTCCTAAGAATATTAAAACAAAGTATTAAAACATCATAAATATCTAAAATAAAGATGCATAAAATAAGCCTCATCAATGAGATAGATCTATAATCTTCTAAAAATATTTTTTTTAATCTTTTTTAGGAATAAGGGCCAAAAAAGTGTTCTTGAGTTCTCTAAGAATCTCACTTGAATTCTTGGAATCGTTTACAGCTTCTACTACTTTCTTGTCAGCTATACCTAGACACTTCTAAAAGAAATCAGCAAGAAATCCATCTCAACCAAGGTCTTGTTGGCAATTAACACTCAATTGGTTGGTTTCACTATGTTGTCATTCATGGCAACATGGCAATTTGTTCTGGCTTCATATTTTGGGTTAGTTGTGTACCGGCAGGCACTTCACAAACACTTCACCGACACCGACAGGTTGAAAAGAATTCTTAGGTTACTGGCAATGTAGGCCGACATGGTTTAGAATAAAGTTGTCACTATTAGAGGCCGACATCTTTTGGATCCGACATCGGCAATTATTTTTGTTATTCATGTATTCATGTTATATAGCCGACATGTATATTTATATTGTAAATATCTTTGTAAGCCGACATAAGGCATGATTAATTGTGAAGGGTATATAAGTCAGTTGGTTAGATTATTTTCATATATGATATGTAATGGATTGATAGGAGAATAGGATGATGTTATGTAATGTGAAACATATGAGAGAGATCATGTATATGAGGATATTTATGTAAGTGTTATTCCAGTAAATGGTTTAGGGTTTCAAATCAGAACAAACAAAGCCTAATCAATACTGTATTCGGGCATAGAAGATGCTATCTTTGTAGTTCAATCATTTCTTCGGATTGTAGTCTAGATTTGTATGTAGTCAACGAGGCTCCTTTTTGTGATTGAGTAGTGTGCTCTAGGCTGTAAGCCTTCCTACAAATGTAGGCCCCTATATTTTTTAATATCTCTTCATATGGCCAGTGAATTGATATTGTGGGTCACAAATCCCACCGTGGTTCTTCCTCTTTGAGGTTTTCCAAGTATAATTTTGTGTGTTATGGTATCCATTTATGTGATTGGCTTATTGGTTTCTTTACTTCTTTTAATTCTATATGTGTCAGTATATCGGTTGGTGTATGTCTTATATAGTGATTATTTATGTGCATAAGGTTAAAATTGATCATTTTGATAGAACACTAATTCACCACCCCCCCCCCCCCCCTCTCAGTGTTCTTGGATTCCAATAATTGGTATCAGAGCCTTGTGCCTTAGAGGAAGTTTAACAACTTGAGGAAGATCCTGAATCTGGAATCCATGGATATGGGTTTGCAAAAGAAATTTGAGGTGGCACTTGAAGATTATGATGCTGAAAGGATGAAGAACTTAAAGCTACAAGACGAATTGAATTCTACTAAGGAATTCCTTATTTTCCTATAGGAGAGGATGTCATCTGTTCAAGCTAGGAAGAAGGAACTTTTACAAAATCAGGATGATGAAGAGAAAGATGCACTTAAGGAACAATGTCAGAAACTGAGTCAGGAGAACATGGTCATGAGAAATTAAATGCAAGCTATAACTATGAGAATGACTAAGGAGATTGAAGATCGAAAGAAAAATGAAGAAAATTTTGTTGCATCTCTGAAGAATAAATTTTAAGAATGTGGTAGGTTGGTTCATGAGAATGATATGTTGAGGACTAATTTAGTACAACCCTAGAGTAATGAACAAGAGCTTGAGAGACAAATGATCTGACTATTGCAAGTGAGTATAAAGAAAAAATCAAGATTAGTTCAGCACAACTAGATGAGTTATTGAAGAGATAAAGGCAGAATGATGATTCCAGTGGACTTGGATTTGAACAAGGACAGAGTTCTGGTACTGCAAATGAAGATCAAAACCATAAGGCACCGGTAAGGCAGTTTAATGCTTATAAATTTTAGTGGTAGATGTTTTGTTTGTAATAAATTTGGTCACATGACTAGGCAATGTAGAAACAGATCAAATCAGAACCCTGATTTCGCTCCCCTTCAATGTTCTAAATGTAATAAGTATGGTCATAACATAGAAGATTGCGGAATGAATATTAAGTGTTATGCATGTGAAAAATTTGGACATATGGCTAATCAATGCAAGTCAAGCAATTATATCGGTTTCAACAAAGCAATTCAAAAGAACAATGCTACATGTTATGCATGTAATGAGGTTGGACATATTGTTAAATTCTATAGAAGCAAAAATCCACCGGTTGGTAATGGAGGATCAAATGAGAAAGGGAAAGAAAAGGTTAATGAAATCTGGCAAGATCATACCCAGAGATGGGTCAAAAAGTTAGAAGATCAATCTGCAAATGGTAATGCTCCGGTTACTTATCTGATAGAGGAGGTTGTTCCTGCGCCGACAAGAAGCTCAACTGGTAACTAAGACAAATGCCTTAGGGGTAGGCAAACTTTATGAAGATGATGCATATGCCCTGGGAAGAGGTTCTGGAAGATGTTCCAAACATTGGAGATGCTTATTTGGCATGGAAATGTGTAATCGAGATCTGGTATCTTTCACCAGAAGTCATTTATATCAATGATGGATTAGGGTTTTTCTTGGAGGATAAAAGGTCAAATTCACTTCATTTTTGGTCACTTTGCATTCAGAATGATTAAGAGAGATTCAGAGGAAATCTAAGGTGAATCAGTGCGATCGATATCTTCTTGAGTAATTTCACCAGTGATTGGAAGAGGTTTAGGTTTTTTCATCGGCAATGATTCACAGGTATTTATCTTCAATCATGGAAGCACGATCATCATATGTACCTATCTTTGTTGCAAATCCAACTGTAGTTGAGGCCAAGGACCATCCCAGGCTGATTTTCAAGCGATATCTACATGTGGCTACCTTGGATGATTTGGTTGGCACTTTTTCCCATGTCTCGGAAGGATTTGTGTATGTCAAGGATGTAAGAGCTTACATTCACTGTCATATTGAGGATTTGGAAATGACTGATATCAAGAGTATGTACATGAATGAGTTAATGGGAGATCCTAGAATGATTAAACCCAAATACCGACATATTATTGATCTAGGGTTTACCGACATTTTGAATATTCCAGAATTCGAAGATGAAATTGTTAGGTATGTTTTGACTAGAGTGCATGGAGAGTTTATCTCGTTAGATAGACCATGTAAGATTACAAAGAAGGCCATTAGGGCAATCACTGGTTTATCACGATTGGACAACGTTCGGAGAAGAAAATTGCAAATGATCAGGTTAACAAGATTAACGGCGCAACATCAAATAGACAGTCAATGAGAATCAGTACTATCACTGATACAAACATCAAATTCAGAAGCATGGTCATTGGTTACAAGGTAACACAATCAAACTGACTGAATTCTATTTCTAGCTCCTGCATTTGTGCAACTTATAAAATGATGAGGGAGAATGAGAAGATAGATCCATGTGGTTGGATTTTAGATGAACTATTGTTTAACCTAGGAAAGATTAAAGGAGAAAAGAAGGGGACTTTCCGATATGGTAACCTAATTTTCTGTTTAATGCTATTTTTCATCAATGAGACTCCTAGTTTTGGGAAGAGACAATGGGAATTTGATATCTCGGTAGAAAGGAAACTGAAAGAGTCTATTGCTACATTGGGTAGTCAAAGAGATGACAAAGTATGGGGATATTTTAAAGCATTTCAAAAGGCTATGAATTCTAGGATGAGGGTTCCTAAGCACATTGTTGAGAAATACTCAACTGACATATGCTTCATGGTTAAGAAAGATGAAACACTCATGGAAGTAGTCAAACCCTGGAAGATCTGGATTGAGGAGATGGTTTATGAAGTTGATGCTTAGATTCTTGATGCTTATGCAAATATGTCAATTGATGCATCGGTAGATGAAACTGTAAAAACCTTTGGCACTACTAAGAACAAGACACAAGAGGTTGAAACTAAATTCAACCAGAAGAAGAGAGAGAATTAGGAGGGAAAGGAAAGTAATTTTGTTGAAAAGGTTTCACGGGACATCAAAACATTGATTGATGTTGTCCTGGAGAAAGGCAGGAAGAGAAAAGAACCAGAAATATTCATCGAGCCTATTGTAGCAGAGTCTAAATCTAAAGATGACACACCCCTGGCATTCAAAAGGGTAATAATGAAGAAAATTGAAGAAACCAAGGTAGAGGCTAAGAAGCAACCAATTAGGAAAGTTACTATCAGGGTACCAACACAGAAGAAAGCACCAAAAGAAACACCTTCAACCCCTTCCAGTACTAGAAGAAGGAAGAAGAAGGATGACATTGCTCTGGCAATTGAATATGGTAATGTAACTATCATTCCACCAAAGACTTGTGCAGAGTTAGCTGATGAGATTACTAAAGATGGTATGTTAAAGAATATACAGTTTTACTATGAACATTTAGAAAATGATGAACAAAGAGAAGTAGAGGAAGCAATTTTGTTATATTTGGATATTTATAAGAAAGCCTTGATAGAATTGAAAACCAAATACTGACATAGTTGTATGATATGTTAGATGCTAGAAGACTATCAGAAATGCAAGAAGACAAGCATATAAAGATACAAGAGTTGTTATATGTTTGTGTTTCTATTGCTCCAGAGGAGATGGATAGGACACTTGAGGTGGCAAATAGGAAAATCCTTAACAACAAACATAGAATAATCAGTCTTATGTTAGGAAGAGTAAATGAGATAATAAAGGAGACCCACAAGGCATGGGTTAAGTTATTTGAAGAGAACCGTGGTTTTTATACTTCACTAGAATCTAAGATAGATACTGCAGACATCTTGGTTGAAGGAAAAGGAAAGGGTATTATGGGTACTTCACCCTCAAGCCCCTGATAGATACAAATGTACAAACAAATGCTGAGATATCGACAAATACAAAGAGTGTAAAGTTTGATAATATGCAAGATACCAATGTTGAGGACAACAGTCCTCTAGATACAGATGTACAGGATGAGGTTACAGTTCCTAGGGAGGAACTGACAGTTACTGAGATTGCACCAAGTGGCAAAGCTACTAGTGCAAGTGAGGAAACTATAAAGGGTAAATCAACAGAGGAGAAGAAAGAGGAATCCGGTAGGGAACTAGTAGTGAGTCCATCATTATTGTCAATTGACACCTTGCAGGTTGAAAAGAAAAGCATAACCGAGATGAGTTCTACTGAACTCATGATGATGGTTGCACATAAAATGATGAAGGAGGGATCTATGGATAAAGGTGTTATTGATCAATCTATCACTATTTTTCATAGACTAGTCCCGAAGTGCAAGTTTGGAAATGAAGCGAGCCCATCTGACAAGCTTAAGATAATCACTAAACATATTTCAAAGGATTTTCAGTCCTTGCAGTAGATTTCAAACCGACAAGCACTAGAGAGGTTCACACAGGCAAAGAGAGCTACATTTGATCAAATGATTAAGTTTGAAAGGAAGGAAATTAATGATAAGTTAAATTTCTTAGATAATTCTTTAAAGCAATATACAAATATTTATAGAGTATGTTGTAACACAGATTTTCTTACAGTTAATTTGGATAAGAGGATTAAGGAATCTCAGGAGAAAATTGAAGGTATAGCCAATTCTTTTGATGGATTGAATTCATTGACTACATCCATTGATGGTCAAATTTTGGTTTTGGAAGCCCAAGTTTCTTCTCTTGAGAAAGAAAAAGACAAAATCATAAGAAGAGCCAGAAGTCTTAGAAGTTTGGTGAGTCCCCGGTTGGATTCACTTAGTGTACATAAGGAGTGTATAGATATGGTTGGTAAGCCCACACCGACAGAGTTAAGTGAGAAAGAGTCATTTTCCCATATGCTAAATGGACGTGTATCTATTTTCGACACTTTCAAATCTGGTTGGGATACTTATCTAGAGCTTTTGGAGAAGGCCTATCTAGAAATTTTCAAATATATTAAGCTTCAGTAAGGTATTTTTGGGATATTCATTGTACAATATCTTTCATTCTTTGTCCCAGTTTTTGGTAGTCTTTTTGGAATTTTTTATGGCATTGATGTCAAAGAGGGAGTGATATAGATGTGAAAAAGAAAAATAGGGAGTTGTATACATTAGGGGGAGATATGGAGATATGGAGTATTTTTTTATTATGGTCATAGATGAATATTTATCTCAGGGGGAGCAGGATCAGGATGAAACCGACAGATGGAAACCATGATCATTTTTCACATGAGTGTTGCCATCAATGCCAAAGGGGGAGATTGTTGGCAATTGACACTCAATTGGTTGGTTTCACTATGTTGTCATTCATGGCAACATCGCAATTTGTTCTGGCTTCATATTTTGGGTTAGTTGTGTACCAGTAGGCACTTCACAGACACTTCACCGACACCGGAAAGTTGAAAGGAATTCTCAGGTTACTGGCAATGCAGGCCGACATGGTTTAGAATAAAGTTATTGGTATTGGAGGCCGACATATTTTGGATCCGACATTGACAATTGTTTTTGATATTCATGTATTCATGTTATCTAGCCGAAATGTATATTCATATTGTAAATATCTTTGTAAGCCGACATAAGGCATGATGAATTGTGAAGGGTATATAAGTCAGTTGGTTATATCATTTTGATATATGATATGTAATGGATTGATAGGAGAATAGGATGATTTTATGTAATGCGAAACATATGAGAGAGATCATGTATGTGAGGATATTTATGTAAGGGGTATTTCGGTAAAGGGTTTAGGGTTTCAGACTGGAACAGAGAGAGCTTAACCAAAACTATATTCGGGCATAGAAGATGCTATCTTTGCAGTTCAATCATTTCTCCGGATTGTAGTCTAGATTTGTATGTAGTCAGTGAGGCTCATTTTTGTGATTGAGCAGTGTGCTCTAGGTTGTAAGCCTTCCTGCAAGAAAGCCCCTATATTTTATAATATCTCTTCATATGGTCAGTGAATTGATATTGTGGGTCACAAATCCCACCGTGGTTTTTCCTCTTTGAGGTTTTCCACGTATAATTTTGTGTGTTATGGTATCCATTTATGTGTATGGCTTATTGGTTGCTTTACTTCTTTCAATTTATATGTATCAGTATACCGGTTGGTGTATGCGTGTTTTAATAAGGTTAAAATTGATCATTCTGGTAGAACACTGATTCACCCCCCCCTCTCAGTGTTCTTGGATTCCAACAAGTCTTTGTTTGAGAGAATCCAAAAAATTGTTGTTCATATTTCCTCTTCCAAGAACCATGCATTTAACATTTTATTTTGATCATTAGTTACCAACTTTGGGATGTTCTTCTTTGTTTGAAAGAATCCAAAAAATTGTTGTTCTTATTTCCTCTTCCAAGAACTATGCATTTAACATTTTATTTTGATCATTAGTTACCAAATTTGGAATATTAAAACAAAGTCTTAAAACATCATAAAATGTCTAAAATAAAGATGCATAAAATGAGCCTCATCAATGAGATCGATCTATAATCTTCAAAAGAGTTTTTTTCATCTTTTTTAGGATTACGGGCCAAAAAAGTGTTGTTGAGTTCTCTAAGAATCTCACTTGAATTCCTGGAATCTTCTACCGCTTCTAATACTTTCTTGCTAGCTATACCTAGACACTTCTAAAAGAAAGCAGCAGGAAATCCATCTCGGCCAAAGTCTTTTTTTGAAAGAATCCAAAAAACTGTTGTTCTTATTTCCTCTTCCAAGAACCATGCATTTAATATTTTATTTTGATCATTAGTTACCAACTTTGGGATGTTCTCTAAAATTATCTTTTGAGCCAACATATTTGATCCATTCCAATTATTGATCAAATCCTCAAAGTAATTTACTATTGAGATCCTTATAATCTCTTGACCCTCTACTATAGTATTATCTCCCAATTTGATTTTTGAAACTTTTAAGCAATCTATGCGTCTTTGTTCTATTATGAAATAATTTTAAATTCTCCTCTCCATTTTTTATCCAAGCTTCTCTAGATTTTTGTCTCCAAAAAATTTCTTCCCTTACTAAGATCTCCTCATATTCTCCCATCAATATTTTTTAATTCAAAAATATATCTTGGTTCTTACCATTTGAAAGAACTTCCTTATTCATTTCCTTCATATGTTCTTCTATAATCTTCTTTGTTTCAATTTTTTTGTTAAAGTGGATCCTATTCTACTCCTTCAGCTACTACTTTATAAATTTCAATTTGGTAATAATCCTAAACATCTAATATCCCTCCACCCTTGATTCCTTCCACCATTTTTTAATGAAACAAAAAAAAATTAGATGTTCCAACCACATACTCTCAAATTGGAATGAACATCTAACTGGGTTTTTGACACCATTTATGATCAACTAAATTGGATAATGATATGATCCTGACTAAGGAAGAATTTTACTTTCCAATCTAAAGGAAAAAGTCCCTAAACGACCCTTCCAAAATAGCCTATCTAATTTCGTTGCAATATTTCTAAAACTTATTTGACAATTTGTCCAAGTATAAGACTGATAACTCAATGATGAACGAATGCTACCAAACCGGTACTGAGAGGGGGGGGGGGGTGAATCAGTACAGGCAAAAAATACAATCCTAAACCGGTTTGACAGTAGATACTCCAAATGACTGGCAAACAGTGACACCGGTTTGAAACAGAGTGCAACCGGTAAACCCAGAACAACTAAAACAATCATAAACCGGTTACTCACTTAGCTTTCCTCTTCGCTCAATACTATACTACCATTTCATCCTCATGCATGAACAGGTAATCTATCATCAGATCTTCACAACAGCTAGTTCAACATGTTTTATTGACAGGCATAAAACACAGAACCATCATATGCTTAACAGGCAATAACAAAGCATCACAAGGCAAAAGCATCACACATGACACACTTATTTTTCATGTGGAAACCCAACTGGGAAAAACCACGGTGGGGATGAATACCCACAAGCTTCTTTTTGAACTCTTTAGAAGTCCACTCTATTAGGAGCCTTGTTCGGTTAAAGACATTACAATAGGTTATGCTAGGAACCGATCCTATTAGGGATCACCAGGTTAGGGGATGGCTACAATACCCAGTTAAGGGTTAAACCCAGTTAGGGTTACCTTATTAGAGGATTTCAAGAGCTCAATAGCTAAAGGATCTCCAGAGTTCTATAGCTCCCCAGAACTCAATAACTTCGAGTTACCCTATTAAAGGATTTGTATCAAGCTGGTTAAGGCTACCCTGTTAAGGGATTTGTATCAAGCCGGTTAAGGCTACCCTATTAAGGGATTTCACAACTATTGAAGCGGTTAAAGATCAACAGGAATTACAATGATCTGGTAACAACACTCAATGTTAATGCAGATCCACTTTGGCTCCTCTTCACCTTCTGCACATTCACTTTGTAGGTATCTCTTCTCTCCTTTGGTCTGGCAAGAATCACATATCACTTCCCTTGGATACACACATACAAATTTTGCCAACAACCTCTGAAAGAAACACAACATCGACCTTATAGGAAAACAGACAGGTCGGTAGCAAAAACC
The DNA here is from genome assembly GCF_030272615.1 of Cryptomeria japonica. Taxonomy (NCBI): domain Eukaryota; kingdom Viridiplantae; phylum Streptophyta; class Pinopsida; order Cupressales; family Cupressaceae; genus Cryptomeria; species Cryptomeria japonica. Next base: position 662,662,249 of record NC_081406.1, on the reverse strand, counting down.
CTAAACCCTAAACCTGTTAGGTTAAGCAATTCAAACAGTTCAATCCTAACCGTTGAATCATACTGCATTAAATGCAACAATCTTGAATCGATCTCAAGACAGTCTCCATTGTCCATTATCCACCGATTTCATGGAGGTTGATAACTCATCACGCGTTATCACCGTTTAACAAAATTCGCACATTTCCAAGGTAGATAGGGATAATCTCCTTCATACAATATCCTTCATGCGCACAAGGCTGACGTGGCAACATGAGCTGATCTTTGTTACACTGCTAACTCATCACACAAAGTTACCGATTAAGTCACACAGGTTTGAGGTTCATCAACCGGAAACCCTGAGACTGCCAACCGATAGTCACACAAAAGTTCCATGAACCGGTTCCCATATGTCAGTTCACCTTCAACAAACATACCGCTTCACTTTCACATAACCAATTCTCATATCATCATGTCGGTATACTTTTCATCATGTCGGTTCTCTATTCTTCACATATTGACATAAATGACAACATGCAATGTCATTATGTCCTCATACCGGTTCACATAATGCCAATAATCTCCCCCTTTGGTATTGATGGCAATATACAAGGATATCTCTCCGCTTCACTTCCTGCTTCTCATATTAATTTCTGCAGATATCCTCTCTGCTTCACTTCTTCTCCCCCTTTGACAACAATGCCAAAGTGGAGGCACAAGCATCCCTTATCCATTATGCTGCTCCCTCTGAGAAGTAGCATCCTTCAACACATCAATCAACTACAAAATTTGACTATGCAATACCTGACTGATGTGGAACCAATACTTTTAGTTCACCTCCTGAAGGGGCAATACCCCTAATTCACTTCTTAAGTGCACAAATGTAGCCTTTGGGAGAGGCTTGGTGAATATGTCTGCTAACTGCTCCTTACTGGAAACATGTTCCAGTGCAATCTCCTTATTCTGAACCTTTTCCCTCAAGAAATGATACTTAAGCTCAAAATGCTTGGTTCTAGAATGTAAAACCAGATTCTTTGAAATATTGATAGCACTTGTGTTATCACAGAATATACTTACCGGTTCAGATATAGGAATTTTGAAGCCATTTAATACATGCTTCATCCAGATTGTCTGAGTGCAGTTCATGAAAGCTGCAACATACTCCGCTTCCATTGTAGACTCAGAGATACAACTCTGCTTCTTACTCATCCATGAGACTAGTCTACCACTGAGAAAGAATGCACCACTAGTTGTGCTCTTCCGGTCATCCATATTGCCTGCCCAATTAGCATCAGTGAATACTTTCAAGTTGAAATCATTATTGTATGGGTACCACAATCCATAGTCAACGGTTTCCTTCAGATAGCTAAGAATCCGCTTGACTGCAACTAAGTGGGATTCTCTTGGATTTTTCTGAAACCTTGCAGTAATGCCAACTGCATGTGCAATATTTGGTATGATGTGCACTACATAATGCAACTTACCAATCATTGACTGGTATTCCTTCTCATCAACCAATGTGGAATCATCTTCTTTTGATAATTTGCAACCGGTCACCATTGGTGTACCAACCGGTTTGCTATCTTCCATGCCAAAGGTCTTCAACACCTCTTTGACATACTTGGACTGAGTGATAAAGATTCCATCTTTCATCTGTTGAATCTGCAATCCAATGAAGAACTTAATTTCCCCTATGAGTGACATCTCAAACTCTTTCTTCATCTCATCTGTAAACTCATGACTCATCTTGTCATCTCCACCAAAGATAATGTCATCAACAAATACTTCATAGATCAGAGTCTGATCTCCTTCAGATTTCAAGTAGATATTGCTATCTTCACTTGTTCTCTCAAATCCAATTTTCATAAGGTGGGAATGCAGACATTCATACCATGCTCTAGGTGCCTGTTTTAGACCATATAAGGCTTTATGTAGCCTACACACCATATCACTGTCTTCAGATAGGGAAAACTCATCTGATTTCTCTATATACACTTCCTCTTCAAGTACACCATTTAGGAATGCAAATTTTACATCCATTTGTTATACCTTGAATCCTTTAAAAGCTGCATATGCAAGAAGCATACGAACTCCTTCCAATCTGGCCATAGGAGCAAAGGTTTCTCCATAGTCTTCTCCTTCTTCTTAGGCATATCCTTTGCACACCAATTTGGCTTTGTTTCTAATCACTATGCCATCTTCATTCAACTTGTTTATGAAAACCCATTTGGTACCAATAACATTTTTATGCTCCGGTCTGGGTACCAAGGACCATGTACCATTTTTCTCTTTCTGGTCAAGTTCCTCTTCCATTGTCTTGATCCAGTCTTCATCTTTATGTGCCTCTTTGAATGATTTAGGCTCAATTTCAGAGATCATACATGAGTTTTCTCTGATTTTCCTTCTTATAAGGATTCCTGCATCCTTATCCCCTATGATCTGCTTAGGATCATGGTTCAGCTTTACATACCAAGGAATGGTCTTGACAGATTCCTCTTGCTTTTCTTCTTCATCTTCTTCTTCATCAGTATCAGCATCTACATCTGCCGATGTGGGAACACACTTACTGGTACTTGGTTGACTGGCAACCGATTCACAGAAGGTAACAACCGGTTCATTTACCGCTTGCTTACTACCAGTTTCCTCAATTTTCTCAGAGGTTTCATCAATTCTCACATTGATGCTTTCCATAATTCTCTGAGTCCTATTGTTGTAACACTTCAGAGCTTTACTCTTGGTGGAATATCCTAGGAATATCCCCTCATCACATTTAGCTTTAAACTTGCCCTAATGTTCACTCCTCGTGATGTAACATTTGCTACCAAATACCCTAAAGTAGCTGACTACAGGAGTCTTACCAGTCCAATACTCATAAGGAGTTTTGTCCTTACCTTTCTTGATGAGTACCCGGTTCAATGTGTAAACTGCAGTGCTCACCACTTCTCTCCAAAAGGTATGAGCGACCTTTCCTTGAATCAACATTGTTCTTGCTGCTTCAACCACTATCTGGTTGTTCCTCTCTGCTAGCTCATTCTGTTGTGGAGTCCGGGGGGCAGACAGTTGCCTCTTGATGCCAAATTCTTCACAATACTTATTGAATTATCCGGAAGTGAATTCCCCTCCTTGATCAGTTCTGAGACATTTGATTCTTCTACCACTTTCCTTTTCAACTAGTGCTCTGAAAGCCTTGACCTTTCCAAAGGCTTCAGACTTGTCCTTCAAGAATGTGACCCGCATCATTCTTGAGCAATCATCTGTAAGAATCATAAAATACCTATCTCCCTGCACACTTCTAGTTTTCATAGGACCACACAAATCAGTATGCACAAGATCAAGTAAGTTGTCTGCAGTGAAAGACTTACCTTTGAATGTTGAGGAAGACATTTTTCCAAGTTGACATTCTCTGCACAAAGGATTTTCCGGTTTGTTCAGCACCGACAATCCTATAACTGCCTTGTTCTTACTAGCCTTCACAATGTTGTCAAAATTTATATTGCAGAGTCTCCTATGCCATATCCAACTATCATCAAACTTAGCCATAAGATAGGTACTGATATTAGCATTCAATTGAAACAAGTTACCTTTGGTCTGCATACCGGTGGCCACCAATTCTCCATCCTTTCCTTTAATTCTGCACATTCCATTCTTAAATTCCAGAGTGAGTCCACTATCATTTAGCTGGGCAACACTCAAAAGGTTGTGTCTGAGACCATCAACCCAATACACATTTTCAGTACTACTCTTTCCATTCAAAGAGATGGACCCTCTTCCTTTAACCATGCATGGTGCATCATTACCAAAATGAACCACACCACCATCATATTCTTCCAAAGATAAAAACTTGTTGCGGTCACCAGTCATATGGTGAGAACAGCCACTATCAATAATCCACTCATTCACATTATCAAAGCAGGAGACAAGAGCCTTCTTGTCTGACACATCTTCCTTTACAGCAACAAACACAATGTCTTCATTCTCTTCATCCTTTGATTCCTCATCTGTGACACCTTCATCAACTGCAACAAAACAATTTCTCCGGTTTCCTCCTTTGAATTTCTTGAACCTTTCCAATTTATCCTTGTTGTCACTATTGGGATAGTTTATAGCAATATGTCCTATCTGGTTACAAGAGAAACATTTCAAAGGGATCTTACCTCTGTATTTACTGGTTCCTTTTGGAAATTTCCTGGCAAGAAGAGCTTCAAATTCCATCAGAAACTCCTCATCATCCATTGTTCTACCCTGTCTTGTTCTATCACTGGTGCTTACTTCTTTTCCTTTTCTGGATGATACAACAGAGGCTTTAAAAGTTGATTCTATCTTTTGAACACTGTCATCAAAACTATTCAGCTCATAGGCTATCAACTTAGCAACGATGGAGTCTAAGGAGGCCTCAGTCTTGTCTATTGATCTCAACTCCTGAATAGCAGAAACTCTTATTGCATAGACCGGCAATAAGGATCTCAGAAGTTTGCTTACAACAGTGGCATCTTCTATTTTGCCTCCTGCACTCTTGATATCTCCAACAACAATTTTGATCCTTATTCCATACTATTGAATGGTTTCACCTTCAATCATCTGCATGTCTTCAAACTTCCCTCTAAGGCTTTCTTCCTTAGCTTGCTTTACATGCTCATCACCACCATAGATAGTTCCAAGAGTATCCCATACTTCTTTGGGATTTGCTTTATCTTGGACATCAATAAACTCAATGTCGGATAAACTACTAATTAGGGCTTCCATGACTTGCCCATTTTCCTGCATCTCTCTCTTTTGGTCATCGGTGAGAGTACCAGTAGGGGCAACATAGACATTCTCAACATAACTCCAGTGTTGAGCACCCATGCTTCTGATGAATATCTTCATTCTGTCTTTCCATATACTAAAATTATCTCTATTGAACTTTGGACCTTCTCTCTTCATCATTGGACTAGGATCTTTTCCTCAAGTGGTTAAGCTTATACCACAGAGGACCTGGAGGATGCTCTGATACCAATTGATAACTCAATGATGAATGAATGGTACCAAACTGGTACTAAGAGAGGGGGGTGAATCAGTACAGGCAAAAATATAGTCCTAAACCGATTTGACAGTAGATACTCCAAATGACTGGCAAACAGTGACACCAGTTTGAAATAGAGTACAACCGGTAAAACTCAGAACAACTAAAACAATCATAAACTGGTTACTCACTTAGCTTTCCTCTTGGATCAATACTATACTACCATTTCATCCTCATGCATGAACAGGTAATCTATCATCAGATCTTCACAACAGCTAGTTCAACATGTTTTATTGAAAGGCATAAAACATAGAACCATCATATGCTTAACAGGCAATAACAAAGCATCACAAGATAAAAGCATAACACATGACACACTTATTTTTCACGTGGAAACCCAACTGGGAAAAACCACGGTGGGGATGAATACCCACAAGCTGCTTTTTGAACTCTTTAGAAGTCCGCTCTGTTAGGAGCCTTGTCCGGTTAAAGACATTACAATAGGTTCTGCTAGGAACCGATCTTGTTAGGGATCACTCGGTTAGGGGATGGCTACAATACCTGGTTAAGGGTTAAACCCGGTTAGGGTTACCTTGTTAGAGGATTTCAAGAACTCAATAGCTAAAGGATCTCCAGAGCTCTATAGCTTCCCAGAACTCAATAACTTTGAGTTACCCTATTAAAGGATTTGTATCAAGTCGGTTAAGGCTACCCTGTTAAGGGATTTGTATCAAGTCGATTAAGGCTACCTTGTTAAGGGATTTCACAACTGTTGAAGTGGTTAAAGATCAACAGGAATTACAATGATCTGGTAACAACACTCAATGCTAATGCAGATCCGCTTTGGTTCCTCTTCACCTTCTGCACATTCACTTTACAGGTATCTCTTCTCTCCTTTGGTCTGGCAAGAATCACGTATCACTTCCCTTGGATACACACACAACAACCTCTGAAAGAAACACAACATCGACCTTATAGGAAAACAGACAGGTCGGTAGCAAAAACCCTAAACCCTTAACCTGTTAGGTTAAGCAATTCAAACGGTTCAATCCTGACTGTTGAATCATACTGCATTAAATGCAACAATCTTGAATCTATCTCAAGACAGTCTCCATTGTCCATTATCCACTGATTTCATGGCAGCTGATAACCCATCATGCGTTATCACCATTTAACAAACTTCGCACATTTCCAAGGTAGATAGGGATAATCTCCTTCATACAATATCCTTCATGTGCACAAGGCTGATGTGGCAACATGAGCTGATCTTTGTTACATTGCTAACTCATCACACAAAGTTACCAATTAAGTCACATAGGCTTGAGGTTCATCAACCAAAAACCTTGAGACTGCCAACCGGTAGTCACACAAAGGTTCCATGAACCGGTTCCCATATGCCGGTTCACCTTCAACAAACATATCGCTTCACTTTCACATAACCAATTCTCATATCATCATGCCGGTTTACTTTTCATCATGTTGGTTCTCTATTCTTCACATATTGACATAAATGACAACATGCAATGTCATTATGTCCTCATACCGGTTCACATAATGCCAACAAAGACCCATTATTGAAGAGAATTTCCATCAAATGATTCCTTTCCACTCACCTTTCAAAGTTTGATTGAGATTATAATTTCTTATGAACAACACTCTTCTTATCTCTACCATGGAGGATTGCATTAAAATATCCTCCAAGAATGTGAAAATCAAGAGGCCATGTGTTTATAACTTGTTCAATTTCACACCAAGTTTCTCTTTTTTGGAACAATCAATTAGACCATATATTAGTCAAAAAGAAATTTATATTGGAAGTGAAACTTCTTACCTTACAACATACCCAATTCCTACTTTCAACAATATTCTCAACTAAAACTTCCTAAGATCTCCATAGCATTGCTATACCACTTGAGGCACCTACTGCTTGCACCTATTGTGTTTGCCATTGTTTTAATCTCTTTTTGAAGAATTCTTCTTCAACATAGGTCAATTTTGTCTCTTGAATGATAATTATATCCTCATAAACTCTCTTCATTTGGAGCTTGACCGAGCACTTCTTGTTAGGGGCATTTAAGCCTTTAACATTCCAAGATATGATCCTCATGGCTCCTTGGGAAGGGTGTTATTTTTCCTCAACCTTAGCATTCCTGTGATTTTGATTTGTCCCTCTACATATCCATCCATGTTCTACTTCTCATAGTTTGTTTTTCTTCTCTATCCTCTATTTTCTCCACAATTTGGAGACAATGTAGTATATTTCTTTTGATTGATTCCCAGTTTGACTACCTTCTTTTCACTATTTCTCTATGCTTCTACTTTGTTCTTAGGAGTTGAAGAATTGTTTTCTCCCTCCAGCTTCTGTTCCACCAAAACACCTTGGTTGCCTTCCTCATATTCAAGATCAATAACTAAATCATCATCTTCTACATCTGATTATTGTTGATATATGAATGTCATAAACAACTCTCTTATCAACTCCTTGGACTTTCTATCCTTCAACGTGAATGGGATATTCGAATCCCCAATCTCAATATTTGTCTAAGAACATGATGTTCGAAACATGAGTTTGTGTTTTTATTGATGTCAAACTTATTGTCATGGGAGATTGTTGGTAGTTTGTATGGTATTGTCATTGATGTCACACTTGTGTGTATTTATGACAAAGGTGAAGAGGAAGTTGTAGTTGTTCACTTGTGTTTTTAATACACCTGTGGTCATTATTGTCAAACTGATTATTACTTGGTATGTATGATCCAAAAATGATTGTTTAGATATTGTTATGTCTAATGATTATATTAAGTGAGTATGGTGTTTCTGGAAGGTGCGAGTATTGGAAGTTGAAATATGCAAGAAAGATCATTTAAAGTCTTTATGGGAGAGTTCTCTACATTCCTTCTCTTTTTAAGATGATGTCTTGTAGTTTTGGATTTAATGTCTATTAAGTGTGGATGTTTCACTATTATGTATTTAGGTCCTTAGCAGATCAAGTTTTGAAGTTGGTTGTTGTTGTTTGCTGATAGTGAGGTTGTTTGTCAGGACTAGTTGAAAGAATGTTTTGCACTATTAGTTCAAGTGTTGTGCCTTGGAGGACATACTAATATTGTTTGTGGAGTGTTCTAGTTCAAAATTCAATTGTTGGTTTGCGTCACAAGTGAAGTTATGTTGTTTGACATTATCTATTGTGTTGGTCTATGGTTGACTCTGTTGGTTTATATTATTTGGATCATACTCTTTTGGTCTAGATATGCATTGGAGGTTGAGTTAAGGTATTGTTATGGATCTTAACACAGTGTGTGATTGAATTATTTTTAATGGATAATGTTTTTTTGTCGACTAATTAACATGCTCTATTGTTTATCTACATGTTATGTTTGATGTTGACTTTGGAGGATGTGTTATTGTGTGTAGTTCGTTGAAATAAACTTAAGAAGATATGTTATGTTGTATTTGGGTCTCCCTTATCTCCTAGAGTGGACCACATTTAACGTAGTTTCTCATGGTGGCTGACTTTGTGTAATTTATGTTTATTTTGTCTGTGACTGACCTTGTTGAGTGTTTCAATGAATAAATTGATATAATAGATGTGTGAATGTGTGAATTGTTGCATAGATTGATTGAGGATGATGTAGAAGTACATGTGTGAAAGCAAAAGTGCAAATATCAGTTTGTGGTGTACTTATGATCAGGAGATCTTACTCAGTTCAATTCATCTTTTCTATGTTCCTGTCAGAAGACAATGAGTCCTTTTTGTAGATTGTGCAAATTTGTATCTTGCCCTAGGATTGTGTGTCTCAGTACTACAAGTCCATTGTATCTTGTCCTAAGGTTGTGTTCCTTAACCTACAAGTTCAAACTAGTGATAGTTTTGATTCTAATTGTAAAGTACTGATGCCAATAGCTAACAAGATGAGAGGGGGGGGGTGACTCATACAAACTTAAACTTCCATAAAATCAACTGATTCAACCTCAATAACATATGTTTCAACAATATAACCAAAAACTGCTAAACATGCAAACACATAAACATCATAACACATATAACACCAGATTTAACATGGAAACCCAAATAGGGAAAAACCTCTGTGGGATTTCGGACCCACTAAGAAATATACTCTTCTAGATTATGCTCGGTTAAAAGCAAATCCTATTAAAGATTACAAACACATTGCTAGATGTGACCCGGTTAAGGGATTTCCCTCAGATCTGTTAGGATCTTCACTTTGTTAGAAGTGACCTTGTGAAAGGATTTCAAACACTCATTTAGAATGTTACCTTGCTAGAGGGTTTACAAATAAGACTGTTAAGTCCACTTGGTTAAGAGATTTCTCTGTTATTCAGAATAAACAACAGTAGTAAATAAATCTGCAACTTCACATCTAAAATGCTAAAGCAGATTCTTATTTGCTCAAAACAATCTTGTCATAAGACTTATCTAGTCTTCTGCTGGGCTTCCTACTCTGTTTTTCAAACGGGTCTTCAAGCTTCTGTGCTTGATAATCACTATGTAGCATCCCTGTGCTTACACTTGCTCGCATACATTGTTCATCAATGATTTATTATTTATAAACAATTCTAACCGCTTAATCTCCCTGATCACATTTCCCATGATCAATCTTAGCCATCAGATCTTCAAACTTGACTAGGTTCAATGCATCCTTCGACCTGAAAACGTTTTACCTTGCTTCAGGACTTGTAGTCCTTTCCTGGAACTTGTACAAGGTTATTGCGGTTCAATCTGCGTTGTAGATCTTCTTGCCGATTTTTTATTGCCATAGATCCTTAACAAACTTCATGTGCGGCATTCTAATCATTTATACATCTCCAGCTCATCATTGTCCTTCATTAAATAATGCTTGTATTCATCCAATGCGCTTTGTCATAACTCAGTTGCAACTCGGTAAATACTAATCTTTACTCGGTAGACATTTCGCCTTCATTAATCGATATCGATAACCTTAGGGTTTACTAACTAGGTTCCTTACTTGGTGACATAGTATAGTATTAACCTTACAATCAACAACATATGTAGGATATCAAAACAATCTAAACATCATGATCTCATCATTGTCTAACTCAGTAATAGTTGCCCATTGAATAACTTATTTCGCCCCTTTCTTATCACATTCTTTCTGTGTCTTTTACCAACCACTTAATACTCATCAAATCAATTTCCTCAAGATATGGCAACATCATACTGAATCAGAAAGTCAATTTCTTGACATCAATGACAAAATAATGTTATAAAGATAGTTATCATCCTTCTTTAGTTATATTAATAATCTCCAACAACCTTCTCAATATCCTTAATGAATATCAACAATCTCTCTTTCTACTGAAAATGTCAACAATCTCCCCCTTTGGCATTGATGGCAAAACTAACTTTTAAATGGTAATACCAACAAGATATTCAAATTGATTCGAATTCAGATTGCTGTTAGACTTCTCCTATTATCCTTGAGCTATAGACTTCTTTCTAAAATCTTCTCCCTTTAGTAATCTTCTCCCCCTATCATTAGTCTTCTGTTATCTCCTTCATTTAGGATTTTTATCATTTAGTCTTCTCCCCCTTTGACAACAATGCCAAAAAGTAAAAGAACTAAATCATGATTTCTTCCTCTGTGAGTGATTTTCCTTGTTGTGTATCATCTTAGTCTTGGTCATAGTAACTTGTCTCTATTCACTATTTCTTGCATAACTTTAGGTGACCTCCTAAAGTGTAAATCAACATCAATCCACACATAATATTCTATAGATTCATCGAATTGATGCTTTCACTGAACTCTGTCAGTGAGTAGAAGATAGGGTTTGGACCCCTAACTTTCTTTTGAGATACTCAAAAGTGTCCCTTGGCAGTGGCTTTGTGAATATGTTTGCTAATTTCTCCTTTGAACTGATATATTCCAGTACAACTTTCTTCTCTTGGACTTCTCTGAGATAATGACACTTTATAGATATATACTTGTTCTTTTCCTGTCATCAATGTTGCTTGCCTAATCAGCATCAGTATAAACTTTTAAATGAAAATCATTTCTCTTTTTATATACTAAGCCATAATCTTCAGTGCCTCTCAGGTATCTGAAAATTCTCTCTGTCATATGGGTTTCCTTGGGATCTGCAGAAAATCTTGCAACAATACCTACTGCATGTGCTATATCTGGTCTACTATGCACAAGATATTGCAACTTCCCAATCATAGATCGGTAAAGTGTCTCATCAACAGATGTAGATTCATCATTCTTTGATAATTTACAGTTAGTAGTCATAGGAGTACTTACTGGTTTAGAATCCTCCATTCCAAATTTCTTCAAGATTTCCTTTATGTACTTGGATTGAGTAATGAAAATCTCATCTTTCATTTGCAGTATCTGTAAACCTATAAAATAATTTATCTCACCAATTAATGACATCTCAAATTCGTTACTCATTTCATTTCCAAAGTTCTTGCATAAGGAGTCATTACCACAAAAAATAATATCATCAACAAATATGGCTGAGATCAGTATACCATTGTCCTCATCATTCTTCATGTACATGTTGTTGTTTTCACTTGTCCTTATAAAACCAATCTTGATCAAATAAGAGTGCAGTCTCTCATACCATGCTCTAGGTGCTTGTTTCAGACCATATAAAGCTTTGTTTAATTTACATACCTGATCTTTACTCTTGTCTTCAACAAATCCTTCAGGTTGTTCAATGTAAACTTCTTCTTCTAGTATACCATTCAAAAATGCAGATTTAACATCTATTTGATATACCTTGAAATTTTTGAAAGCAGCATATGCCAACAATGTTCTTACTTCCTCAAGTCTAGCCACAGGTGCAAAGGTTTCACCATAATCTATTCCTTCTTCTTGAACATAACCTTTGCAAACTAGTCTTGCTTTGTTGCGAATGACCTCTCCTTTTTCATTTAGCTTATTTCTGAAAATCCACTTTGTACCGATTCCATTTTTGTCCTTCGGTCTTGGAATCAGTGTCCATGTGTCATTCTTCTTGATTTGATCAATCTCTTTTGTCATAGCATTTACCCAATCTTCACTGTTAAATGCCTCTTTTACTATTCTCAGTTCAAATTCAGATATCAGACATGGGTTCTGTCTCAGTTTGTTCCTTGTCATCACTGGATCATCCTTATCTCCTATAATCTGACTTGATGGATGATGTCTTCTAACATATTTGGCTAATATAGGCTCGGTAGACTCTGTATGATCTTCTTCATCACTTGGTAACTGGACATTCTCTTCATTTTCTTCAGCAGCTTTCTCGATAGGACTTCTCAGTTGAACATAAACAAATTCTTCATAACCTTTTGGTTCTTTGGAATTTCCTTCATCATTCCTTTCTGCATATTCATCAATTTTCACATTTGCACTTTCTACTATTTTGTTAGATGATTTGATTAGACATTTAAATGCTTTACTTCTAGAAGAATAACCTAGAAATATTCATTCCTCACTTTTCTGATCCAACTTTCCATTTCTGTCATCTTTGTGAACATAGCATCTACTTCCAAAGATTTTAAAATAACTTACATTAGGTTTCTTGTCATACCAGATCTCATATGGTGTCTTCATAGTCCCTTTCTTCAGTTGAACTCGGTTCAGGGTGTAAACTGCAGTGCTGATTGCTTCTCTCCAAAATGTTTGAGGTACCCTCTTTTCTATCATCAGTGTTCTGGCACAATCTACAATTGATCTGTTTCTTCTCTCGACTATCCCATTTTGCTGAGGTGTTCTCGGTGCAGACACTTGCCTTTTCATACCATGATCATTGCAGAATAAGTTAAATTCATCAGAAGTGAACTCTCCTCCTCTATCAGATTTAAGACATTTCAGTTGTCATCCTATTTCATTTTCAACTCTTGCCTCGTACCATTTGAACATTTGAAAAGCTTCTGATTTTTCTTTTAAAAACACGACTGACATCATCCTTGAGTAATCATCCACAAATAATATGAAATACTTATCACCATAATAACTTTGAACTTTCATAGGGCCACACAGATCAGTATGTACTAGGTCTAAAATTCCTTTAGAAGTGTAGGACTTACTTGTAAAGCTTGATCTTGTCATCTTGCCCATCTGGCATCCTCGGCATATAGCATTCTCAGGTTTTTCAAGACTCGGTAGACCTCTTACTCGGTGCTTCTTACTTATTTTGATCAAGTTATCAAAATTTACATGACAAAACCTTTTATGGCATAACCAGGTATCATCTATCTTTGCATAAAGACACTTGTTCTGAGTTGAGTCAAGATGAAATTTATTACCTTTTGTTTGTTTCCCGGTAGCAACTAACTTTCCATGCTTGTCATGAACTTTGACAATTCCTTTCTGAAATTCTATTCAGTATCCTATATTGTTTAGCTAAGCTACACTCAAAAAATTGTATTTCAATCCTTCAACCCAATATACATCATCACATTTAGCATTGTCAAGAAGTGTTATAGATCCTTTACCTTTCACTGGACATGGTGCATCATTACCAAATCTTACATACCCTCCATCATAGTCTTCTGATTTAGCAAACTTGTGTTTATCACCTGTCATGTGATGTGAGCATCCATTGTCTATGATCCAAGAATCATTATTGTTTATGTGAGATACTAGGGCTTTCTCTTCATACCTTTCTTCAGCTGATTCATCTTTAATAGCCACATAAACAACTTCCTCAGTATCAATTTCATCAAAATTGTCATTGTTGGATTCCTCATCAGCTACTAGACATGTCTTTCTATCTCTCCTTCTGAAGTCTCGGTGTCCTCTGTATTGGTTATTTTTCTGCCTGTCTTCTCGGTGTTCTCTCTTTTCACTAGATTCTCTGTCGGGACAGTTAGAAGCCATATGTCCTATTTTATCACAATTGAAACATTTTAAAGGTAGCTTTCCTTTATACTTACCTTTTCCTCTCGGTAACCTTCTAGCTAATAATGCTTCAAACTCTTCTTGCTTCTTGATTTCCTCATACAGTTTGTGCACTTTTTCCATGTTCTTGCGAAATCTTTCACTTGCTCCACTGTGATCCCCTTTAGAGTACTTACTCATTCTATAATTGTAATCACTAGATTCACCAATATGAAAAGAACTGAATGCAGATTCAATTTTATTTACTGAAGACCCAGTGTTATCAAAATTACTTAACTCAAATGCATGTAGCTTACCAATAGTAGCATCCAAATAAACTGGCATGTTAGGTACAGACCTCAATTCATTGATTGCAGAGACTCGAATAACATAAGATAAGTTGGTAGAAGGGTTCTCAACAACTTACTTGTTACATCCTTTTCTTCAATAGTTCCTCCTGCTCCTTTAATTTGATTAACAATCTCTTTTAATCTTGTACTGTATTGGGTTATGTTCTCACCTTCATTCATTCTCATGGATTCAAGTTGTCCTCTTAGACTATCTAATTTTGCTCTTTGAACATGGTTATCACCTCCATACACAGATATTAGCTTAGTCCACATTGCTTTTGCATCATTACAGCCTTCTAGATTATTAAACTCTGAGTCAGTCAATGTTGATGTTATTTCAATCATAGCTTGAATATGTTCTTGCTTTGCCTTTATCTCTTCCAAGGTCATCGGATTGGTACTTAGTGCAATATAATCATTCTCTAGATAATATGTTGCATATTCTCCAATTCTTGATAAATGCAGCTTCATCATTTTCTGCCATGTGGAGAAACTTGATTTGTTTAGCTTTGGTGCATCCCTTTTATGCATCTTCGCATCTTTGCCTCAAGTACCTTTAAACTTTTCTTCTAGAGCCCAAAGCTCTAATACCAATTGATAGTTCTGATTCTAATTGTAAAGTACTGATGCCAATAGCTAACAAGATGAGAGGGTGGGGGGGGTGAACCATACAAACTTAAACTTCCATAAAATCAACTGATTCAACCTCGGTAACATATGTTTCAACAATATAACCAAAAACTGCTAAACATGCAAACACATAAACATCATAACACATATAACACCAGATTTAACGTGGAAACCCAAATAGGGAAAAACCACTGTGGGATTTCAGACCCACTAATAAATATACTCTTCTAGAGTATGCTCGGTTAAAAGAAAATCCTGTTAAAGATTACAAACACATTGCTAGATGTGACCTGGTTAAGGGATTTCCCTCAGATATGTTAGGATCTTCACTTTATTAGAAGTGACCTTGTGAAAGGATTTCAAACACTCATTCAGAATGTTACCTTGCTAGAGGGTTTACAAATAAGACTGTTAAGTCCACTCGGTTAAGAGATTTCTCTGTTATTCAGAATAAACAACAGTAGTAAATATATCTGCAACTTCACATCTAAATTGTTAAAGCATATTCTTATTTGCTCAAAACAATCTTGTCATAAGACTTATCTAGTCTTCTTCTGGGCTTCCTACTCTATTTTTCAAACAGGTCTTCAAGCTTCTATGCTCGGTAATCACTATGTAGCATCCCTGTGCTTACACTTGCCCGCATACATTGTTCATCAATTATTTCTTATTTATAAACAATTCTAACCGCTTAATCTCCTTGATCACATTTCCCATGATTAATCTTAGCCATCAAATCTTCAAACTTTACTAGGTTCAATGCCTCCTTTGATCTGAAAATGTTTTACCTTGCCTCGAGACTTGCAGTCCTTTCTTGGAACTTGTACAAGGTTATTGCGGTTCAATCTGCGTTGTAGATCTTCCTGCCGATTTTTTATTGCCATAGATCCTTAACAAACTTCATGTGCGGCATTCCAATCATTTATACATCTCCAGCTCATCATTGTCCTTCATTAAATAATGTGTGTATTCATCCAGTGCACTTTGTCATAACTCGGTTGCAACTCGGTAAATACTAAACTTTACTCAGTAGACATTCCACCTTCATTAACCGATATCGATAACATTAGGGTTTACCGACTAGGTTCCTTACTCAGTGACATAGTATAGTATTAACCTTACAATCAACAACATATGTAGGATATCAAAACAATCTAAACATCATGATCTCATCATTGTCTAACTCGGTAATAGTTGCCCATTGAATAAATTATTTCTCCCCTTTCTTATCACATTTTTTCTATTTCTTTTACCGACCACTCAATACTCATCAAATCAATCTCCTCAAGATATGGCAACATCATACTGAATCGGATAGTCAATTTCTTGACATCAATGACAAAATAATGTTATAAAGATAGTTATCATCCTTCTTCAGTTATATCAATAATCTCCAACAACCTTCTCAATATCCTTAATGAATATCAACGATCTCTCTTTCTACTGAAAATGCCAACAACTAGAAGTAGTGTGCCTCCTCAACCTTCTACCTAAAAAAGCTATATTCAATTGTTCATATTGTAAGTGTGATTATTGTAATGGTTTTTCTCATATTGGGTTTACCACATAAAAAATTTAGTGTTCATGTGTTTGGTGCTTATTGTTTTATATTTCATTTATGGTTGGTTGATTAGAGTCAATTAATATGTATTTGTGATTGAATAATGTTTAAGGATTTGCTCAAGACTGGTTCATCCACCCCCTCTTAGTCTTGTGGTATGTTCAACATATCTGACCTACTCCCAATAAACCGTTGCCTGAACATATTCCTGTAAAATAACTTTTTAAGTTTGTTCTTTTGTTTTGTTATTTACTCTATTCCTAGAGTTTGACATGCTTGTAGTCTCTAAAGGTTAAAAAATAAGAGGATTTGATATATTCTCACCTTCCACTACATCATTTGATGTAAGATCCTTAATAGAAGCATTTCCCTCCTTGACCCTCCTACACACATCAAAATTATTTTTTAGATCGATACATCTCAGAGGGCCTAAGTAAACCTATTGGCTGTTTGTTTTTGTCATTACAAATATCCTCGAGGAATAATTCCCATCTTGCAAATCTAATATTACACATATTCTTACAATATTGTTTGCCATCTCCTTCAAATGAATCCAAGTTTGTCTTTACAAAGGACCCAACTCTTCTCCAATGAGGCTTAAAGAATCTTTATTCAAATATCATGATGGCAGATTGGGAAGCCTGATCCATATAGGGGTCTGTCCCATTCTCTTCTTATATAGATCAAAATTAGGCTCCCAATCCCTTATAAAGACCCTATTTCTTCCATCATTTGTGGTCCACTCTACAAAATTTCCTCCTTTTCCAGAAACATTATGACAAAGAAATCATTTGGAAGAGTTGTGATAGATAAATTATCCCCCCAATTTTTTGTCCACCAATCCATATTTTTTAAAATTTCAGCTTTCTATCCAACCCACTTGGTAAAAAATCCCCTTTTGTTAAGTCTCTTCTTTACCAAACCTAGGGTTCTTGAGGGTATAACCATGGCCTTGCTACACAACAATTTTGTCTTTCCAAAACCCTACCTATCCCTATATTTCTTATTGTTAAAAAATTATGTGATCTCCAAAGCCTAGATCCTTTGTAACTTATATGTTGTCTGCCTCTCAAATGTTGTCAATCCTTCTTTTTTGCATAGGGTTTCCATAATTTCTACCCTAATAGAATTCTATTTGCACCTATAACAAAGTTAGGAATGTTGGCATTTATTATTATATGCCATTCTCCTTTCTTTCTTATTGTTACTGTAGGGGAGGAGATTTGCCCCCTCCAAGATGATAAATCTTAGAAGGCAAATCTATCCGCCACTACCTCTTCGAACAGGTGCTAAGATGAGCTAGGGGATAAAAAACAACTAAAATAACTACACTACACAAGAGATAAATAACAGAATTACAGTGCAGAAACCTCGAATATACAAAACTAGATTTAAAGAACAGTGCAATGTTAAAAGTATATTAGACCTGCCAATTGGGGAGCTCTCGGGCTCTATACGCCAGTGCAACGCACAATAGTCCGTACGACCCGTCAGACCCCCATTTAGGTATTTCCACCGCCTCAAACAACCAAATAGATAGATTTGAAAAATAAATTGTAACTTGGTAAATTGGAAATTAAATGCAAATGGAAACTAAACTTCGTTTAAAAGAAGCTAACTCCTATTGCATGCAACAAATATTGGTAAATATTAGAATATTGCAAATTGGAATATTGGAAATAAATTTTTAACAATGCAAAGGATTCATTGCATGTAAAAGAAATTCGTAAAAGAGAGAGAATGAGGATGGAGGGAAACCACTCATATTTAGAATAGTGAGCGTGACGAACCCCACTTGATCACTTTGTTGGTAAGAAGCCACCACAAGATGGATGTAACTTGATATTGGTAGAATGTATGTCCAAGAGCATAAAGAGAGCAGCAAAATATTGAGAGCACAATAAAAGCCAAAAGCCAAGAAGCAAAGTTGGAAACCCTTCCAAATGAGCAAGGAAGGATTCTTAAACCCAAAAGGGGTGCAAAGAGTCATTACAGAGAAACGTGAGCCAAAGGACATGCATTGGTCAACATCTGACTCTCTGCCAGATTCGAGATGCAGCCAACTTTTTGGGATGTTAGTGCGACGTGTGGACGTCCCCGCATCGCGTTGACATCCATCAAAAAGTAGGCCCAAAGGGGCTTTCAAGGCATTTCAAGGCACTTCATCCTTGAAGCCCATGATGCTAAAATAATATACTTTTGATCATGTATTCATCATAAATGCACTATGCATCATGTGTAAGTGTCATAAATGCATCGGGGGCAATTTAGGACACTACATTTTGCCCCCACTTTAGTGGATTGATCGGATGTAGGGATTAGTCACACTAAAGTAGTTTGGAAATATATGTTCATTAGACTCATGCAGTGCAATAAGTGAAATAGATACAATAAATACTTAGCCAAAAATGATATTGTAGAAGCTACAAAGGTCGATTCAATGATCACAAGAAATGCCCTCAAGTATCCACAAGGAAATCCGGTTTTAGATATGAAGAATTCCATACTGTAAGATTAGAAAAGTTGTCAGCATGGAAAATGGAGGAAGCTACTTCGGCGAGAAGAATGCTTAAGGAGCATTAGTACAGATAGAAGAGAAAAATCAGATGAAGGTGAGTATATGCCCCCTCATTTTTTTTCCCCAGTGAGGTGGGGAAAAATAAGAAGGAGAACGAGCCAAAATTGTCCAAAAACAAAGAAAAGTCATTACGAGAAAAAATTAGGCTATGTACTCGAAAGTGGGCCCCAAGGAAGGTCATTGTTACTATTCATTGTAGGTGTTCGAGCTGAGATTTACATAGAGTTTGAGTGAAAATTCCACGTAGATGAGAGCTTAGGGTGAGTAGGATCGAGGAGTTGCAGACCGCAGTTGAGCAAGGAAACGAGCCCGACTAGGTACGACTCGAAACATCCCTTGCTTTGTAATTTTAGCACTTTTTTAGAGCATTTTGGTCAGACAGGTACGCAAGCATCCTAGGGATGCACTGATGTTCACTATGCATGCTAGGGTCTTAGACAAGTGGGTTAGTCTGGGCGATGCACTAACGTCCCAAAAGGGCGCTGGCGTCCAGAATACACGATGTCGTCTTTAGGGTGCGCAGTCTTCTGTTTGAAAAGTGGAATCAAAAGTAATGGAAAATTGTTTATGTGCAAACATTGCCTAAGATGCAGGAGCACACGTCAGGGCATTTATTGCATACACTACACGGTCGGGTAGATGAGCTCTCAGTCGCCAATAGACGACTCCTTTGCAGGGTCAAATTATGGTGGACTTATATGTTGCTAGAGTTGCAGTTCCATGCCCCCATGCTACGGGCACTGATGGAGAGGTGGGATGTAGACATGATGTCCTTTCAGTTACTCATAGGAGAGATGACAGTGACATTGATTGATTTCCATTGATCCTATGGCTTCCTATTCGAGGGGAGCGAGTATCACCAACGATTCTTTCTGTTGCGAAGCTGAGCAGACAACAGGAGTGGGTCCTGGGGTGGAGGGTAGATGCCACAAGACATATGTACCTTCAATCACTTGGCCAGGGATGAGTGTTGATTCCCCTAGTATGACACATCATGATCACGATGGGTACTGGTAGATGGTTGTGGCTCAATGTTGACAACAGGTTGTGTGCCTTCGATTTGAGAGATGGAGGAGAGATAGATGATTTATGGATGGGGTCTCAACATACTAGCCCATTTATATTATGAGATATCCCGATACATGCACCATTAGTACCATAGCCTCACAGTGTGCACACTCCTATAGTTTAGGGTCTTCGAGCACATCACTTGCACGTGACCAGTAGGATTTCCAGTACCGATGCACTTAGACATGATGCAGGCACATGCATATCCACTGCGACGCGGAGGACAATAGATGAGAGACCTTATGTACTGGAGGGTCACACTCAACCAACTGGGGATCAACAATGTGATCTGGTAGCCCTATTGGGACATGGGGGTCTAGACCACAGACCACACACAACTACCCCAGATGTAGAGAGATCGCATTCTACTCGGTCACAAGGACTATATTGTGATGTTGTACTACTAGTGATGATGTATTTGGAAGTTTAGGTAGGTACAAATTATTCCACCTATAGCTCCTACATATGCATGATTGGCTAGTAGTGCATTGTGACCACAGGTTCTAACCCGCCCCACCCTCAGAGATGTGCAGGGTAGTCCGCAGGGCAACGACGATGATGACATTGTACCACAACTAGATATAGATGATGTCAAAGTCACACAAGGGTTCATAGGATGGTAGGGTAGGGTAGGTCCAACATCGATCTTCTCGCCAGAGCTCTAGGGGGAGACAACGATGACCAATCCTCCTCGAGTGATAACGGCGAGAGGCCACAACAGAGATGATGGGCAAGGAGCCCGAGATGCATCGGCTGCGAGGGCTCTTCCACCATCAGTAGCTGCAATACTAGTCATGCCACAGGAACGACCAACAACAACAACAATGACTGCAGAGGGATCCTCCAAGAGGGTGCCTCCATAGGTACCAGACTAGTAGAGAGGCGATCCTGGTACACACTTTTGATTTCAGTTGATACATTTTAGTATTTTCTTTACATATGTATAGATGTAGATATTTTTGGATATGACAGATACTGATGTGAAATGTTTTGTTCTTGTAGAGGGCGTAGCAGAGTGGTTGAGCTTTATCCATCAGGCGCTTTCAGACATCATCCCCGATGTGTAGATCTAGGGTCCTATACTAGATGCTTACCAGCCCCTCCAAGCAGTAGGAAGACACGTGTAGTTATTCAAGCTTCTAGAATGACTACAAACAACATACAAGGTGGGTCGAGTGGAGCTGGTGCAGGATGCAACACAACTAGCCACTATGACGGGGCAGCGGGATCAGGCCTTGCAAGAGGTCCAAACTGTGCTCGTAGAGAGATACTAGGCAAGGACGTGAGCTGAGAGTAACGAGAGGGAAAGTGATGCTCTACAAAGCCAGGTCGATGACCTCCGATAATAGGTGGATGTTGCACAGTACGACGCCACATGTCACTTAGACCATCTTCAAGTGCGCCAGCTGATGGCAGATCTCGAGGCATCATGCCAATGAGAAATGGTGGCCTGAGAGGAGCCGTTGATACAATGAGAGACAGTGGAAGATCTACGAGGAGAACCGAGGGGCCTACAATCACAAAGTACTACTATCGCGAGATCATAGTCGACCTCAATTAAACAGCCTCCACGCCATGATCAGGATCCTCGAGTGCCAGTGACCTCAAGGACATGCCCACGAGATCAGTCATGCCACATTTCTGATGTATTTCATGTAGAGCATTGTTTTGTATATATATACAGATGTATTCATGTATATCAAAGACACATATGATAGGATCACGTGTTTTTGTAGTGATGTGATACTTGTACATTGATATGATACATTGACACATATATATATGAGATTCGATATTATGGTTCTATCTTGTATTTTCATTGATGGATGATGTTGTTATTTTACATGCTTATGTGATGGATGATGTAGATTTAGATTCTTATCATGATATAATTTACATATTCTTATATGTATTATTAAATCTTATGATGATCTATATAGATGACACATGTACATGCATGCACACACGTGGATGTAACAATGCATAATCACTTCATAACATGAAAAAGGGATGTCGTGTCAATGAAGGATATGTGTCAGGACATGGTTCCTCACTCCAAAGGCATCGAGGTATCAGGCATGAGACACATATTATACATATTCTACACATAGTATCTACGTAGATGTAAGGCTTTGATTGACTCTTTAAGAGGAGTACCATCCATGGAGGATAGACCATAGGCACTAGTGTTGACGGGTGTTTTGACACACTCACCAACAGTTAGGTAGTTTATGCAAACACTCACCACCTCTCCTGAAAAGTAATGAGTTTGGAAGAACTCACTACTCCAAGGTCTCTATAGTCGGGTCTCGATGGTGATGGGAAGCCCCATGGTTGATGTGGTTATACCTGTAAAGGGGCTTGCTGGTTAGAACTAAATCTCATTGGTTATGGATAACTACACTTCCTCTCTTTTTGTATTTTTATGGTTTAAGATCCTCTGGGAAATAAAATGTGAAGTGTAAAGGAAAACAAGAAAATAACAATAAAGACCAATATAATGACAACTTAATGAACTACTCAATTAGTTCCCTACAATCCAAGCAATTATCAAATATTATCCAAATTAGCATTCAACAATGGACCTCTAGAAAACCTGCAAAATCATCAATTTCACAAGTCTATGGAAATAAAATCATCAACAATATGACCTATCACAATGATTCTCATACACCACTGACGTGCTCAATATGATTCATAAAGTGATATATAGAAAGATTAAACCACGTTGCTAACTCCAAACAATAGTCGTTACCAGATTACACATAAAAAGTTGGTAGAATATGAACGTAGATCAGGCAATCTACAAGCTCCTTTTCATATTAATCTCCATGAATGTATAACAAAAAAATAACTCAAACTTCTTAATCAATCTGCAAAATATTCTAAAATCTCTAAGTAGGCCACAAATCATCAATTTGGGACCCTTACAAATGAATCCAACTTCTCAATTTATAGAAGTTCTTTACCCTACTATCTAGGAAATAACTCTATTCTAAATTAAGAACTGGCCCTAGGAGTCGCAGTTAACTTGCAAGTTTCTGCCTTGACACTCCACTTAACAACTACGAAATGAGGACTGCATGAGCACTACGAAAACCGTGCTAGGTGAGCCACGTTTTCGTAATCATGCAAAATTTCTCTCAAAATTGGAACTCGAGTAGGAGCCACAGTTAAAAATTAAGGAAAAAAAGCTTTTCTATCTTTAGCAATTGTGTGTTTATCTTTTATTTCTTGATAAAAGCTCTATAATTATCAATTATACATGCAACTTCTTGAATCGGAGGATCTGCTACATGCTTAACTCTAAACTTATACTTCTACAAAACTTCATCTGCATATGTTCCCCCTTCCTCCAACTCTTTCACTGTGTGTGCCACCTCTTGACACTGAGTAATCAGATACGTGTATCTGTCCATAAGTGTGACATCAAACTGGGCCGCGGGTCCTAGGTGTTGTGCCTCATATGCATCCCACTGATTCAAAAATTGTTGCTGATCCATTATTCCTGTATCAACTAATTTGAGGCCAAAAGGTCCTAGCATATTCTTTACAAAATTCTTGTATGACAAAATTTCCCTAAGGAGAGGGTCTCGAATCTCGGTCATAGCCTTGATATATTACTGAAACATTTCAATCTTCAACTCTAGGATGTATACATAAGACTACATTTTTTTATAGCTGTCACCCCCTAAGAGGTCCTCCTTTACCACCATCTCTTCACCTAGCCGCAATACCTTCTTCAAAACTTGGAATTGTTTAGTAAAAATCTTCGACTTCCACTCCCATTGTTTGGAATAGGAAGCCAAAGCTCCGCCTACCTGTACCGCCTTACTATACATCCCCATAGTATCTTGTGAAAATAATCTTATTTTGGTCGTATTTACTTGGGCCCATGACTTTGCTACAGCTACCACCCACCTTACCTCCACTAACGCTTTTACTTCTTCTTCTGGTAGCGATGAGGTAGAAGGTAAGTCATTAGTTCTGCATGAGTCCAGGGGTTTGCTTATTTCAATTAGCAGCTACTTATATTGTCCTAGTTGTGCTTTGAGTTCCACGTTAGAAGTATGCTCCTTCTCTACATGTCCTCTGACGATGCTCATGGCTAACTCCAAAGTATCTAGCTCCCCCCACTTGGTTTGCTTGCCCAAATTTATCTGTGATATTTGGTATTTGGGAGAAGCTTGTCCCTTAGCCTGAGATGGAACTGCCACATCTGCAATCACTTCACTAGAACTATTTTTGATAGGTGATGGACAATTTTCAACTTCTTAGCCTTCGGTGGCTCCTCGGTGATTACCTATTGTAGAGTGACCTTAGGGAGCTCTACTTTTCTCTTTTTCTTCCCAAAGGTAAATTCCAGCCATTGCGGTATATCTTCATCCTTGTCATCTTGTTGTGACACTATATCCATAGTTATAACATGAACCTCTGCCTGCTCCTCTGCTTCCGCTTGCCCGAGGTCTTGAGATGGTATAACTTGATGAGCTAAATTGGTTTGGAGAGCTTGTTTCTTGTGTAACTCTCCTAGTTTTCCACTGACCTCCTCGTTAAATTCCATTTCTTCATCACCTCCCTCCGTTTCCCCTTGCCCGGCTGCTATATCCTTAAGAAGGTCCTCTTGATCTTGAGGGGTTAGAATCAATCTTTCATTCAATATGTCTTATGCCTCATCCCCTTCTTGTTTGCCTTCTAGCGATCATTGTTTCTCAAGATCCTCTTCCTCCTGATCTGAATCAGACTCGATGTTTCTAACTTTCATTCCTTCAGTGGTAGATGTGAAGCCTTGCACTCTAGGCTGCCCTACAAATATATTGACTAGTGGTGGTGTAGGGGCACTAGTACCTAGAGCATTTGTGGCATCTGTTGAAGGTGGCTGAGCGGGTATCTCCTTAGTAGCTTCTATATTTTCTTCTTATTCTTGGGTACCCTCTCCTTCAATGTTCTCTATAACCATCCTTGGTGGGAGAACTTTGGCTAGCGGTACTGCACCTAATCTGTCAGTCACTCCCAGGTCTGCAGCCTTCTTTAATAGTTCAGACTCCCTCATCTTCTCTTGGAGTTTCTTCAGTAACTCCTCAGTGCTTTCTTGTGGTTTGTCTTCTTCACCTAGATCAGTGGACATATTTTGCCTCAAGGCTAACCTTGTCTTTCGAGTGTACTCCTTATGGCCCCTTGACTGAGGTATCCCTAAGGTGGATTCCTTTTGTTTCGCCTTTGAGATGCTAGGCCTTACCCTTTGGCATAACCATTGCTTAGTCCTGTTGATGACCACCTGGGAAACCTTTTCCATATTTTTATCTTCACTTGCAGACCATTTTATTGGGGAGAGGGGCCTTTTATCTATCCCCGATTCTCTATAAGCTGGATCAAGTAAGTCACCATCATCCATAAGGTCTTTAGGGAGGTTAGTCTCGATTCCAAAATCTCTCACCTGTGGGACCGATAACCTATTATAGTTCTTCTCCCTGACCTCAAAACTATCTTGCAAGTTGGCCCAAAAGTCCTCCAAGCTGGGCTTGTGCCCCTCATATGCCTTAGGCATAGCTTGCTTAAGTTTCCCATAGGGATCATAAAATTCCCTAGCATGATCATATTCCTTCAAGTTTAAATCTTGAAGCTCTTGTTCTGCCAAATTTGCTACTTGTATCTTAGAACAGGCAAAGTACCCAATAAATACTAAGAAATCAATACCTATTTTATGCTTTAATGACAGAAGTGGCTGGAGGCCTACAAGATGCCTTATATATTCCAGCAAAATTAGCCTATCATTACAATATCGAGGCAGCAACATTGCGTTCCCTGTGAATCCACTAACCCTGATGTAAGTGGAGCATGGGTTTTGGATGAACCAACATGCCCACTCTCGGATGATAGCCATAGCCTCCGAGATAATCTGATATCCTGCATCTCCTGTCAATTTAATTATTATTGGGAAGATGAAGGCATCATTCACTCTCTTGAAATGAGTCTTTGCATTGGCTAGAGTGAGTTGGGAATAATACTCCCATATCTTCTTCTGTCCTTCCTCATCTCCCAATTGACCTTCTACCTGTAGCCCTGGAAACTTTCCAGCTCTAGCAGCTACCTAGATGACATATGACATGAAAAAGAACTTTTGAGTATGTTGAACTTCTTTCATCTGCTTGCAGATATTGTCAGAGAAGATCTGTGGCCAATCAAAATATTGTTTTCCTATTAAAATAGTGCTCATGAATTGGAACATCCAGGGATGAAAATGCTTGCAATCCATCTTGCCAAAGGCCCTGCTGAGCATGATGATTAAGTCTTTTTGAGGCTCTTTGAAGTTCGCCCTTAGGATCTTTGTTGTCTTGAGTCCTGTCTTTCTTTCTTCTTCTAACTAGTTTGTATTCATGTGCCTCTTACTAGCTGATGTCTTGTCATTCCATGCCTTTAAGGCCTCTTCTTCGGTTAACAAAAATACTTCCTCTCTGGTTGGGATTCCAAAGACAAACCCGAGCATATCTGGAGACAAGTCTATGACTGTCTTTCCTAGTGCATCTATGCACTTTCTAGTTTCTAGGTTATAGAATGGGGCAATGGTCATTATGAATTCTGGTGCCTGTACTAACTGTGGGAAGACAATAGCTTCAACTAGGTCGGACCTCTTGATTCTCCGATGGAGGGCCTCCAGACTAGGTTTGTCCAACTGAGCCTTGATATCTTCAACCTCTATATGGCCAATCTCAGTATCTGTGACCCATTTGATTTGATATTCTAGCTTTAAAACATAGACCTGTCCTTGATAATGGTATTTTA
Source organism: Cryptomeria japonica (assembly GCF_030272615.1). NCBI lineage: Eukaryota > Viridiplantae > Streptophyta > Pinopsida > Cupressales > Cupressaceae > Cryptomeria > Cryptomeria japonica. The sequence goes on along the minus strand of NC_081406.1, from coordinate 662,635,453 downwards.
TGGTGGTTGGGAGTCTATTAATTTCTTTTCCTGTTTTGCTGGAGGATGAGTCCATCTAACCATTTGAACCTGCAAGCAAAACACAAATCCTCAATTTTTGATAACAAGCATAAAAGTTGATTTATGTTGGGACTTCGAGGTCCCGGGGTCCCGGGATAGGCATAAGGGAAGAAGGCCCAAAACTCTGGGGTTCCGAGGTTTTGGGCTTATGTTGGGTGCAAACGAAATCCCAGAACTTCAGGGGTCCGGGGTTCCAAGCTTATGCTTAAGTGGAAGACACCTGAAAAATCCAAGGTTCCAGGTTAAAAGCTACCCAGAACTCTTGGGGTTCGGGCTTCCTAGGTTAGGTCAAATAGGCACCCAGAACTTCGGGGTTCTGGGGTTCTGAGGCTATGAAGAACAGCCACCTCGAAACTCTGAGGTCCAGGGGTTCTAGGGGCATAAAAACCAACTACCCAGAACTCTAGGGTTTCGGGTGGGAAAAACTAGGGCACGCAAAAACAGACGAAGAGCAAAGAAAAACAAACAAAAACCAACAACAAGACGAGGAGAAAAACTAAACTAAAAACCAACAACAAGGGCAAGAAAATCCACCAACCTGGTGAAACAAGATGCCCAAAAATGCCAAGGAAAATTCGAAGGTCCGGAGGTTCGCGACTTGGAGCTAGGGAGGAGAAGCTATGGATGCACAAATGAACTTTAAAAAGTCCATCATCTCTATTTATAGCTCTCCCCAAGTCCATCCGTATGAAGGCATTAAACAAAACCCAACAACAAGACGAGGAGAAAAACTAAACTAAAAACCAACAACAAGGGCAAGAAAATCCACCAACCTAGTGAAACAAGATGCCCGAAAATGCCAAGGAAAATCTGGAGGTCTGGAGGTTTGCGACTTGGAGCTAGGGAGGAGAAGCTATGGATGCACAAATGAACTTTAAAAAGTCCATCATCTCTATTTATAGCTCCCCCCAAGTCCGTTCGTACGAAGGCGTTAAACGTGACTTCGGGACTCCGGGGTCCCGAGGTTCCAAGCTCGACAAAAAGGAACACCCTACCCTGGAACTCTAGGGGTCCGGGGTTTTGAAGAAGACAAGGAGGCCCCTATCGAGAATCTAGGGTTCCAAGGTCAAAAGAAAAAGTGACCTCAGGACTTCAGAGTTCCGAGGTAAAAAAAAAAAGGACCTGAGGACTCCGGGACTCCGGAGTTCCAAAGTCAAAAGCAAAAGGGACCTCGGGACTCCGGGATTCTGGAGTTCCGAGGTCACAACCAAAAAGGGACCTCAGGACTTTGGGAGTCCGGAGTTTCGAGGTCAAAAGCAAAAGGGACCTCAAGACTCCGGGAGTCTAGAGTTCCGAGGTCAAAAGCAAAAGAGGCCTCGGGACTCCGGGACTCTGGAGTTCTGAGGTCAAAAACCAAAAGAAATAAAAGGGAAAACAAAGGGGACCCAAATTTTGACTGAAGGAGACCAGTGGGGAAATAGATATGCTAGGCATAACAACTAGAACCATAAAAAAAAGTGATGATGTATGGACCTAACCAATTCGGGATAAATTTCCCTTTTTGGTCAAGTGGCACATTAACATTTCAATGGTTCTCATAAAGAACCAGATCACCTTTCTCAAAGGTCTGAGGTAATACGCTTTGGTTATATTGTTTGGATGGAAACTTTTGGTAATCTTGAAGATGTTGAAGGGCCATTAAGCGTTGCTCATCCAACAATTCAAATTGATTTAGATGAAGAGTGTGATAGGAATCATCATTGATAACCCCCTTTAAGGAGACTCGCAAAGAGGGAATTTCTAATTCAAGAGGCATAATAACGTCAATACCATACACGAGGTTGTAGGGCATTGTTCTAGTAGCCATACAAACACTCATGTGATAGGCCCATAACGCATAGATTAACTGCAAATTCCAATCTTTACCATGTTTAGTGATGGTCTTGTGTAGGATTTGTTCAATGGTTTTGTTAGATGCTTCTACTTGACCATTAGATTGCGGGTAGTAAGGTGTAGAAAAGCAGTGTTGAATGTGAAAATTTTCAAGAAACTGTTTAACCTGCTTGTTCTTATAAGGCGTACCATTATCAGAAACAAGGGTAGCAGGCAAGTCAAATCGAGAAATGATGTTATCCATGATGAAGCCACAAATCACATCGACGGTGGTCAATTTTAATGTGACCGCCTCGACCCATTTCATGAAATAATCTATAGTGGTAACAATGAAGATGTGACCTTTAGATGAAGGGGCAGATATCTTGCCAATGATGTCTAATCCCCAAGTTTGGAAAGACCATGGAGAGACCTGACTGCGAAGCTCCTACGTAGGAGCTTGGATTAGGTTGCTATGTTGTTGATATTAAGGACACTTTTTGACAAAGGCAAAGGAATCTTGTTTTATCATTTCCCAATAGTACCCCATGTGGATTAGTTTGTGTACCAAAGACTTCCCTCTGAAATTCCCACCTCTAGAGCTTGAATGGGCTTCCAGAAGGGCAAGAGGGATCTCAAATTTTGTTAAACATTGCAAAAGAAGACCTTTGTATGATCTCCTATAAATAACATTAGATAGGAGAATATAATGGTTGGCCAACTTCCGAATCCGCACACGCAAAATTTTGTTGGCATCATCAAGAAAACTTCCAATTTTTAAATAATTAAAAATGTGTTCAAACCATTCTCCCGAGTCAACATGGGCACACATGAGGCTATCTAATTGAGTTTGATCAAATACGACTAGAGAGCGAAGGACTTGTACCACAAAGCGGTATTCGTCCTGACCAAAATCAGGGCCTACAAGGGAAGCAGTGCTTGCCATTGCATCCGCATGATGATTTTACCTCCGTGAGATGCTATCAATCATGTAAGTAGCGAATTGATTCAGTATGGACAATAATAAATCCCTATACTGAGACAACTTCAACTGCTTAACACGATAGGCACCTATCACTTGGTTTACAATAAGTTCAGAATCTCCATGGATGTGGATGTTCTTAACTCTCATGGCAATCGTGACACAGAGTCCCACAATTAGGGCCTCATACTCGACGATGTTATTGGTACAATGAAATTCTAAAGGGAAAGAAAGAGGAACTGGCTTTCCTTTGAGTGAGATAAAAGCTACACCTATGCCCGAGCCAGTTTGACACCTCGAACCTTCAAAATACATGTCCCATATGGAGTCCTGGTTAATGATTAGAACATCCTCATCAGGGAAGAGGTCTAAGGTAGGAAAAGACTTGGTTATGGGAGCATCAAGAAACTGATCGGCAATGACCTTCCCTTTGATTGACTTCTAAGTTATGAAGTGCAGGTCAAACCCAGAGAGCATTATCACCCACTTGGCCAACCTTCTTGAGAGTTTGGACTTTTCAAAGAGGTTATTAAGGATATCATCTTTAGCAAAGACCCACATTTATGCAGGGACGATATAGTGTCTCAACTTTTGAGTCATGAAGACAAGAGCTAAGAATTATTTTTCCACATCAGAATATCGGGTTTCGTAATATATCAAAGTGCGGCTGATGTAATAGACTGCTCTTTGCCAACCTTCATCATCATGTTGGGATAATAATGTCACTAAAGTGTGAGATGAGGCTGAAATATATAGGAAGAAAGGTCTATCATACATAGCCGACATTAGGATAGGAGGATTAGCTAGGTAATCCTTGATGGAATCAAATTCCTTTTGAAATTCCACATTCCATTTGAAGTGGGTATCTTTCTTCAGCAATCACGTAAAAGGAAGGGTACGATCAACCAATTATTCCATGAACCGATAGATGGCCTGGATTTTCCCTTGCAGACTACGAAGTTGAGAGATGTTCTTAGGTGGAGGCATGTTCACAATAGCATCAATCTTATCTGTGTCTATTTTGATTCCTTGGTGGGAGACAATGAATCCTAGAATCTTCCCGACGTTAACACCAAAGATACACTTAAGAGGATTCAGTTTTAATTTATACAACCAAAGTATTTCAAAAACTAGATGAAGATTTTGAATCTGCATATCACATGCTAAGGATTATACCAATATGTCATCGACATAGTCTTCTAAGACCTTATGGATGAAATCATGGAATATCAAGGTCATGGCTCGTTGATAGGTTGCTCTTGCATTCTTCAACCTAAACGGCATGACAACATAGCAAAATATTCCCGAAGGAGATGTAAAGGCAGTTTTATATTGATCTTCTAGGTTGATATGGATCTGGTTATAACTAGAGAAGTCGTCCATGAATGAGAGAAAAGCATACCCCACAGTTGAATCCACGATCATATCGATATTCGAGAGAGGAAAGTCATCCTTGAGGGAAGCTTTGTTCACATTCTGAAAATCAATGCAAATATTGATACAACCATTGAGTTTTCTTACCGAGACAATGTTGGAGATCTAGGGTGAATAGTCGATGGGATGGATAAAGCCATCTTTTAGGAGCTTCTTTATCTTGACCTTGAATAATAAAACCACCTTATGATTCATCTTTCAAATATTTTGCTTCACCAGCTTAGCATCAGGACTAAGAACAATGTTGTGTACCACAATGGACTCATCGATGTCAAGAATATCCTCATAAGACCAAGCAAAGATGTCAGGGAATTGATGTAGCAAATCAGAATATTCTTTGAATTCTTCAAAAGATAAGTATTTTCCCACCTTTATGACCTTGTCATGAACCTTATTGCTCATGATGACATCAGTATTTTTTCCACTAAGGAGCGCACTATGGTCTTCTGGATGAGGGATAGACATTTGTTCTCTAGTGTAAGATAGAGATGCCCCCTATGTAATGGGTTCTCCAAATATGCTTGAGCATTCAAGCAGTATGGAAATTGATGTTTATGATGATAAGGGGGTAGCCCATCGTATGCACCCATAAATTCCTTCAAGGATTCTTGCGAAGGGAAAAGATATAAGGGAATTTCATTAGGTGATACACCAACGTCAATGAGTTTTGAATGAACAAGCTTTAAAGGAAGGGGATTAGCTGAAATCATGTTAATGGTTAACCATGGTTTCACCTTTCGACCCGTGTCACGGTATCCTAGTCTAATGTTGTGGTGATGAGGTTTGAGCTCTAGAGGAATCTGGATACCTTGTTCATTAGGTCCACAACACTTCCCATTACACCCAAGCTGGGACACCAACTTGTATCCAGGACCATAGATGTTTTGCAATTCTTTGAATGTTGGTGGTTTTGTATAGAAAAGGTGATCGACATGATAAGCATCACCTGGCTTTATAGACACATAATCATCTTTCATAGCTGAGGTGAATGTAATCTTAAGAAAGCTTAAGTAGATGGGATCTACTTTGTACTCGCCATCATGAGAGTCGGTGAAGTCAAAAGAACCCCAATCATCACCCAAACATGCATTTACTTTTGAAGGTGATTGAGTCGGGGAAGGTCTTATAGGTGTAGGCTCTAGCATTTTCACCTTAAGAGTATCTAAATTTGGGGATTTTTCTTTTGAAGAATCTCGCTTTTTAGGTGATCTCTCCTTTTTAATGACTTCCTTATGAATTCTTCCTTCTCAAGCTCTTCCTTTTTAGCAGACGAGACAGAAGCAGAGGTTCCAATTGAAGAAGAAAAAGTGGGTACATAATTTTGAAAGGAAGGTGTGCCAAAAGCCTGACCAACCGCAACTATTTGGCATAATTGCATAGCCTTAGGATCAGCCTTAATTGTGACAACCTGATTATTAGCCATGAACTTCACGGATCCATGAAGTGTAGATGAAACAACTCCCAAAGCATGTAGCCATGGTATGCCTAAAAGAAGATTGTATGATAAAGGGCTTGACATAACATGCACAAGGGTTGGAATAGTAACTGGTCCAACCTTCAAGGACAGTATGATAGTCCCTATAGTGGTCTTACAACTATTATCAAAACCTCGAATAAACAAAGAGGAGGTTGCCAAAGAATTTGGGTCCACCTTGATCTTTGGTAACAAGTCTAAACTACAAACATTCAGTGCTAAACCTATGTCAACAATCATTCATCTAATACCAATGCCATTTACATGAATAGTGATCATTAATGGATTTGTTAAATTCCTCACTTCAGGAGGCAGGAGTTCATGCAGATAAAATGTAATATTTGGCGAATCCGCACGAATATGTTCCATCAATGCATTCACACCAGCTACTCTCGTAGAGGAAGGCAGAAAAATCTTTTGCAAAGCTTCCTATAGAATACCTTGATACATTGGGGTGGTTTGAAGAAAATCCCAAAGTGAGATCTTAGCCGGAGTAACCTTATGTTCTTCGATAAGATCATAATCACTCGGTCGCTTGTCTTCCAACAAAGGTGCCTTAGGAAGGATAGGTTGAGAAGGAGGTAGAGAATTTTGAGGTGGTTTAGGAACTTGTTTGTTATTCTAAGTGTTATATGTGTGAGCAATAGTATTATAGGATGGTTGCTTGGATTGCATAAATCTAGTGTATAAATCAGAAGCTTCTCCTTTGAAAGGTTTTCCATTAATGGACTTAGCTCTCTTAGGAGAAGGACTTGTTGTTGTCACATGAATGTAAGGTCTCTTAGGCCTTTGTGGGGCCGCAAAGACAATAATGACATTCACAGACCCTTCAATTTTGCATGAGGATGTCGTGGAGGATGACTCACCCTTTACATCTCTTTTAAGAGAGGGTGCTTCAAGGAAGTCATCCAAGACTTCATCCAACATATCAAAATCATCCTTTGAGAAGGCATCGAACTCCAAAAGAAAAATATCTAATATTAGGCATTCACGTCAGATTAACCAAAATGTAGGGGAGGAGATTTACCCCCTCCAAGATGATAAATCTTAGAAGGCAAATCTATCCACCACTACCTCTTCGAACAGGCGCTAAGGTGAGTTAGGGGATAACAAAAAACTAAACTAACTACACTACACAAGAGATAAATAAAAGAATTACAGTGCAGAAACAATGAATATACAAAACTGGATTTACAGAACAATGCAATGTTAAAAGTAGATATACCTGCCAACTGGGGAGCTCTCGGGTTATGGACGCCAGTGCGGGGTGTGGACACTAGTGCGACATGTTGTAGTCCATATGGCCCGCAAATAGGGAAAATTCCAGAGAAGAAATTTCTAATGGTTTCCTGTGTACAAAACCTATTCGTCACCTGCACACATTGAGGTGGGGAAAACTGTCAGGGCTGTATTGGGGCCTACCTCAGTCAGACCCCTGTTTAGGTGTTTCCACCACCATAGAAAGCTAGATAGATAGATTGTAAAAATAATTGGAACTTGGTAAATTTGAAAGTAAATGCAAATAGAAACTAAACTATGTTTAAAAGAAGCTAACTCCTATTGCATGCAACAAATATTGGCAAATATTGGCAAATATTAGAAATAAATATTTAACAATACAAAGGACTCATTGCATGTAAAAGAAATTGGTAAAAGAGAGAGAGAATGAGCATGGAGCCAAACCTATTATATTTGGATTCATGAACGTGATGAAGCCCACTTGACCACTTTGTTGGTAAGAAGCCACCACAAGATGGTTGTAACTTGATATTGGTAGAATGTATGTCCAAGAGCATAAAGAGAGTAGCGAAATATTGAGAGCACAATGAAAGCCAAGAGCCAAAAACCCAAGTTGGGAACCCTTCCAAATGAGAAAGGAAGGGTGTTTAAACCCAAAAGGGGCATGAAGATACGTACGATGAAATGCGAGCCAAAGGACATGCATCGAACAACGTCTGACTCTTTGCCAGATTCAAGATGTGGCCAACTTTTTGGGACATTAGTGCGGTGCACGAACTTCCCTACGTCGCACTGATGTCCATCAAAAAGTAGGCCCAAAGGGGCTTTCGAGGTATTTCAAAGCACTTCATCCTTCAAGTCCATGATGCTAAAATAACATACTTTTGATCATGGATTTGCCATAAATGCACTAGGCATCATGTGTAAGTGTCATAAATGCATTGGGCACAATTTAGGACACTACAGTTACATGATAAAATCCCTACTTTCCAAACTCCTCTCACACCCTGCTACACTCTATGTGTTCCCTAAGATACCATACTATTCTAATCAGTTGTAGATCAATCATCATAGAGGCAAGGATTTGTACAAATGTTATGGAGGCCTTAAATGCTTCCTCTTAACAAAACTGCCCCTGGTATATAGTTATTCGGTCTGAGATGGCTCATTGATAAAAAAAAATTGATGCATTTGTTGACTAATACTAGTCGGCCCAATCTAATTATTTTCCTTATTATAATGGTGTTTCATTGTAATCGATTATCTGGTATAGAAGTCACTAGCTAGAGCGAATCTAAGGTTTAATGTATGTCTGCTACAAACATCACCAGCTAGGGTGGATCTAGGGTATGATGGTTGCCTGCTATAGACACCATTAGCTAGGGTGGATCTAGGGGTTATTAGTTGTTTCTTAGGTGTGAGAGTTCCTACATGTTCACTTTTAAATGTGAGCATAATTTTGAGTAAAGCCTTACATGGGTTTCTATCTTAATGAGGTCTACCTTGAGGCCTTTCACATGCAATAATTAAGAAAGTTGATAATGAAGGAAACATTAAATTCATACCTAAACTGGGTTAACCTAAGGACATTTATAACTAGAGATCAATCATGATACTTAATGTTTCTTACAACATTATTTCCAAGGATTTGGCCCTCGAGATTCGACATGTGCTTCCTCAAATTATTCACCCTGAGCAAATTGGTTTTATTAAATCTAAGTTTATCTTGGATAACATCCTTGTAGTTTGGGAAGGCATGAAATGGGCCCAACACTCTAACTAGCAAGCCATTTTTTTGAAGTTGAATTAATCAAATCCTATGACCATATTGAATGGCCTTTTATTCTTTCTATGATCAATACCGTGGGTTTTTGTCCCAAATTCATTCAAAAAGTCAATATGTTGTTTGTTGATGTCTTTGATTACATCACCATTGATGACTACTATTCTCAAGCTTTTGGCCTTCACCATTCAATTTGATAGGGATGCCTCTATGCTTTGTCTTTGTATGTTTTTGTTATTAAAGAATTTGGTTATTTGTTGCCAAACTCTATCTCCTCCAAGAGGGTTAGAGGTATTGTCATGTTTGAGTCCTCAAATCAACTTTTAATGACCACTTTGCAAATGAATCATTTATCACTCTTATTAAAGAGGAGCAAAATATCAAAGAATCTATTTATTGTATCAACTCCTTTTTTCTATCTTCTAGCTTAACTATTCAGTGGCATAAGACCCAATGTTACTATCAACCTACTCTTCCTATGTTGCCTTGCCTCCTTATTTTGGTTGAAAGTCAATTAACCAAGGGGAGATATTTAGGTTTTTGGGCATCTTCAAACTTGTTTGGTAAACCTTTGGAGTATGATTCTGACTAGAATTAAAAATAATATCTCCTACTAGATTACCAAATTGCTTTCATTGGTAGGAAAGTTTCAAGTATGCTCCAAAATTCTTGCGATAACTCATGCTTATTACTACTCCTTTTGTTGGGATCCTTCTAGGGATTCTTATTGAAGCTTGATAAATTCTTAATGATTTTCTTTGGGCCTCTTCTAAATACCATAAGGGTTTGCACCATGTGGATTGGGAGCTTTGGTGTCTCCCATAGGAATCTAGAGGTCTCGGGCTCCTCTCTACCTAGTGTCAAGGGCTCTTTGTGTTAAATAGATTGTGTGGGCTATTTTTGGCAATGATTCCTAAAAAATTAATTCCCAGACATTGTATTTGTTCTATCTTTTTGGTCCATAGGCCTTCCTATAAGGGGATAGGTTTTCAAATGCTTCTTATGAAAAATGTGCTCGTGTTGAGGGCACCTTTGTTGCCAAAAGCATATAATGTACTTGGGGAGTTGCTAAGCCTTGGTTTTTTTGGATTGGATCCAATTTTATGGAAGGGATGTCCTTCAACTATCACAACCTCTAGTTGTCTCTACTTTTTCAATTCCAAGGACTCTCTCTTGCTAGGTTTTATTTGGTTCTAGCCTTGCAGTTTCACAAGAAAGGCATTTGCACCCCTCAAGATTTATTCTTTAGAGCTATTGATGAGATAAAATAATAGCTCTTTTATTTCTATGACTGATAAGTTTTTCCTATGTTTTAAGTTTCATATTGGGACAATGTTTAAGTCATGTGATGTATTAGAGTTTTGATTATGTGCATTCTGAATGATAGCCAAACTCGTTGATTCATGTATTGTTTTGACTTAATAGTCATGTAGCTATGCAGATTATTATAGGTAATATCATGCGTGGATGTATAGATGTTGTGATTAATGGAAATAGATATATATGTATACTTGTATGTTCTAACCTTTAATGCAGGAGTAAATAAGTTGTTACAAAGACGGTTATTTTAAGCCAGATGGAGAATTACATCATGAAAACAGTTGGAGACATTTTGGGGTGGTTGAACATTTAAAACAATATATAAGATGGTGTGCAAGTGAATCGTCAAAGGAATAGAGAGGATACCATATTCATTTATGGTTGTCTCCAATAGGCATTAATCTAGTAACCACCACCATGCTATATTCTTGGTTGCGGTTTATTTAAGCTCCATGTTTTCTATGGATTAACTTCTTCTCCTTGCATTAATAAATGTTTCTACCTAATTTCATGGGCATGATCTAAGTAGTAGGAAGTTTGTTATAAATTTCTTATAAATAAAGACCTGCACCTCTTCATAGAGGTTAGACAACATTTTCCAGAATTAGAAGCATTTCTCTTATCTCATGTATTGTATCGACTTTTGGAAATAATGAATGAAAGCTATGTTATTCTGAGTATATAGAATCATTTTGAAGTCTAGATACACTCATCCAAGGGGGGCCACTTGGTGAGTAATCCTATGTGTTTGTTAGATTAAGTTTCTTTTTTGCTGTAGTAGATGTTCTAGCAACTGACTGTTTCTGCAGCCACTGGAACCAAATCATGTGACTATTCCTGTAGCCAAGGAAGATAAAGTAATTCCTATTTATCAGCTCTGAACTTAGTTAAACACTTATTTAGTTATAATCTTTTGTTAATGTTAAGATTTCCTGTAGCCATTCAGTTGTCATTTTTTTGCTTGTTTATTTTAGATAGACTTAGTTGCTGTAGTAGTGCAGAATGACTATCACAGGAACTTAGTGCATATATAATGCAGACCCATTTCAAGTAATACGTCCCTGGGTTGACAAGTAAATGAACCTCAGTCATGTAAATGATAGCTACTCAGAATGAATGACCAATCTTTGAGTTAAGACTTTAAATATAGTTATTGTTCTTATTGGCTAGGCAAACAACTATCACGAGCCTTCATTCTTGGGAGGATTTGTTTGCTAAGTATTATCTTTCTTGACTAGATCAAGATACATTTAAAATCCTTTCTCGAATAGATCGAGATACATTTAACATCATCATGACAATTCTTCTAGTGGATATGATTCCTAAGATTAGTGTCCATTCTACCAAACCTTGGTGGAAATATTGGCGATGGATCCCTAATACTACTTTTCCAAGTATAAGTCATATTTGGGATATTGTTGGCTTCCTCTACACCTTCTCATTGTGCCTACTTTGAATTTGTGGTGGCATTTGTAGTCTCCTTTATTTATTTGGCAACAAATATTTAATAATATTTGGTTGGCTATTGTTAAGTCTAAGCTCACCCATTTTTCTTGGTGTATTATTTTACAAGAATTTTATATGGGGTCTTGTCTTTGACACATGGGCATTTAGGACCCTTGTTTCCCATTCTATGGGAAACTATATTTGTTCAAACATCTCTTCTAGATCTATCATCATGCCCAACAACTTTAGAGTTGGATTCATGTTTTCTTTTTCCCCTTCTGCCTAGAGCCTTTCTCCTAGCATATGACTCTCTTGGGGGATTGACCTAACATTCCTTTCAATTATACTCAAATTTAGCATTATTTTAGGGTGTCGATTCTATTTTCCTTATGAAAAGATAGGAATTGTATTAGTTTTTCTCAATTCTCTATTTATATAGTTTTTTTTTGCTTTATGCTAAAGCTACCATTTTTACTAATGTTATCTTATAGATTCAAGTTCAAGCCAAAAATGTGATCCTAGAAGTATCTCACCTTTAAGAGATACTTGATAATTGGGGTAATGCCCCATGTATTATTGCTAGGGTTCCCCAAACACTTTTGTCTCTTGTGATCGTTCTCCACCTCGTGGTTGGCACTGAGGTTGTAGCTTCTCTACTTAGTGCTCTTGATCTCCTAGATCACAAGCTCCTCGCCATAATTCTAGTGGTAGGAGTGGCTCATCTTGACACCACTCTTGGGTGGGATTTTGGGGGTGCAGGGTCTTCAATTGTTGGTGGTGGTTGGTTTGCACCTTCTTATTCAAAGTGACTCCCTCGACTATCCTTAGCAATTTCACCAACCTATAATGAAGATCAAGACGAAGAAAATGAAGATGATAAAGTTGAAGAGGGTCGGTCCATTCCGTACATTACCTTGGATACCACTGATGTGTGGGGTAAATCAAATGATTGTGATTTTCTACCTTCTCCTACAAGAGTTTCTCTAGCTACTTAAGAAACTTTGTTTAATGTTATTTCTAGTATTTTGGGCTATGCCTGTTTGAGATTGGAGGTGTGAACTTGTTTCCACTCAAAACATTTTATATGCATATGTGTATTATTAATTATCAATAGAATTTGACACATTTATTCAATAAAAAAATATAATTTATAGTCTTTTGTTGATTTTGATTGTTTTTATTAACTAAAATATTAGAAAAAAATATTACAAATTATAACTAAATCAATGATTAAGAACATAAGATGGAAGCATTTTAAAAGCTTTGAAACTCGGGACTAGCTTATTCTCATAGTAGAAGCCCCGAAATTCTTTGTTTTAGGATGGATTAAGTTTTTGTAGATTTGAATCCTAGATTTTGTTGAACTTGTTTGCCTTTCTTTGCCTATATTTAAGAAACTAGTGACATTGAAAAACACCTTTAGGAGACAATTAGACATAAAAAGAAAGCAAATGATTTTTTCAATAGAATTCAAGTCTTTTGAAACATGTGACAAAACTTAAATAAGATTAATTTTTTATATTTGATGGGTCAAGGATAAAACTTAAATTACATTTGTTAGACAGCTCAGATAACCGAAAGACAACTGAGAGGGGGGGTAAATCAATTGTCACAGATTATCGAAAGCATTAGCAATTTAAAACAACAATACCATAACCCAGAACAATAATACTGGAATAGAAGTTAATCCAATTAAGCATAAACAATAATCACAGAATTAAAGCCATCCATACAACACCAAGATTTGTACATGGAATACCTGGTAAAGAGAAAAACCATAGTGGGAAGCCTACCCACAGTCAGATAATACTTCTGCAATAAGTATGTGAATTTACAATGAAGGGGCCTACACTTGTAGGAAGGCCAACAACCTAGGACACACTGCTCATCAAAAAAGGAGTCTCACTGACTACATACAAATCTAGACTACAATCCAGAGAAGTGTTGAATTGCAAAATATAACATATCCTATGCCTAAGTATAGTTTCGATTAGGCTCAATACTAGAGGACTAAATCCTCTTACAAACCCAATTCAATCTCCAATGATCGACCAACTCCTCTTCTTGAATGATATTACATTATTTACATATTACATTCCTTGACCATGACCTCTTACAATAACCATGATGATCTACAATGAGATCTTACATCTTATTTATACAAACCCTCGACCATAAACAATCAGGTCGGCCACATGACAATAAACCAATTACATAATTACAAACCATGTCAGCCTTAGACCAAAACAAATAATATCCAACACATAAGAGACCTCAAAAATACAACAATAGGTCCTATCCACACATTACATCAATGTCGGTCCATAACCTAGATCAACTGGGACCAAGTATAGGTCCACACACTTCAATAATGATCTCCAAACACCAAGTCTCGAACATGATCACCAACAACATCTTGAAACTCCATCAAAAGTTGCACCAACACAAATTATGCAATGCGTCAAAGATCTCCACAAAAAGCTCTGCCGGTGAAACCCTCGCCGGAACTAAAAACCAATCTTCCTAGCAAGCAGGATAGCATCCAATCACCAGACCAAAATCAATTGACTAAATATGAGTATAAGCATTATGAACAAGTCAATTCCATCACCAGATTATACCGAAGTCAACCAGATCATGTCAGATCCAAGTTAACCAAAAACCACTCAACCTACCAGGACCAGAAGGGTGTCGGTAAAGCATCCAAACAGCTAGTGTTGACATCAATGACAAAACATCAATGCAACACATAATCAATTCCATCAAATAGCCAACAACATTAATTTTTAGATTTTTAATGAGTACAATTTGTTAATGTTGTAATGATTCAAATAAATTAAGTTTGAAATAACCAATCTGGTTGAAATGAAAATAAAGCATATGATTTATAGTGTGATTTTCTTTGATTGTTCTAATTGAATCAGAATTAAATCAATGATCAAGAACTCAAGATAGAAGTATATTAAATTTTTTGAAGCTTGAGACTAGTTAATACTGACAACAAATAACCATAGAATAGTTTATCCTAGTATGGATTAATTTTATGTAGATTTTGACTCCTAGAATTTGTTGAATTCATTTTCTTATGTTTTTACCTACATTTAAGGAACTAGTGGTGTTGAAAACACCTTTAGGAACTTGTTATACATAGAAAGAAAGAAAATGAAATTTTCACTATAAATCAAACCCCGCAACGCATATGACAAGATAAAAAATATGTCAAACAAATAATAAAAATGTTATGTAAGAGTGTTTTGGGATTCAATTGTGTATATTTTTGTATTGACATTCCATATCACATTCACCAATAAATCATTAAGAAGAGGAGAGTTGAAACAACTAATATTATGTAAAATGAGACTAAAATTATGACTGGGCATTTTCTTGGATGTCTATGTCCCAACAATCTATTTGTAGCTACAAATTTGGTAGATTTGTAGTGCATAATGATCCTTGAATCATGAAGCGAATCAATTTTTGAACCTTGTTGCAATAAAAAAGATCTTAGACTTCCAACATTAAAATATCCAAGTCCATTCATTGAATGTGTAGTTTCAAAATCATGAAGTTTAAAATGGTTCATAGAAAAGTTTCAAATTTTATCATTTTCACAACAATCTAGTTGTTAATTTGGTGTCATTAGCCTGTCAATTTTACAATGATTATATGAGTTTTGATATGGAAATAAAAATTATTTTAATCGAACCCTCGATGGGCCCAGTTTACACAAATGGGTCATAAGGTTTGATTTGTTGAGTTATCAAGAACAAAATGATAAGAATAACATAATCAATTTGTGCTTCTATGTAAAAAAAATCATAATCTTTGGCTTCATTTTTCTCCTGTCATGAATTTTGTCATTTGGGATGTGTGGAAGTTTAGGTGTTTCTATTTTCATTGACTTTAATTTCATGTTATTTAAATAATTTAAATATTTTAGTCATTTTATCATTGGTATTAAAATGATATTTGTTTTATTCCAAATTTTCATTAAGTTGGGAGTGTCAAAGGACTTTAAATGGAAAGAGTTGGTATTGATTAAGAATACATGTAGCACAAAGGTGCCAATTTGCAAATAGGAGAGGACAAAATTTAATGAAAGTTGTTATGAGTTTCTTTAGTGTGAAATTATTCCTCTTGGTCCAAGTCAAATTTCCTCTATAATGCTTAAATGAGTTTTATTTTTATTGACATTTCATAGCAGATTCATACACATCTACTCATGATAAACAATAATAGAACCCTATGCTTCCTTAGTTGGATAGAGATCATTAGACCATATTAAAATAAATCGACAAACACTTCAATTTGAGATCATACAAAATATATGGATAGAGACAAACACATCTATCCATCATTAGTTATGAATAGGAACAAACATTTGTATGCACAATAATTAAGATTAGGGTAAACACATCCAATCATAATCAGTCAATAAATGTGATTGGGGACAAAAAATTAAAAACACATACATCATCTTGTGAATATGGATAAACACATTCATTCACACAAATTGGGTATGGACTTTCCTTTACCCATACAAGTCCTTGAGCTTTCCTTTTCACCATGAGTGTTCTTATGTTACTATTTTTATCCTCTCACATTGCACGGATCAACAATCGTTGTAAGTGCAAAGTGTAATAGAGTAAATCATTACTTAAGAGGCTTATTTTAGTTTATTGTAGGACAATTATTTGTTTTTGTGTGTCATCTATAAGAACTCAATGTATCTTCAATTTCTCAAATCAAGAGCATGTTTATGAGAAAATAATGTTTCCTCCCCCACTCCTTGATGTGAATTTCTCAAAATTATAGAGGATTGTTGGGAACCATCGATCATGCACTCCCATACCTATATCTCTCTTTTGTTTGGATCTACACATACAATTATAAGGAAACTACATTAAAAAATGAAGTAGATATCCAATATCGTCAATCTGAAACACCAAATAACCCTCGCATAACAAGAGAGAAGCAACAATATAAGATTCTATTTTGGACCATATCAAAAACCACAATATGATACGAGAGGCCTTGCTAATAAAGGCAAGGTGAGAGGAAGGATTAGACAAGATGGTGATGTGTCACAATCCTATAAATGAGACAACAAGGTGTTGACTTAGGTAACTAGTAGTTTTCATGTGATAAGATAAGATCATGTGACAACTAATCAATCTTCTAGAAGGACACCTAGGACCTAAGTAAACGTAAGCCATGTGAATAAGTCTTGATCTACTCGATCTAGGAACTAGTGAAAATTACTAGGTACGAGACCTTACTAGGTCCAAAACCTTATCCACACCAATATAAATATCAAGAGCCATATCGCATAGAATCCACCCCATAAACATACTAAATAAATTAAGAAGCAATCGTTGATGATCATAATTAAAAACTATGTATTACCCAATGATTTTGATGTTGAAGAGATCAAAACCATGAGTCCAAAGCTTCAAATACCATGTCAAATAGACTAGCACCTTTTAAATTAATTCTATTACCACTATACCATTATGTTAAATTGGTTTCCATAGACAACATAATGAATCATATTATATCATGCAACCACTCATTGTGAAGCTCCCAAAATTAGCAATCCAATATTTTTGAAAACTTGTTAATTAGAGCTCAAATGAAAAAGTTATGGCTAAAATTGCATAGGCTATCAAAACTATAAAAATAATTGCATTTTTATGAAGAACATTTTATACCTAAGTTATCTAATTTTAGAATTGATCTATGCATAAAAATTAAAGAGAAGATATGACATATAATCACTCATTTTAAAGCAATCAAAATAAAGAATATAATTTGTAGACCCATGTGAGACCTCAACTCTATCACCATTTGATTTCACCTCTTAAGGTACCCTTGATTACATCTTCCCCATGAATCATTTGAAATTACTCCTACTTTGTGACCATTTCAAAAAAAAAAAAAATTGTATGATTGTCAACTTATCACACTTTTGCATTTAATCATCCCATTTATGAACTTAATTAGTTGATAGGATTTTAATGCAAAGACAATAAATGCCTAGAATAAAAAATAAAAAATAATTAAGATAACACCTTTAGAAAAGAAAATAAGTTAACCCAAAACTTAAAAAACTAGTAAAGTAATTTATACAATATTTGAAACAAAATTAATAGTACACAAATTATCGATCATAATAGTTCCTACCCTAGTAGGGTCTAATGATTATTATCATGACATCATATCTAATAGTTACTTGGTCAATTGTGAAATCTAATTTGATTTTATCTACCTTGCATTTATTTTGCTTAAAACTTATGTGGGTTTAATAAAGGATTTAAGCTTCTTTTCAATCTTGATCTCTTTCAAATGCATTAAATTTGTTTGAATATCATGTTTTATTTATTTAAATAGTAAAATAAAAGGGAAAAATTGTACCATGCAAATCCCTTTTCATTTTAAAAGAGAACATTAGCCATACAAACTACATTGCATGTTATAGGAGGAACACATGATCTCTACCCCGCAACTCATTTCAATTATTCCAATCACTCATGCTAGTTGACTACAAATATTCCTAAAGATGGCCAAAGTATTAAAAATCCATAAATCACAAGGTTTCACAATAAATAGAGCAATAATTGGTTGTATTTGGTCTTTGCGTGTTTCCTACATTCGCATTCCAATAATATAAATGCATTACAAAAATAAAAATAAAAATGTCTCCAAACAACATGAACACAAAACTATTAAAAATATATTTATTTCTCCTCAATATACTATTGTAAAACAAGGTGAATAAAGCTTTCAATATGAACTTAAACTCAAAGTATTGCAATTTTGAAACTAAATATTAACCATTAGCGAAGTGATTGCAAAATCAAAACAAAAACAAGAAAGCCATTGCACATAAAACACCAGTTTTACGTGGAGAAACCCTTTCAGGAATTTTTTTTTACTATATAAAGGCAAGTATATTACTAATTCAATGAATATTATTGTAGGAATTATGAATTTTGCAAGACCATAAATAGCTATAAACCTTCACAATTGAGAAAATAAATATTTCACCAAAAATATATTTGATATTGAGATTGAGATAATTGAAAATGTACATGAGCTTTGCTTATATAGACAAGAGCAGTTATGAGAGCACCAAGAAGGTGCAAGGGTAGGCACAACTACCTACCAACTATTGGTACAAATATTAATTTAGGTAAATTATTAAAATATAATTAACTTTACCTACTACCTAGGAAAATGATATGCCTAAGTAAACTTAAGATTGTGAGTAAATATAATTTACTCCAACACCCCCCCTTAAGTGCAACTTAAGGAGAATATTTTTATGTAATATGGGAAGATGGGTCTGGCTATTAGGCCATGTTAGGTACCCTTACACAATGCAAATGCAAAGAAATGAATCTCTCGCAAAGCGAAGAAAAGGAGAAACCCTGATGGGATAAAAATTCTCTCAAAAAGAGTGAAAAGGAACAAGCAAATTATGATGCACAAAGGACTCAAGATCCCCCAAGGACTACATACATCATGAATGCCATGTTACCATATAGTATCATGTATATGCAATCAAATATCTCCCCATAGGAAGGAAGAAGAGAGATATAATACCCCCCCGATAATGAAGAAGCTCCAATGCCAATGAAGTATGTTGGAAATAAAAGATGATCAAATGTCTACAAGTAACAGATCTTCCCTTAGGAAGAAACAAGTCCATCGAATGATGAAGAATCCATGCCATGTCTAATTGAAAGGAGGAGGAAGGAAGTCTCCAAATGTGAACCTTTGAAAACTAAATGGGAGCCTTCAAGCTCAAAGAACCCATCACACAAGCATGATCAAATTGAACCATGAAATGTGATAAATCAAGTGAAGGAGGAGACTAATGAATGCCAATCTCCAAATAAGGTTAAGAGGAATACTAAACTATGATGAGACTGTCATCAAAGAGAAGAGAAACTCCCTCAGGTATGTCTCCCAAATTTGCAATATTAGACTCAAAAAACAAGTCTGAAATACCATCCAAGTACTCATCCCACACTACAAGATTTGAAATACTATGATCATCCTATTGAGTAGTAGAACTCAATTTCAAAGAAGTAGGAGATGGGGGAGTAGGAATCTCAACACTCATCTGAAGAACACAATGATTCAAGTGTCCAAACTTCTCCTCACAAACATGGTTCACCCTTGATGGAAGGGTGTGAACATCAACCAAAGGAACATCATCATCAACAACAAAATGAGAAAATGAATACATGCTAGAAGCGTGATCCACAACTCCTGTTAGCAACAATAACTTTGTTTTCTTTCTCCACTCACGATAGTTATATGTAGTTAGAGGTACAACTTTTGAAAAATCCATTATACAATCAATAGTACAATAGAACAATTGAATATCCCCCCACGATACAAGAAATTAAACTCCTTTCTACAAGATAAATTGATTAAATTTTAAAAATTTACAACAATGTATTCAAATGTAACAAATCGGCAACTGATTGAAATTAAGAAATTTTAGAACCAAATCCACAAAATGTGCATGAATATAACTAATGTGCTCATCAATACCTCCCTGATGCAACTTGAATCGCGAAAAATGGAGTTCGGAGCCAAAACAAAGAGCTGACTTCAACTATAAAAAAAACAACCAAATAGTATAATAACTAAAAATTACCTACACCACAGTAAACTTGATAGAATTAGCTTTCCATCGATATCTCATTTATAAATTTTTGCCTTTGTTTGCCAAGGTTACATTAGTTTGAAAAAAGGGCCTATTTTAGATACTTTGGAAAAAATGGTCACCAAAAAACACTCAGGAGCTCAAAACAGATCACCTATGTGACCATAGGATCAACAGAGACCGAAAAAAAAGTTAGAGAATATGGTGGGCACTTCAAATGAGTGCATGGGTCCCACCATCAATTGCCAAAATGATCCACTAGCTCATATATCAGGCTTCACCTTGAGTGAGCACCCTGATCAAATAATAAGCAACCTGTTAGCTAGCTTTTCCCATTAAAAAATCAAACACAATATGTGGGATCTATGAAACCCTAAAATGGTGATTGTGAGACAATGTATTGCAAGGCCACAAAGAGTTGATCACTTTCCATAAATGACATGCCTTCAAATAGAGAAAATCGGACCAATCAATGGAAACACTCCTCATAAGCCGCTTCACAATCTCAATGTTGAATGGGAAAGAGGCTATTCAAGCCACAATAATGTCGATCTAATTCAAAAAAATCTAACAAGGCCAGATCAAATGGAATTAACACCACTAAACATTGATCCATGCTACATGAAACAACAGAGGAAAGAGCCAAAATTTGAGATGAGGGTCTTGGAAGGTGTCACTCAAGACTTTTTGCTACCAATTAATAACCAAGGGACAAAGACCCAACAAATAAATGATGTGTTGCCAGAACCATGAATCAAGTAGGCACAACGAGCTCATGCCAAATACATAGACTTAAATTTGTAAAAAATAAAAGGTCAACCCAAGGAGCTGCAAATTGTATTAAATCATTTGCAAGAGTTATCAATGATTGGACAACTCGAGTGAAGAGTTGGAATACTAATCACAAGTGTCGGAAAACTCCAATCAAATATGTTAATGCCAATAACCTTCATGAAAAAGGAAACAAAGGGGTCGATGCATAAAAGGTTGTAGAAGATCAAGGCGTATGTGATGGTGGAAAATGGGATTGGGTGGTTTAGGACCTAACCCCACTTTCCTCCACACATTGGAATACAAAAGAGCCTAAGGAAGTGATTCACTTTGAATAACTCTTGTGAAAGAGGGTCAAGGAATACTCATAGGGTTTCTATTACTTTGCTTCTATGAAAGGGAAGTGAGCTAAATGTGCAATAATGATGAACTAAGCTAGGGAGATGAATAAAAGTGAATAACAGATAAATGTAGGACTAAAAATGAGATATAAACCACATAACGAAATAAAATTCTGATGTGCACTTTTCATTGTAGTTTGAGCCTGATTGAGTTGGACCAGGATGTTGGGCACCTTGGTCCATATTGCAGAGCTAGCCTGTACCTCTGGAACCTATGAATTGAGGTCCTGATCTGCAAAACTACCAAAAGCTATACAAAAATGCAGAGGACCAGGGTGTTGGGTGCCTTGGTCCTAAACCAGGGCACTAGGCGCCCTAGTACTAACTATCTGGGGCCTGTTTCTAGATCTAAGATTTTGCCTATGAGTTATGTCTTCCTGAAAGTCCGCAGCTCTGTCAGAATTCTCTAAATGCGCCTACAAGATGGAAAATGGTGTATGGGTGGCTATATGGGGTTTTGCCTTAGTCAAACCCCTTGTTTTGGTGATTTCCACCTCCACAAATAACTGATAATGTATTGAAAATGTGTGTGCAAGAATCTTATGTGTGTTTAAGATCCTAAATGTGTTGAAATGCAAGAATTAGAGTTCTATCTCACGTTATGAGCATAAAACCCTAAGTGAATGTAAATTGAATGTAAGTGCTTCAAATCACAATTGCAATAATAGATCGAAAGCATGAATGTAAATCTGAAAACAATTGTTTTGCAACTCACATAAAGATATGAAAATAAGATGAAATCATACCAAACCTTGAGGGAGAGGTACAAGTGAATCAATAGTCAGTGATCTCCTTATTATTCTTCAATATCTCCAATGTTGGCAACAAGGCAGAAAACTGAGAGGGGGAGGTGAATAGGTTTTCTCACAAATTTTACTTAACTCAAACATAATTTCAAATCAAATCATTAACAATGAAAGCACAAATCAACACCACATTAATAACACACATAACACCAAGATTTTTGACGTGAAAAACCTGGTCAAGGGAAAAACAGCTGTGGGAACCTACCCATAATATGATGATACCCTATTAGAAGTATATGAACTATTACCCTGCTATAATTTAATCTCACCAATCATAGACATCTCAAACTCATTTTGCATGTCATCAACAAACTTCTTGCACAAACCAACATTTCCACCAAAAATAATAATATCAACAAATACCTCAACAATTAAGATGTTATCATTATCAATCTTGAAATAGAGATTACTATTAGCAGTACCTTTATTGAATTCTAGCTTCATCAAATACTTATCCAATCTAGCATACCAAGCTATTGGAGATTGCTTCAATCCATATAGTGCTTTCTTCATTTTGCAAACCATATCTCCCTGATCTGTAAACTAAAATCCATCTGATTGCTCAATATAAACTTCTTCTTCCAACTCACCATTAAGAAAGGTTGACTTTACATCCATTTGATAAACTTTGAAGTATTTGTAAGCAACATAAGCAATAAATATTCTAACAATTTCAATTCTTGCCACCAGAGCAAAAGTCTACTCAAAATCAATTCCTTCAAAATGAGAATATCCCTTACAAACAAGTCTTGCTTTATTCCTAACAACTTCACCTTTTTCATCCAATTAATTTCAGAAGACCCATTTAGTTCAAATTATATTTTTGTCCTTAGGTATGGGAACAAGAATCCATGTATTATTCTTTTCAATCTAGTTCAATTCTTCTTCCATTTCTTTAACCCAATTTTCATCTTTTCATGCTTCACTAACATCCTTAGGTTCAATCTTTGAAATCAAGCAAAATTATTTAGCAATTCTCCTTCTATTCATCACACCTTTATTCTTATCACCTATGACCTGATTCTCTGAATGATTCAATCTTACATACCTGGGAGTCTTAGGATTTTCTCGATTTCTAGACTCTTGAGCTCTTTCTTCTGCACTAGCACTTGTACCTTCTCCTTCATTATTAGGATTTTCTAGAGCAATCTGAATTTGATTATGGGTCTGCACTTGCTTTCCTTTATCACGGCTAACAATCTAATCATCTGAAATATATCCAGAGCATCTGGGCTAATACTCATTACCTTCATCAACTTTCACATTAGCACTTTCAAATATCTTCCTCAATGTTTAATTATAACACTGGTAGGCCTTGCTTTGAGTAGAATAACCAAGAAAAATTCCTTCATCACATCTAGCAACAAACTTCCCTAGATCTTCATCTCTTCTGATATCATATTTACTACCAAAAATTCTGAAATATCTAACTGTAGGAACACGACCAAACCATAACTCATAAGGATTCTTAACGGTATCACCTTTTAAATGTACACAGTTAAAAGTGTATACAACAATACTCACAACTTCTCTCCAATAGATATGTAGAACATTTCCTTCAATCATCATTGTTCTAACAGCTTCGTGAATTGTTCTATTCTTCCTCTCCACAACACCATTCTATTGAGGGGTCCACAGAGAAGATAATTGTCTCTTCACCCCATGTTCTTCACAAAATGCATTGAACTCACCGAAAGAAAATTCACCACCTCTGTCAGATCTCAGACAATTGAGCTTTAGTCCAGTTTTAGTCTCAACCATAGCTTTGAAAATATTGAACTTCTCCAAGGCTTCAAAATTTTCCCTCAAGAAAGTAACCCACATCATCCTTGAATAGTCATCAATCAACAACATGAAATACATGTCTCCCTGCAAGCTTCTCACTCTAGAAGGACCACACAAATCAATATGCACAAGATCCAATAATCCATTATAACTATATTGTTTTCTTTTAAAAGTAACTCTTGTATGCTTCCCTAATTGGCATTCCTTGCATAGTGGATTAGTAGGCTTTACCAACTTAGGAAGATCTCTCACTACTTGAGTAGAACTTATCTTAACCGTGCAATCAAAATTCACATGACACGTCCTTTTATACCATAACCAACTTTCATCAATCTGAGAAATCAAACAACTTTTACCACCAACATTCAAGTGAAAGATATTACCTTTAGTCTTTGTACCTGATGCAATCTTAATTCTAGGACCACTTAAGATCTTACATTTTTCATTGTTGAATTCCAAGTCATAACCCTTGTCAACCATCTATCCAACACTCAAAATATTATGCTTTACACCTTCTACATACAATACATCATATGTGTTATGCTTGATAAACCTAGAGGATCTAGTTAATACTAAGAGGGGGGTGAATCAGTATTAACAACTCTCAACACCAAAACAAACTTATCTCAGATCTGAAAATATTCAACACTTAAACCAAATCTTCATAACAGTTTTCCTTATCAGATCTAGATAATCATTTTCTCTGATGAAAACTTATTAATTAGATCAACCATCAATTCAATATCATATCAACAAACACAGTTACCAACTTATTAACTGATAAGAATGCTTCATCAGTCATATAATCACCAATACCAGTAACCACTTTAAGATTTATGATAAACAAACATAAACTGTCTTTACCGGTTATCAGAAATAAAACATGAACATCACAGGAAAATCATACCACACATGAACACCATGTTTTTCACGTGGAAACCCAAATAAAGAAAAACCACGGTGGGAATTGGTACCCACAAATATTTTGCACTCTTTCGGAATGTGTGTTGTTAGGAGCCACGCTCGGTTAGAAGCTTACAATGATGTCCTGTTAGGAGCAGACCTTGTTAAGAGTCACCCGGTTAAGGGATTTACCTTAGCAGTGTTAGAAGATTTGATCTGTTAGGATCAACTTCGCAAGAGGATTTAGAATTCAGATATTGAGTCACCCTGCTAGGGGATTTTACAATGTGAGGCCTGTTAGAACCTACCCAGTTAAGGGATTTTAGTTGTTGTAATTGTCAGAGAACAATAGTGAATGATTTGTGTATAGCATTGTACTTCTTGCTTGATCAAATCCAATTAAGTTCTAAGTTTGCATCTCTTTGCCAGATGTTCTGGTGTAGGAGAACCTAGGACTTAGACTATCTAGTTTTTCAATTTTGGCTTGTACTGACCCTAGCCAAGTCAGTAGTGAATAAGGACTCCAGGAGGGTCCAAGAGTTAGTGTTTTGAGTCAATGTGGGCCTAGTTTGAGTTCATTCTTCTTAGGTTTGCATTTTTGTGTAAATAGTGGATTTGAGTAGGTAATTGACCTTCTTGGTGGTTAAAAGTGTCAAAAATTGGTATAGGAATTAGGGAGGGTCAAGTTAGTCTTAGGAAAGTTTAAAAAGTCATTTGTGATGACTTATAATAGGTCTTATAGGTTGAAAATATCAAAAAGTGCAAAAATGCAAAGTTGCAAAAAGTTGTCATGACAACTTTTGTCCTAAATTGGTTAGCAATGGAGTTAGGGATTGTCCAATGCCCTAGTATGATTCCACACATGGGAATTCTATAATTACCCTCTCTTTCATGGTTACCAATTTTGGAGAAAGTGTCATGTAGGTTCAACAATCTGAAACTACTCATTTTTAGACTAGTTTGCAGCATTTTGGCTTGATTTTACTCATTTTGTAATTGAAAATGGATTGAATCCATTGATCTAGAAATGGATCGAGTTTCTCTAGTGTTTTATAGTATTTTTTTTTCCATTTTAATATTTTTAGACACTTTTCATTTGTGTTTTCTTGCTTTAGTTTCCAAACAGCCAATTTTGGCTTGTATATAGCAGTTTTTTGTAAATATGGTTGCCCCATGAGTTCCACACATGCTGCTATCACGGCTTGTTGGGAAATTGAGGGAAACCACCTATAAAATGTACATATGAAGGGTAAATTTATGGAGAAGAGTTTAAGAATGACTGTCATCTTGTTCTAGGCGAGTCCAGGAGCAACCCGACTAGAGGAAATAAGGTGAAAACGTGGTGTAAAGTGCAGGGGTGAATGCCAAATCACTTTCCAAGATTTTGGAGGGGTCCAAGGATTTGGGACAGAGCTCCCAATGCAATATGAGACATGACAAGTTCATTTAATACTCAAACCCCAATTTGACCATTCACTGTCGATTAGAGGCCTAGAAAACCCTTCAAAACCCTCATTTTGGGGTTAGCACATTGAATGGTGGAAAAAGAAGCCAAAACCACAAAAATCTATTGAGGTTAAAGTAATAATTTAAGGAAATACAAAATTTTTAGGGGTTCTTTTGGACCATTTTCACTCAAGCCCTAAAAAACCAGTTTTAGGAGGCCTAATTGGGCTAATTCCTTGTAGCCCTTTTCTAGGCAAGATTTTGGAATCGGTAAGAAACCTAAAGTTTGCAACCCTCAAATGGACCCCAAATGCATTCAAAACATGAAAGAAGACACATCCACACCTTTGCATCATCTCACAATGGTAGGAGTTCAACTTGACAACTTGAAGCCAAGAAGCCATAATTGAGCACATGGGAAGCACTGTGAATTGGTAGGGTTCCTAGCCAAAACACTTGAAGCAAACACCTTAGAAAGGTAAAGAATCAAGCCCTAGAAGAGACTGAGAAGGACTTAGAGGTCTAGAGAGAAACTAGGCCTGGTGAGTTGGTGGAATTGATCAACACTAGCTAGGTGAAGTGTTGAGCAAACTAGGTGAACTCCCATCATCTTCTCACACACACTGGTTCGACTTCTCACACTTCTCAAAATAACCAACTCTCCAAAACATCAACCTTGTCGACATAAATAAATTTTACAACTAGGTCGGCATCAAAACCCTATGACTTACTACATAGATCATCACAAATCTTTACAACTCATTACAGATCATCATAGGGATCATTACAATCAATTACAAATCAATATAGGTCGTTGAATTATCATAAATCATCACAGCAAGTCGATCTGGTACAAAGTCAAACCCTTAGCACATTTCGCTAAGCACTTTGCACATTCCCAAGAAATTTGTTCTCCAAATGCGCCAAAACATCTTTCAAACTCATCACGTGGTTTGTGTCATGTTATCATCAACGCGTGAACTTGATGTAGATCACCGCCAAACCATAAATCATTACCGATTAAGAGAATTCTTTACCGATCCTTAAACCCTTCTTAAACCCTGGCAAAACTTCATCAAAAATTCAAAACATGCCTTCCAATAACCATCATAGGATGCAATTTTAGATACATACTCAAATCCATCATAAAATATTATGTATCAAACCACAAGTCACCAAACATCGCCAATCACTCGATTCCATCAAAACCTATCTGCTTTACTAGTTAAGGTCCTAATTCGCAGCCTTGCTGGTAAACTCGGTCAAACTCTTCCTCTGGTAGACCAAATCACTTAGCCAACAAGTCAATCACCTAAAACCAACTGTAAACATCATTAAACATCAGTTGAACCTGGTTGCCATCAATGACAATATAAATAACCGATAATGTTATTTTCCTTAAACATCATTAAACATCAGTTGAACCTGGTTGCCATCAATGACAATATAAATAACTGATCATGTCATCTTCCTCTACCGATACACTCATCCACCATCATCTCATCTTCATCAGTTATGCCAAACATGCTAGCAATGCTTACCATCAAGAGAAATGAAACCTCTACCATGAATTATACCAGCTTTGTCATCACCAAATCTTACTACATCATACTTTTGCATACTCACAAACTTACTCTTATCACCTATCACGTGATGAGAGAAACCACTATCAATAACCCATTCATCTTTCTCTTCAACTTTAGCAGCTAAATCTTTCTCCTCATTAATGCAGCTAGTAGAATTAGTAGTCACCAAATCATCTTCCTTGATAGCAATAAGCACCCATTCATCTCCTGAATTTACCTTATCGGATTCATCATCTATCACACCTTCATCAGCAACATAAAAACATTTCTTTTGATATTTATGCTTATATGGCTTGGACTTAGGAACTCTTTCTGGACACCTTGAAGCAAAATGTCCTATTTTATTACAAGAAAAATATTTAAGAGGCAATTTTCCTTCATACTTACCGACTCCTTTAGGTAATCTTCTGGAAATAAGGGCTTCAAGCTCCTCAAACTCTCTTTCTTCTTCTTCAAGTTCTCTCGTCTCCATCTCATATCTGGACACCCTTGTATAACTTTCTCCCAGATCATATTTCTGCTTCTCAAAAAAGTAGCTTTGAATGCAGATTCTAACTTAGGAAGAGATTCACCAAATTCACTCAACTCAAAGGTAGCAAGCTTTCCAATCAGCATGTCTCTAGTCACATTTGTCATCGTCCAAAACTCCTCAATAGCAATAGCCTTGTGCCTGTAGGAAGGAGGGAAGGATCTCAACACTTTACCTACAATCTCTGATTCTTCGAACACTCCACCGACACATCTGATATTCAACACAAGCTCATTCACTTTCTGCATAAAAGAGGTAATATTCTCATCTTCACCCATCTTAAACAACTCATACTTTCCCTTCAAGCTCTGCAACTTGGCAATCTTCACATGGTTGTCACCTTCATACAAAGTCTCTAGTTTCTTCCAGATCTCATGAGCAATCTGCAAATCCATTAGATTAGTCATCTCAAAATCAATTAAATCACTCAACAATGACTCCTTATCTTAATATTGAATTCAACTTCCTTTATCTCATCCGGAGTTGTAGGACCATTCAGAGTAACATTATACACATTCTTAGTAATCTTCACCGATTCATCTCAAGTGATATTCCATCTGGTTTTTCCAAAGAGTGTAATTTATTCCATCAAATCTCGAGCTATCCTTCTTGTAAGCATAGGTTTTCATCCTGGATCACCTCAAGCGGTCAAGCTTCTTTTAGAGGATCTAGCTCTGATACCAATTGTTGGCAACAAGGAAGCAAACTAAGAGGGGGGGTTAATTAGTTTTCTCACAAACTTTACTTAAATCAAACACAATTTTAGATCAGATAATTAACAATGAAAGCACAAATCAGCACCACATCAATAACAAACATAACACCAAGATTTTAGATGTGGAAAACCTGATCAAGAGAAAAACAACGATGGGAACCTACCCACAATATGATTATACCTTGTTAGAAGTATATGAACTATTAATTGGGGAATGCACATACATTCAGACACACAGCCTAGAGCTCACTACTCAAAACACATTTGATGGTCTGACCAATTTTTTTTCCAAATTTTTAGGGATGCAAGGTGTATGCTCAGATTGTGGTACCTGCAAAAGAGGCACAAACAATACAAACACACCAATGAGACATTGCATTAGAGATTAAAATTAATCAAACACATTAGTTAATTAAAAACTCTCAAAATCATCTCATTGTCCTCTATCTCTAAAGATCTTCAAGATTCAAGGTGGCCCTCACTTGGAAGAGCACGTGATCTTTAAGATGACAACCTAAAGAACGAGATTTAAATGATATGGTCTAGGATAAAAAAGAATGCAACTAAGATCCTAGGTAGATGATCGAATGATATGAAAAGATGAAATGCAATATATAAGACTAAGATTGATTCCAAATTGAAAGCTTAGGTGTGCTAATTAAACTAACATGAAGATTGCTATGAAGTTGATATACAATGACTATGAATTAAGCTAGCATGAAAATGGGATTGGCATGATACTATCAACATGATGAAAGCTAAACTAGCATGCAACTAAGATGATCTAAGTGCTTGAAGATCACAGATTGAGCTCCTTGATAACCTACAAAATGATTATAAATTTGATGCACAAGATGATGGATGGATTGAATGAAGGAAGGGGCTCTATTTATAGAGAAAATAAAGAAATAGATGGTTGAGATTGAGTAATCTCAACAAGGGATAGGATTGAAAGTTATCAATCCATGAGGGGAATTCAATCCAATCCCAAGTTGACAAATGTCACCTTGAGATGGCTTGAGAGGATTCTAAGAAAGCATTAGATGCTAAGTAAGCATTAGGGGTAACCTCAAGAGATGACATCATTGGATAATGTCATTATCCAAGGGAGAATGCTATTGTCCAAGAGGTAAACTCTTGTGCAAAGTTGAGGGATGGCCAAAGGGACAACCATCATGGGCTAGGATGATGTCTTGTAAGAGGCATGAAATTCTCTTTGAAGACTTTGGAGGTTAACTTGTTGAAATTTAGATAACCTTACAAATTTGGAAGACTCAACAGGTTAACTTGTTGAATAATGTAGAGTCTTTTGGGATTTAGCATAACGGATATAGTTGCAGGTGATGCAGTTGAAAACTGATGACTGCACAGGTAAAGGATAAAAGTCTATTTGTGATGAAGAGATTGAGATTTTGTGATTAGATGAAATGATCAGTTATTTGTGTTGTCATTGATGGTAGCTAAAGTCAAATGATGAATACGAATGTTCCTGATGTTTTGTTTTGTCATCTAAGTGATTTGGTTTACCAAAAGATAGGGTTTACTGACAGAGAACTGAATTTTGTGAAATAGGAGTTTAACCGATAAAGCAGAGATATTTTGATTGAATCAAACAATCAGCGATGATTAGTGATTTGCAATTTGGAATGTAAACTTGTATCATGGAAAGGAGTATCTGACCAAAACCGAAACTTGTGAAGATTATCGAAAGGCAAATTTCAAATTTTTGATGAAACTTTGATAAGGTTTTAGTAGGGTTTAAGACCGGCGAAGATATCATCAAACAGGTAATGATTTTTGTTATGACGGTGATCGACAGAGAGTCTACATGAAGGTGGTAACACGACACAACTTGCATGAAAATATTTGATTGTTGTTTTGGCGTGATTCAAGGAAGAATTTATTTCAAATCAATGAAACGCTTAGTAGAGTGTTTTAAGGTTTTGACTCTGGTACAGATTAGATTTTCGTGATGGGTTACGATCAACCAATGGTTGATATTGCATTGTAATTTGTTGTAATTATTTGTATATCGATTTGTGATGATCTCTTATGATTTGTATTGCAAATTCATGATGTAATTAGGGTTTAGTGGTCGAGCTAGTTGAGATGGCTATTTAGGATGACATAGTTGATGTTTATGGTGTCAGTGGTCTTAGAGAATGTGTTGAGATGTCCAAGTGAAGTGTGAGATCTTCCTGAGAGTTGCAGAGTGTTGAGCATAAATGGATCTGATCGAGCAAGCAGATAAGTGCAAGTAATAGATTATTTTCTTACTGTTATTCCCTAACAGTTGCATCAGGTTCAATCCCTTAACCGGGTAGGTCCTAACAAGCCTTAAACATTTAAGTCCCCTAACAGGGCAGCTCTCAAAAGAGTGCTAAATCCTCTCACGAGGTTGATCCTAATAGATCATCAAGCTCCTAACCAGGTTGCTAGGAAAATCCCTTAACCGAGTGACTCCTAATAGGGTCCGCTCCTAATAGGGCGTATTGTAAGCCCCTAACAGGGCATACTTCAAAAGAGTATAAATATTTGTGGGTACCAACTCCCATCGTGGTTTTTCCCTATTTGGGTTTCCACATCAAAAACTTATGGTGTTCATGTCTGGAATGTTTTTCATGTGATGTTCTTGTTTATGTTTCATTTCATGCATAATTTCTAAGACACCGGTTATGATGTTTTATTAGAATTTTATCAGAGGTTACCGGTATTGATAAGAGTTGATAGAGAAAAGTGATTGATCTGATAAGATAAGTTGGTAAATGGTTAAATCTATATGATTTCTTAAGTGGTGAAAGAATTGATTGATGTGGTAAATGATTTGATTAATGTGTTAAGTAAATCTGATAAAGAGGTTGTTAGATCTAATTAAAGAAGTTGAGATATTTGTTAAATGGTTTCAGATCTGATATAAATTTATTTTTAGGTTTAAAGTTTCAATTGGTCTTAATACCGATTCACCTACCCTCTCAGCATTAACTGGAACCTCATAGGATTAACAATTGGTATCAGAGCTTTGGTCCTCTGTGTGCATAAAGTCTAACCACTTGAGGAAAAGATTCAAAGGAAGTCAAGATGATGAAGAAAGAGGTTCCTAAGTTCAACAAGGATAACTACAAGATTTGGAAAGATGGAATGCAGATCTACATTAAAGGTCTTGGTGCACAATATTGGAAGCAAGTTGAAACACCATATGTTTCTCCTACTGCTACTCCCTTGACACCGAATGAACTCAGAGAGCAGCAAGATAACATGCAAGCCCTAGAAGCTATTGTAAGTACTTTATCTGATTTGAAATATATTAATGTTCAAGGATTGGAAATTGCAGGTGAGATTTGGGAAAAGATAGAGACAATCTATGGAGGAGATGAGAATGATCAAAGACCCAAAGAGGAAATCTTGATAGGAAAGTTTGATGACATGAGAATGCTTGAAGGAGAAAATATCGCACAGTATGGTCAGAGAATCAAATAAGTTGTTGGTGACATAAAGAGTGTTGGAGGTAAAATAAAAGATGATGCTATAGTAAGTAAAATTCTTAGAACTCTTCAACCTCAATATAATATGAGTATCTACAATCCAAGAACTTAGATCTATTTCAAAGGATAAGGTAACTATTGATTCATTGATTGGTAAGCTTACAAATTTTGAGTTAAATAGTTTTGACAATAGTGTGACAAAATCTACTGAATCTTCTTTTAAAGCTTCTGTTACCGGTTCATCTGCTAGAAAAGGAAAAGATATATGTCAAAATCATGAGTACAAGAGAAGTCATGGAAGTAACTGGGGAAATGAAGACAATGAAGATCAAGTGATGGAACTTTGAGGCACTGTTAGCAAAGAGATTTCCAAGAGGAACTGGTAAGTATAAAGGAAAGCTACCTTTGAAGTGTTTCTCTTGTAGTAAAATTGGTCATATTGTTGCTAACTTCCCTAACACTGATAAGAAAGAAAAGTTTAGAAGATTCAAAGGAAAGGGCAAGAAACATTGTTATGTTGCAGTAGATGAAGGTGTGATCGATGAGGAGTCTAAAGATGAAGATGACAATGAAGAAATTGTGTTTGTAGCCGTGAAGGAGGAACTGTCAGATGAAAAGGCACTAGTATCTCATATGGAGAATAGTGATGAATGGATTATAGACAGTGGTTTCTCACACCACATGACTAGAGATAAAATTAAGTTCATAACCCTTAATGAATTTGATGGAGGTGTTGTTAGATTTGGAAATAACTCTCCTTGCATGGTGAAAGGTAAAGGTTCAATTTCTCTAAATGGGAAGAGTAATGCCGATGATGTGTTTTGGGTTGATGGTCTAAAGCATAATATTTTAAGTGTTGGTCAGCTCAATGATAAAGGTTATTTGCTTGAGTTTAAAAGTGGAGTCTACATAATTCTTGGAGGTAATGGTGAACCGATTGCTACCAGGAAGAAAACTAGAAGTAACTTATTCCATTTGAATAGTAATATTAATAATTGTCTAGTTGCAAGAATGGAAGACAGTTAGTTATGGCATAAAAGATGTTATCATGTTAATTTTGATAATTTGGTTAAGATAAGCAAGCCAAGTGTTGTAAAAGGATTACCCCAGCTTGTCAAACTAGATAGTGTGATATACAAAGATTGTCAAATCGGTAAGATGACCTCTATTTCTTTCAAGAGCAAGAATTGTATTTCTGAGGATAATTTAGATTTGGTACATGTTGATCTCTATGGCCCTATGAGAACAAAGAGTTGTTACGGTGATAGGTATTTCATGATTTTCACCGATGACTAATCTAAAATGATGTGGGTAAAATTTTTGAAGGAAAAATTGGAAGCATTTAGTAAATTTAAATCATTTAAAGCTATGGTTGAGAATGAAACCGTTAAGAACCTAAAGTGTTTAAGATCAGACCGAGGAGGTAAATTCACATCTGATGAATTTGTTAAGTATTGTGATGAACAAGGTATCAAGAGATAGATGTCTACTCCGAGGACACCATAACAAAATGACATAGTAGAAAGGATGAATAGAACAATAGTTAAAGTAGCAAGAACCATGTTATTAGAGGGTAATGTATCCAAAATGTTTCAGAGAGAAGCAGTCAGTACTGTTGTATACACTTTAAATCGGGTATTGGTAAAGAGAGCTAACAATAAGACACCCTATGAGCTATGGTATGCAAAACCCCTTGTGTAAGTTATTTTAAATTTATTGGAAGTCAATGTTTTATTAAGAGAGATAAATACAGTGAGAAATTTGATGCAAAATCTAATGAGGGAATTTTTCTTGGTTACTTTTCTAAGAGTAAGGAATATAAAAGTTGATGATCTATCTGATAAGTCTGAAGGTACAAGCATACCAGAGCCTGAAAATTATGATAATGAGGAAAATTTTGTGATTATTGAACCGAAGGCAAAGAATAATGAAGAACCGGCAAATGCAAAATTAGATGCTCAATTGGTAAGCGATGACAGTGAGGAAGTCGATGAAGAACCTGATGCTGAAGATGCAGAACCGACATAGGAAATACCTAGATATGTCGGATTCAATCATCCACAAGAGCAGATAATTGGTGATAAGAATGTAGGTGTACAAACCACGAGAAAGATCTGAGAGAACTCATGTTTGATTTCTACAATTGAACCCAAGACAGTTAAAGAAGCACTAAAGGATGACGATTGGGTTAATGCAATGAATGAAGAATTAGATCAAATTAAGAAGAATCAAACATGGTCACTTGTTCCTAGACCAGAGGATAAGAATGTAATTGGAACAAAATGGGTCTTTAGGAATAAATTGGATGAAGAAGGAAGAATTCTAAGAAACAAGGCAAGGTTAGTATGCAAAGGGTATGCTTAAGAAGAAGGAGAGGATTATGGTGAAACATTTGTACCTGTTGCTAGATTAGGAGTAAGGATGTTGTTGGCATTTTTTGTGTATAAGGGATTCAAATTTTATCAAATGGATGTCAAATCGGCCTTTCTAAATGGGATTCTAGAAGAAGAAGTATGCATTGAACAACTAGATGGATTTTCCTTGACTGATGATAAAGACATGGTTTCTAAATTGCATAAAGCACTATATGGTCTACAACAGGCACCGAGAGCATGGTATGAGAGATTAAATGCACAGTTGATCAAAATTGGATTCCAACGTACCAGTGAGGACAACAAAATTTATTTGAAGACCGATGGAGACAATATGTTGATAGCAGAAGTGTTTGTAGAAGACATAATTTTTGGTGGAAATGATGATATGCGTATGGACTTTGCTGATATAATGAAAAAGGAATTTGCAGTGTCTCTAATCAGTGAAATAAAGTTCTTTATTGGCTTATAGGTCTAGCAATTGGATGGTGGTATCTTTATTTGTCAGACCAAGTATATCAAAGAGGTTTTGAAGACTTTCGGTATGGAAGATTGCAAACCGGTAGGAACACCGATGGTGACAAGCTGCAAGTTGTCAAAGGAAGATGATTCTCGTATTGTTAGTGAAAAAGAGTACAAATCTATGATTGGCAAGCTACACTATGTTGTTTATAGAAGACCTGATATTGCTCATGCTATTGGATTATTAGCTAGATTTCAAAAAGAGCCTAAGGAGAGTCACATGGTGGTTGTGAAGAGAATTTTTTAGTATCTCAAAGGCACAGTAGACTATTATTTATGATATCCCTATGGAAAAGATTTTACTTTGAATATCTTTACTGATGTTGATTGGGAAGGTAATGTGGATGATCAGAAAAGCACAACTGGTGGTTCTTTTCTACTTGGAGGAAGATTAGTTGCATGGACAAGCAAGAAACAAACTTGTGTTTCTCAATCTACAACTGAAGCAAAGTATGTAGCTGCATCCATGAATTGCATGCAGGCAATATGGATGAGACATGTGCTAGAAGGATTCATAATAGATATGTCTGAACCGGTGACTATCTATTGTGATAATATAAGTACAATAAATATTTATAAGAATCCTGTACTTCATTCTAGAACCAAGTACATTGAATTGAAGTATCATTTCCTAAGGGAAAGAGTTCAAGAAAAACATTGAAGATGGAATATGTGAAGAGTAAAGATTAGTTAGTTGATATCTTTACTAAGCCCTTACCAAAGGCTACCTTTGATTTTCTTAGAGGTAAACTAGGGGTTAGACCCCTACACCAAAAGAACTAGAATGTTGGAGATGCATCAATCTTTTGGATTTCATGATTATCTTTCACTAAGGATTGATGAAGGTGCAGGCTACTCCTTTGGGGGAGCAGGTCTGATGTGAAGCTATGGTTTAATGCTCTGTTATAATTTTTCTTATTTGAGTAGCAGAGATGATGGAAGAGGCAGGAGCAGAATTGAAGACAAGTGATGCATCTATACCTTTTGCATTGTTGTCAAAGTGGGAGAAGAAAAAAAAATCAGATATGGGTGAAGATCAAAAGATCAGATTGAGAGAAGCATTGGCTAAGGGAGAGAAGACAAAAGGAGGAGAACCAAAAAATGATGTGATATTGGCAAGCAAGTTTCAGATGATGATGTTACTCTGATTGCATATCTAATTAGTGTTGTCATCAATACCAAAGGGGGAGATTGTTGGTATTTGACATAACTAATACAGATGCAGATGATGCAGTTGAAGACTGATGACTACACCGGTAAAGCATAGAAGTATATTTGTGATGAAGAGATTGAGAATTTGTGATTAGATGACATGATCAGTTATTTGTGTTTCGTTGATGGAAATTGATGTCAAATAATGATTAATGATGTTCTTGATGTTTTGTTTTTTCATCTAAGTGATTTGGTTTACCAAAAGATAGGGTATACCAATAGAGAATTGAAGTCTGTGAAATAAGACTTTAACCGGTAAAGTAGAGATGTTTTGATTGAATCGGATGATCGGTGCTGATTGGTCATTTGTGGTTTGGAATGTCAACTTGTATCATGGAAAGGAGTATTTGACCGGAATCGGGACTTGTGAAGATTACCAAAAGGCCTATTTCAAATTTCTAATGAAGTTTTGCTAAGGTTTTAGTAGGGTTTAAGATCGATGAAGATATCATCAAACCGGTAATGATTTTTGTTATGACGGTGATTGACGACAAGTCTACATGAAGATGGTAACACGACACAACTCGCGTGAAAATATTTAATTGTTGTTTTGGCGTGATTCAACGAAGAATTTCTTGGGAATCAACGAAATGCTTAGTAGAGTATTTTAAGGTTTTGACTTTGGTACAAATTGAATTTTTGTGTTGGGTTACGATCAACCAACGGTTGATATTGCATTGTAATTTATTTTAATGATCTGTATATCGATCTATGATGATCTCTTATAATTTGTATTGCAAATTCATGATGTAATTGTTGGCATTCTACACTCTTATGAGAATAGTTGGTGTTGTCATTGATGGCAACCATCTAGCAACCTTCTGGCATTCATCTGGTAAGCCACTGGCATAGACATCTACATACACCGACAGCGGCAACAATGCATACCGGCACCCCAGCCCACAGGGAATAAACTTTTGTTTATTGTATTTAAATGTAATTATCTTTTGTAAAGCTGACATGGCATATTGTAAAAGACTCATATATATGTATGAGATCTTATAGGTCATTATATAGTGAAGCAAGAAAGAGATAGAGGATGATATTATGATATAATTGACAGTGAAGGTTTTGGTAATGGAATGAGCTTAAACTGGTACTGAACCCGACATAGTTGATGCTATTTTGAAGCAGTACATTGTATTGGATTTCATAATCCACTTTTGTAGTTAGTGTGACTCTTATTGAGCAGTGAGCTCTAGGCAGTTGGCCTTCCTACATGTGCAAGCCCCTCATTGTAAGTAATATTTATTCATTGGTCAGTGAGTGAATATTGTGGGTCACAAATCCCACTGAGGTTTTTCCCACACCGGGTTTCCTCGTTAAACATCTTGTGTTATGGTGTGTTTTCTATGTTGTCTTTATTGTTCTTGTTTACTGCATTAATTCTTATTTACTGGTACACTATTTTCGGATGCAAAGTTCTTAATAAGTTTAAATATTCTGCTAACCAGTTAGATACTAATTCACCCCCCCCCCCCCCTCTCAGTATCTTTGGGACTATCATTAATCCTAACAATTGGTATCAGAGCCTGGTCCTCTATTTTCAAAAGCCTAATAGCTTGAGGAAGATTCTAACACCGGTACAGAAGAAGAACTTAAGAAAACAATTGGAAGGAGCTCTTGTAGACTATGATGCAGAGAAGTTGAAGAATATCAAACTTGAAGAT
Source organism: Cryptomeria japonica (assembly GCF_030272615.1). Classification (NCBI taxonomy): domain Eukaryota; kingdom Viridiplantae; phylum Streptophyta; class Pinopsida; order Cupressales; family Cupressaceae; genus Cryptomeria; species Cryptomeria japonica. Next base: position 662,597,023 of record NC_081406.1, on the reverse strand, counting down.
GATCTGAGGACTGAATAGGGATTCAATCAAGGACTTCAGGAGAATCTAACTATAGCTCGAAATAAAATAAAAGAACTTCATGAGAAGATGCAAAATGATAATGATGAAAAGGAAACTCTTAATGAACTTGTGATCAAGTTGAGACAAGAAAACAGTACTATGAAGAATGAAATGCAAGATATGACTATGAGGTTTTGTAAAGACATTGAAGACAGGAAGAAGAATGAAGATGAATTGACTAGGAGACTCAATGATGTTGGAAATGAAAATATAAGACTCAGTCATGAAAATGATATGTTGAAGAAAAATCTGATCCATGTGCAACATGATAAAACTGAACTTATGAGACAAAAGGGAATTCTGGAAAATGAGTTGGCTACTGCAAATAAACACAAAGAGAAATTCAAGAAAAGTTCAGAGGAACTTGATGATATGCTGAAAAGTCAGAAACCAAATGGAGATACAAATGGACTTGGATTTGAAGTTGGAGAAAGTTTTGGTACTACAAACAATCACAGTAAATCGGTAAGATAACCTAATGCTTACAACTTTAATGGGAAATGTTTCAATTGCAATAAATATGGTCATAAAGAAAATAATTGTATATTTAGAAACAATCAGAACATTAATGCACCCATCGGTCAATGTTCCAAATGCAACAAAGTGGGTCATAATTCAGAAAACTGCAGAATGAATGTGAAATGTTATGTTTGTGGAAGATATGGACACTTATCTAATCAATGCAGAACACAAACCGGCATAGGATATGGAAAAGCTATTCAGAGGAATAATGTGACTTGTTATGCTTGTAACAAGATTGGACATATTGCAAAATTTTATAGAAGTAAGACTTCACCGGCAAATAATAAAGGATCCAATTTGAAAGGTAAAGAAAAGGTAGATGAGTTAAAGCAAGAATTTTCAAAACAATGGATTAGGAAGACAAATTAGAATGTTGATGAGACTATTTATTCACCAGTAGAACAGAGTAACCCTCCACCGACAAGAGATTATTCATCCAACTGAGAAGTAACCCTTTGGGGGTATTGTAGAAAATTGAATATCATGCAGATTACCCTCGGTCGATGGTGAGAAGATAGATTTCTTCTTTACCGACAGATGTGTTAAGTTTTCACTTAACCGACGAGCATTCAATGTGGTTGTTGAAAGAAATGTCATTATAAATCATCGTATTTCTCTCATTTTTGATTCATCGAGCATTCAAAATCAGCAGAGAGCGTGAAAAAGAGCTAAGGCATTCAAGGTGAAGGTGTGAAGCGATTTCTTTCAAGCATTTAGATATTGTCAAGCAGCTAAAGGTATTTTTCAGATGGCTTCCTCTTCTGCTCCCGAATTTATTGCAAACCCTACTATCATGGAAAATGTAAATGCCCAAGGCCCATGTTTAAGATAATTCCCGAAGTAGCTAAGCAAGATGATTTCATAGGTGCTTTTTCAAAAATTCCTAAAGGTGTAGCTTATGTTGAAGACCCTAGGATTTATATTCAATGCAACATTGAAGAATTAGGTTCTGAGGAATTGTTGAAAATGTTTAGAACCATAATTTGTGATGAAAATGGCACTGTCAAACCTGAACACAAAATTATGGAGACTTTAGGTTTTGTTGAGATGTTGAATATCCCTGAATTTCTAGAAAAAGTAGTGAGAATTGTCCTAAGTAGAGAACATGGAGAATTTCTATGGTTGGATTTTGTCTGCAAATTTACCCGGCAAGCAATTAGGGCAGTAACTGGTTTACCCTCAACCGGCAACAGAACAAACAAAACAAAGAAATTTCCTAACAACAAAGTAATGACCCTAACTGGAGCAACATCAGTTAGTAGATCACTAAGAGTGAATGACATCAAAGACATCAATGTGAGATTCATAAGTATGATACTTGGTTATAAGACTACACATGCAAACCGACTCAATTCAATTTCTAGTCTTTGCATTAATATTGCTTATGAAATGGTCAACAACAATACAATGATTGATGTGTGTGAGTGGCTGAAAGATGAACTCGTTGATAATTTGAAAAAGATTAAAGGAGATAAGAAAGGTACATTTCACTTTGGTAATCTTTTAGTATGCTTAATGTTGTATTTCACTAAGGAAATTCCCATTATAGGACAGAAAGACTTTGGATATGACATACTGGTAGGAAAACAATTACAGGAAGCTTTTACCAGCATGGGAACTGCAAAGGACAATAATATAACTGAATACTTTAAATCTTTTCAAGCCAAAATGAAAACTAGAGAAAGACTACCACAGAGTGTAGTGGACAAATATGATAAAGAAACTTGTTTTGTAATAAAAAAGGATGATACATGGATGGAAGTTGTACTTCCTAAGACTATATGAGTAACTAAAATGGGTTAGATCTCAACATTATTATTGAGACTTATGCAAAAGCTTTGTTAGATACACCAAGAGAACCAACATAAGAAGTTTTTGGTAGTGTAAAAACTATTGAGAGAGGTGTGAAAAAAATGAAGCAAAGGAAGAAAAGAGAAAAATATATTAGAGATGCATCAAAGAAGGTAAAGGAAATCAAAGAAAATGTTATGAACATTACTGGGATAACAACTAGTGAGTTGGAAGGATTGCAACTGAAGGCACACATTTTACTGGTTGGCACATCTTATGACAATGAGATACCAGTTGAATTCAAAAGAGGTGAGAGTAAGAGAAAACCTTCACTGGTACCCTCTCCTCCACCCAAAAGAACAAGGACTTTAAGGAAGAAACAACAAGCAGTAAGGCAACCAACTAAGAAACTAACTCCCAAGAAGAAACAAAAACCGGTCTTGCCTTCATTGGATAATTTGTTAAATGAAATAACTGATGATGGCAATTTGGCTAATGTAAGTAAATTGTATAACACATTCAAAGATTCAGATAAGTAAAGCATTGAAAATAGTATAATTTTACATCTAGATATATATAAGAAAGTTTTAATTGAAGTTGTGGATGATTTGCCCAATGAACTATATAGAAGATTGGATGCTAAGAGGATTGCAGTGATGGAATTGGACAAGAAATGAAAAGTTGAAAAACTTCTAGCTGCACATCTGGTTAACTCAAAAGAGGAAATTGATTACCTGATTTGTGAGGTTAATAGATCCATTTTTGGTAGTGGTCACCGACAAGTAAGTCTAATGGCAGGTAGAGTAAATGAGATTGCAGAGGAGACTGCTGATAAATGGGATATCTTTTTTGTGGAAAAGGAAAAACAAGAGGAAATGAGCAGGCCAAAGAAAACATTCAAGGTATATCAGAAGGATAAGGACAAAGGGAAAGGTAAAGTTGGTGGAATACCGAACATCAAGATAACTGATAATTTTCCACCACCTTTGGATACTGCACCGGTACATACTATTGTTCCACCGATTACAGACAATGAAGGTATCACACATGATAACACTAATTCTGAATCTGATTTATTATTCACCATGAATGTGGATACTTAGGAAGTGAATATTGTTGTGGATAAGGACACTACAGAGGTTAAGGATGATAATGTTGATAGTGGCAACATTGCTGAGAAACTGGTAGAGACTGTTGAGGTTGAGATCCCAACGAATCAACCATTACAAATAAAGAAATCATTGGACACTGGGAAGAATAATGAAGGTATAGATGCTGGTACAGAGAAACCTATTGAGACTGAGATACCAACAGTTGAGCATAAAGAGAAACCTACTAAGGCAGTAGTACATATTGAAGCACAAAAACCAATAATCACTGAGACACCTAAACAATCAGACAAACCTTTACTGGTTGAAATGCAAACTCAGACTGGTCCACTAGAGGATAACACAAGCAAAGTGGTTACAAATGTTGGAAGCACAGAGGTAATTAAGGTAATAGGTCAAACATCCGGCACTTCATCAAGTGAATTCAGACCTACTAATGTAACATAGGTACTCCTGGACTCAATCAAGAAGATAACTGACTATAATACATTGGCCTATAAGGCAATTGATGACACCATACCAATTCTTAAATTGATTGCACCAAAATGTAAGATAGATCATGTAAAAGATTCTTTAGGTAAATTGGACACATTGTCCAAATTCATTACTGACAATGTAATAACGGTTGATAAGGTGAATGAGGACACCTTCAAAGAGAAAGTTGAAAATGAGAAGGATAAATTCTTTGAGGACACAATAAATAAGTGTAAAGAACACTTGAATACACCATTACCGACACTGAATACTACAATTTTGGAATATGAAGAGTTGTACAGAGAAACATGCAAACCACATCTTTTGACAAAGGACATAGAAAATGAGATCAATAGAGTACAGAAAGAAATAGATGACATAGCTGATAACATAATTGGTTCATCCAAACCTATATCAATTTTTGAGCAAGAAATAGTAGGTTTTGAGGAGAAATTGGAGAAATTTGAGAAAGAGAAGGCAAGGATTAAGGCTAATGCCAGAGAACTTAAGTACAAACTTGGTCCTAAGTTGGACAATCTAATCTCTTTGAGAAATGAAATCTCTAAGGCATTAATTCAAGGAGAAAGATCATCAGAAGAGCACATGCATCATCTCATCGGTACGATCCAACAGACTGAGGCAACCCTGAATGACAGCAACAGATTCATGCAAAGTTTTAATTTGGTTTTGGCAGACATATTTCAGATTGTAACCAACCGGTTACAAACTTTAAGGTGAAATTTTTGCACTCGTTTGACAATTTTTGACAACCTTTGTCATTGATGTCAAAGGGGGAGTAGTGGACAGAGAAAAATGATTATTCAGAGGAGATCACTTGCTCAGGGGGAGCACATCTTTTTGGTAAGTTTTTTGGAACTGTTTTTGGATTTTTCTCATGAGTGTTGCTATCAATGCCAAAGGGGGAGATTGTTGGCATTCTACACTCTTATGAGAATAGTTGGTGTTGTCATGATGGCAACCATCTGGCAACCTTGTGGCATTCATCTAGTAAGCCATCGGCAGTTACCGGCACCAGCATAAACATCTACATACACCGACAGACACTTCACCGACAGTGGCAACAATGCATACTGGCACCCCATCCGACAAGGAATAAACTTTTTTTTATTATATTTAAATGTAATTATCTTTTGTAAAGCTGACATGGCATATTGTAAAATACTCATATATATGTATGAGATCTTATAGGTCATTATATAGTGAAGTAAGAAAGAGATAGAGGATGATATTATGATATAATTGACAGCGAAGGTTTTGCTAATGGAATGAGCTTAAACCGGTACTGAACCTAACATAGTTGATGCTATTTTGAAGCAATACATTGTATTGGATTTCATAATCCACTTTTTAGTCAATGTGACTCTTATTGAGCAGTGAGCTCTAGGCAGTTGGCCTTCCTGCATGTGCAGGCCCCTCATTGTAAGTAATATTTATTCATTGGTCAGTGAGTGAATATTGTGGGTCACAAATCCCACCAAGGTTTTTCCCACACCGGTTTTCATCATTAAACATCTTGTGTTATGGTGTGTTTTCTATGTTGTCTTTATTGTTCTTGTTTACTCCATTAATTCTTATTTATCGGTACATTGTTTTGGGATGCAATGTTCTTAATAAGTTTAAATATTTTTCTAACCGGTTAGATACTCATTCACCCCCCCCCTCTCAGTATCTTTGGGACTATCATTAATCCTAATAGTAACTAGGGTTTAGTGGCCGACATAGTTGAGATGGCTATTTAGGAATACACAGCTGATGTTTATGGTGTCAGTGGTCTTAGAGAATGTGTTGAGCCATCCAAGTGAAGTGTGAGATCTTCCTGAGAGTTGCAAAGAAGTGCAAGTAATAGATCATTTTCTTACTGTTGTTCCCTAACAATTGCAGCAGGTTAAATCCCTTAACCGGGTAGGTCCTAACGAGACTTAATTATTTAAGTCCCCTAATAGGGAAGGTCTCAAAAGAGTGTTAAATCCTCTCACAATGTTGATCCTAACTAATCATCAATCTCCTAATCAAGCTGCTAGGCAAATCCCTTAACTGGGTGACTCCTAACAAGGTCTTCTCTTAACATGGCGTATTGTAAGCTCCTAACAATGTGTACTTCAAAAGAGTACAAATATTTGTGGGTGGCAACTCCCACTATGGTTTTATGGTGTTCATGTGTGGAATGTTTTTCATTTGATGTTCTTGTTTATGTTTCATTTCATTCATTATTTCTGAGACACCAATTATGATGTTTTATCAGAAGTTTATCAAAGGTTACCGGTACTAATAAGAGTTGATAGAGAAAAGTGATTGATCTGATAAGATAAGTTGGTAAATGATCAAATCTATATGATTGCTTAAGTGGTGAAAGAATTGATTGATGTGGTAAATGATTTAATTAATGTTTTGAGCAAATATGATAAAGAGGTTGTTAGATCTAATTAAAGAAGTTGAGATATTTGTTAAATGGTTTCAAATCTGGTATAAGTTTGTTTTTGGGTTTAAAATATCAATTGGTCTTAATACTGATTCACCCTCCCTCTCAGTATTAACCGGAGCCTCATAGGATTAACAAAGTCTTCAACACATTTAAGAGACTTTCTTCCAAATTTGGAGAAGTGATTCCCCCAAATTAAGGGATGTGACATGATTAGACGAATTAGGCTAATTAAGGAGATGTTAGAGGGGTTCTAGAAGAATATTAGCATGCTAATGGGAAATGTAGGAGAATGCAAGTGGAGGAAAATAGGTATTTTAGATAAAATAAAATATTTATTTTAGCCAAAATGGGTGCAACTTGCATTTGTAGGATTTTGCAAGTCGGGGGACTATTCACAAATAAATAGTGATTTATTTAAATGCAAATGAATTTTTAATCAAATGTAAATTCAATTAAAAGGGAAAAGGGATTTTAATTAAATAAATAAGATTTATTCAATTAAATGGCTAGAGGGGATTTAATCAAACCTTAGTTTAATTAATTGGTTAGGCTAGAAGAAATGGATTTTAATCAAGTGTTTAATTTGATTAATAGGTTGATAGATTTTTTCAGAACTGCTAGGAATTCTTAAAAACAGATTTATTGGAATTAGTGGAGCAGGTTAGGAAGAAAGGCAAATTTGTTAGAGAGATTAATAATACGGTTTTGGCGATAATTCCCAAAAAAACCAATCCTACTTCATTTGAGGAATACCGGCCTATAGCTTTATGTAATACGGTGTATAAGATAATCAGGAAGGCATTAGAAAATAGGTTGAAAAGAGTATTACCAAATTTGATTTCCTTAGAGCAAAATGGTTTCACACCAGGGAGGGAGATAATCGATAGCATAATCCTCACAACTGAAACTTTACACACAATCATGCAAGATAGAAGGAAAGCGATGGTGATTAAACTCGACATCTCTGAAGCCTATGACAAAGTAAGATGGGAGTTTTTGATAGAGGTAATGCAGAAAATGGGGTTTGCACAAAAATGGATAGAAATCATAAAGGTATGCATATGCACCCCTCATTTCTCTATGGCAATTAATGGATCTTTATTTGGTTTCTTCGAAAGTCAGAATGGATTGAGATAGGGAGACCCAATATCTCCTTTTTTGTTTGTTATTATGGCGGAAGCTTTAAGTCACTATATTGCTAAACTTCGAGAGGAAGAGATCTAGAAGGGGATTAGAATTCATGTAGAATTGAAACCAATTACTCATTCACAGTTTGCAGATGATACCACACTATTTAGGGAAGCAACTGTATTTGAGGCAAGGATAATTAAAGATGTTATGGATTATTATGCCAATGTAGCAGGACAGTGAATCAATAATAAGAAAACCGAAATCTTTTTCTTTAATACAAAGAAGGATATACAAACAAAAATCTCAAAGTTATTTGGCTGGTCAATTGGCTCATTACCAGCAAAATATTTAGGAGTACCTATGATCGCGAGGAATGCAAAATCAGAAGTATGGGAGGAGTTGATTTCAAAGTGTAGATAAAAAATAGAGGCCTGGAAACATAAATGGCTAGCTCTTCCGAGAAGAATTCTTTTAATTAAAACAGTGTTATCAGCCATGCCGATATATGCAATGTCAATTTTTAAACTATCCTCCAAAGCTATACAGACTCTAGAAAGTTTCTTCAAAAGGTTTCTCTGGGAAGGAGCTAACCAGGTTAAGAAAATACCACTCATTGGATGGGAGACTGCATGTAGCTCGAAAGAGGAGGGAGGAGCAGGGCTCAGAAATTTAGAAATGCAGAACTTGGCACTTGGAGCCAAATTAATATGGAAAATATACCGCTCACCTGAGAAATTATGGTGCACAATTATACAAAAGAAATATTTAGATAATGATGATCTAGCTAGAATACTAATAGCTATTGACACCAATGGAAGATCTATGATATGGAAATTCATAAAAGAATGCAGATATATTATAACTGACCATATTTCATGGAAGATTGGGGATGGAAGAAGAGCCAAGTTTTGGGAGGACTCCTGGGACGGACAGGAAAGTATCAACAAAATATTTGGAGATAAGGAGTGGATTATCGAGGCTAAAAGCAAATATGGGGAATATGTGGCAGATTATGCAAGAGAAGTCTCCCCTGGGAGTGGGATATTCGAATGGAAATCCATACAATTGAAAAGTATAGAAGACAGTGATTATAGAAAACTCACTGAAATTTTGATAAGCAGAAGGATTGTTATTAGAGATAAAAAAGATGAAATTATTTGGTGTGCAGCACAGTCTGGTGAATATTCGGTTAAACTTGGCTACCAAATTCAAGAAGTGGCTAGGAAGAAGTGCGCTTGGCCCTCCATATTATGTTGGAATAAACAAGTAGCCCCACGGGCAGGCACATTCTTATGGACTACCCTTCACGAAAGGATTCTAACCAGTGAATGATTGAAGATGTATGGTATACAGGGTCCCAGTATATGCGTACTATGCAAACAAAATGAGGAATCAATAAATCATCTATTGCTTGACTGCCCCTTTGCCAGACAGTGCTGGAATTGGTTATGCAATAGTCTAGGCTGGGTGTCTGCTAGTGAGATCGGTTTAAAAAAATGGATTATCAGCTGGCCTATTTTGTATCAGAAATCTCTATGGGGTTCTTTGTGGATTATTGGCCCATCAATGATAACTTGGCAAAGTTGGAAAGAAAGAAATGAAAGAATCTTTGAGGAAAAAGAAAATACAGTGGAAAAGGTTATTGAAAAAATAAAACTCAGTATTTGTGAGGAGGCAAATGCAAAGGCTTACAATAGAAGAATTGAATATATAAATGATTGGGACAAAAAAATACAGATGGTATGGGACTCATTAATCCCACCTAACATTAATGTGGTATCAAAACAGGTAAAAAGGGCTAATGCCTTCTCGGAACCTCCAAAGGCTGGATGGTGCAAGCTCAATTTTGACAGTGCTGCTAAAGGTAATCCCGGATTAGCAGGCTATGGAAGCATCATAAGAAATGAGAACGGAGACATATTGGGAAGTATAGCCAGCAACATGGGTTTTGCCTCCAATAATGAGGCAGAAGCATTTGCTATGGTAAGGGGTCTCAAATTTTGTGTTGACCAGGGTTATACCAATGTAGAAATTGAAGGCGACTCACAATTAATTATTAATGCAACCAAAAAAGAAGCAACTCCCAATTGGAAATTACAGCGCTATTTGGCTGATATAATAAATAACTTAAAGCGATTACAACACTACAAGATTACACATGTATATCGTGAAGCAAATAGAGCTGCGGATCAACTGGCAAATGAAGGGATTACATTGGGAAAAGGAGCAGAGTTAATCATAACGAATGGTTGGCACAGAGACATAAGTTAGATTGTGAAGGAAGATTATGACATTTTTAGAAAAAAGAGTAGAACAGAAATTGGATAGGTGCCATCAAAGAGTACATGATTGTCTAGTCTTGAAACAGAGATGTCAGGGCTAAGACAATCCGAGGTAGATATTTGTAGGTTAAGGCAGGTTAGGCATTGTTGGGTCTGTTATAAGCAATCATATGTTAATGAGGAATGAGATGTACGGGAGTTATCCCCCTTGGATAACACTTATTAATAAAAAAAAATAGGTTGATAGAGATATTAATTAAACCTTAGTCTAATTAATAGACAAATAAATGATGATTAAATGAATAAAATTCATTTAATTAGTTGTGCTAGTTTTAGGTGTCTACGTTTTGCCCCTCTTTGAAGCAACGTGTGACCACATGTTGATTCAAATAAAAAATGCTCGATATGTTGTCAAAATTTTTGATATGGTGTTGTCGTCAAAACTGTCGATATGAAACCCTGGATATGAAAAGTCGATATGAAGTTAGCGTCGATATGAGATTGATATGAAATTGACATTGATATCAAACTGATATGAAATTGATGTCGATATGCCCCCTTGGGAGATAAATTGATAAAATTTACGATTTCAGGGGCAGAGTCGCGATGTATGATGATTTTTGAAATTTTTGGACGATTTTAAAAAAAATTGAAATTTTTTATTTTTTTGGAATTTTTGAATTTTTTAATATTTATCTACTAATAAATTTTATTAAAAATCATAGTGAAAAATTGATGTGGGCAAAACATGTACATGCCCCACACGTCCACCAAGGCAACACAGTCACCTATGTCAGCATGGGCTATATAAACCCTCAAGGGGCCCATTTACACCTCATTTGTGCACTTGTCATTTGGAGATTTGAGCTTGGAGAGGAGAGAAGAAATGGAGCCCCCCTACCAAAAACATCGATTCAAGCATGTTCGAAGATTCCAGCAACTAGCAAAGTACAACCCACTAGTAAGTTCATTTTTCTAACCTTCCTTGTGAATTTTTTAGCTAGATTTCCCTGTTTTTAGGCTAGATTTTTCAATTTTTCGTGTGTACGGGTGGGATTTTTTCAGTTTTTTAATTTTAAATTTATTTAGCGCATTCACCCTGTTTCGAAGTGCATCCGTTGTACGACATAGCGCATACATCGTACGGCGTAGCACATCCATCATTTTTCATAGTGCATTTGTTGTACGGCGTAGCGCATACGACGAATCATACAACACAAGTGATTTAGCACATACATTGACTGTTTTAATGCATTCGTAATAGTTTGGAGTTTTTTGAAGATTTTGAAAATTTTGACATGTGTCAATTTGATTTTTAGGTTTGTTAAGATGATTTGCGCCTTTTTGATTTGTTGATATGCATCGATTTTGTCGATATTGAGTCGATGTGTTGAAAAGTCAGTTTAGGGTCGGTATAGATCTTTGGTCAATATGAGTCAAGTCGATATGGGTCAAATTTTGATATGGGTCAATTGTCGGTATGGGTCCTGATTCGATATGGGTTGGCTGTCAATATGAGTCCTAATTCAATATGGGTCAAATGTCGATATGGGTCAATTGTCAATATGAGTCCTAATTTGATATGGGTCAAATGTCGATATGGGTCAATTGTCGATGTGAGTCCCGATTCAATATGGCTCAATTGTCGATATGGGTCAATTGTCGATATGAATCCTGATTAGATATGGGTCAATTGTCGATATGAGTCCTGATTCGATATGGGTCAAATGTCGATATGGGTCAACTGTCGATATGAGTCCTGATTCGATAGGGGTCAAATTTCGATATGAGTCTAATTGTCATCGACATGATGCTTGATAGGCATCATTGATTGACTGATTGCAATATGATACTAGATTTTCATATGTTGCTTTATTTCGATATCAATCTTGATTTTGATATGAGACTTTGATTGCAATATGATTCTTGATTTCAATATGAGTCCTGATTTCAATATGCTTCTTGATTGTGATATGATTCCTGATTTTAATATGAGTCCTAATTTCTATATGATTCTTGATTGTGATATCATTCTTCATTTCAATATGAGACTTTGATTGATTGATTTTTGATATGATTCTTGGATTGTGATAGATAGGTCAAGTTGAACCCACCTAATTGTCTACAGTGTCCAATTTGGAACTCTTTGTGTGATAGCATGACTATAGTCACTTTGATAGGAGCCCCTTTTTTATTCAGATTTAATGTTTGATTGCTTAGAATAGGTGAAACTGATATGGTACTCATGTGTTGATATAGGTGGACTTAGGTGTCATACAACTTTGGGAGTGATACCCGAAGACACTCTCCTGCGCAATCGATTGGCAGATGATGATAAATCAGTGCTCAAGGCGTGCAAACTAATTCATCTATTGCTCATGCCTTCCTATCAGAAGAATAAAGCACTGTTGATGGCCTTAGCAGAGCGACAACATATTAAGCACAACACCTATCACTTTCTGACAAGAGAGATCATTGTTACTCCTGAGGATGTCTATCAGATTTTGTTGATTTCAATCATAGGCGAGCTAGTTTTCTATGATGTGGAGGAGACTAGAGGGACTGATGTGCTACAGGAGATTTTTGGTGATCCCCATATTCTTAGATACTTAGTGGGTTGGCAGGAGATGGTAGAAAGATATGTCCCTCTTCCATCAGTTCTAGCTGGTTGGGTTGGTGGTTTCCCTCTGCGTGATAGGAGATCACAATTATTGTCAGTTGGATGGGGTCATGTACTTCAACGAATGGTGCGAGATAAGACCTGGTATGCATGGGGTATATGTGTTTTGGCCAAATTATATCATGAGCTACATCAGAGAGTGTATGACAGGGATCGTGGGTCTAGTCTGGAAATCGGGTGTACATTGCTTCAGATTTGGCCTTGGGAGCATGTAGCCATTATGCACCCCACTGTGCAAAGATCTCAACTAGTTGGGTGCCCTTATCTGTATATGTATAGATAGGCAACTTCTCATCCTATGATAGGGAAGCTAGAGTATTGAAGGCGCATATTAGATGACATGGATGCAATTTTCTAGCACCCATATTTGGATTGCGAGCCTTCGCCTAAGGATGTGATAGAGGTGCCAGTTTTGTTACAGAGTCGATACTTGATTGGGCAGATGCCCTATGTGGTGGAGAGGTTCCTTTTGTCACGAGTATACCAACAGTTTGGTCAGCCATAATCGATGCCACAGGGGACAACCTTGTATGTGAGAGTGTACAAGGAGAGAGAAAAGTGGGGGCCACCCTTGGATTACACCATATTGGCATTTGCATGAAGATTGCATTAATGGAATTTTATGTTGTCATTGATGTCAATTAACTGGTAATGATAATTTTATCTTGTAACTGATAGTAAGAGCTAGTGAAGGGAACTGTAACCGGTAGGTGACTTTGTGGAGTGAACCGGTATTGCTAAGTATTGGAGAGTTGAATTGATAAACCCTACCTGTTGATTTGATAAACCCTAACCGATTAAGTTTGGTGAGTTTTTTATATTGGTTTATGATATGATGATGAGCGATAATGATTATGACACGTATGCATATTGTATGAACAAAGTTGCAAAGTGTTTTTGGTGCGTTGAGATAATGGTTTTTGTCTAGGGAATGAGCAAGTATATTGCATGTAATGCAAAGTGCGTGATGAGTTACTGAGTTTGATGAAGCGGTGATCAAGGAGCAGTCGAGGCTATCTTGAATGATGTGTAGAGATTATTAAGTAATCCAATGGTCATACTTGAACCGACTTGTTTGTAATCTCTATGAGAGAATTAGGTTTTTGTTGTGTTACCGACCTAGTGATTTGTTTATAAGGTCGATGAGTTGTTTTGTTTTAGAGTTGGCAAAGTTTTAGTTGAGTGTGTGGTTGCCAAACCAGATGATGTATCTACAGTTTGTGTAAAGGCAGATAGGAGCATGAAAAGGATCTGAACAAGCAAGTGTAGTGCCATTGAAACATATCAGCAAAACTCTTGTTGTTTTCTAACAATTACAGTAGTTAAATCCCCTAACTGGGTAAGTTGTAACAAGCTTGGTGTTATTCAAATCCTCTAACTAGGTGGTACATTAGCTTGGATTCCAAATCCTCTACCGAGGTTACTCCTCACATGGTATTGCTTCTAACAAGGCATTATAGTCAATCCCTTAACTGGGTGGTCCCTAACATGATCTATTCTTAACAGGACTTTTGGTAAAGCTTTAACAGGCTTGGCTCCTAACAGGGTGAACTTCAGAAGAGTTCAGATAGTTATCTTGTGAGTCTCATCTCACTGTGGTTTTTCCCATTTGGGTTTCCATGTCAAAAATATTGAGTCAAGTGGTGAATGTTTTTGTGGTTATGTTTACTATGGTTAATTTGCTTAACTACTTAATCCACTTTGATAAATTCATAATAACTAGCAGCAATATGAAATGAGGTTTTACTTATGTCAGTAAAGTATTTGGATATTTGTGAGTTTCAAGTTGTTTACTGTTAATCTGTTGTAACAGAAAACTGGTTTATTCTGAAAGTGATATTGCATTTATAGTTTAGTGGCTTAACTTGATAGTTTATAGTTTACTTTGAGAGGTTGATTCTAGGATTGGTGAAAGTTTATATCAATTTTTCTATCTACTGATTCACCCCCCCCCTCTCAGTATTTGACCGGATCCTTATTCTTTCATCATACCATCACACCACTACCTGTGCAAAGTTCCACTCTCTTCCTTTTGTTTTGTGGAATATGAGGCCTACATTGACTGATGCGGGCATGCACTAGGATTATGCCCTATACTTTGCGATCCATCATTTTCCTCGATTGACAAGGCCAGGAGAGTCGATACCACCACTAGAGGTGGTTGACGATGATGGTGGTGATGGAGGATGATGAGGGGGGCGAGGTGTGGAGAGAGTGGTGAGAGGCCAACGAGGAGACCAAGGAGTGGGACAGGTTTGAGGACAGTTGGGCCGAGGTAGGGATGGTGGTAGTGGATGGAGATAGATGCTAGGTCGGGGAGACCCTGTACAGGAAGAGGATATGGTAGAAGTGGGAGGAGGAGGTGAGGAGGGGAGCTTTGATGATAGATCCGATGAGGAGATAGAGTCAAAGGAGTTGGGTGGTGGCAGGGTAGGATTGGGCGGCATGGACTTCGATGAGGAGGAGGATGTGCAACCCTTGGTACGACGAAGGAGATTGGACATGCCCCTGCCAACCATAGGATAGGTAAGCTTATCTCAGATACTAGCAGTACAAGTTGCACAGGCTCCACGACCTCCCTTAGTTTGGATCACAATGCCCTCATACCAGTAGCAGGCATAGATAGCCGGATTACAGTCCTTAATGCAGAGACTCCAGACATACTTAGTACGGGCACAGGGACAGATTACTCAGTTACTTGCGCAAATATCACAATTGACCACTTAGAGGGATAGATAGAGAGAGCAGCGATGCCGCGCAGAGAAGACAGTGCAGACCTTGTGATGAGGCAAAATAATGGCTCCATTTTGTCAAATTTTGTCATAGAACTCTTGCTTTGGTCATATGTTTGGGTAATGTATGGTTCATAGGACTTTCTTGGTTGTATCTTTTTAGTATTTTTGGACTTGATTTATCCTAGACCTAAGGTTGTTATCTAAATGATCTTTATACAGTCAATCCATGCAAATTATCTGAATTAATCTTTAAATATGGTTTAATTTATGTTATGTTAACATCAATGCATATACATGTTTTTGTGCACATTAATGCCATGATGCATGGTCAGATAAGATGAGAGGATGACTAAGCTTGTGGTTAAAAGACACATCAATGTGTCATTGGATGCAGACCCAGTCAAAGTGGAGCAGCATTGAAGAAGGTCATAACCAATTGACTGCTTCCTGGGTAGGGTGATCTGTGGAGCATTGATGATTGTTCCTAATGGAACATAAATCTAGGAAGGAGGTTGCACTATATTTTCTCAAAGCAGGGTAGTTGTTGTTGTTCTGCATTCATGCGTTGACTTCTTCTTTTAATGTAATAAATCCTGCTCACCTATTCCTCTGGGATGTGGGTTGATTATTTAGGAGTTTGTTATAAGTTTTCCTATAAATAAAGGTCTCTATCTCCTCACGGGAGTAGACAAAATGACCATAGAGTTAGTAGTATTCAATTTTCAGACTTATGTATGTGCAATCAATTTAAAGTAAATAAAATAATAGTATTATGAGCTTATCAGTTGTTATCTGAGTTTTGGATATACTCACTCAAGGGGGCCCACTTGGTGAGTAGTCCTTGTGTGTTTTTCAGTTACTTTATGTTTTGTTATAGTTGTTGTTTTGGTATTCGACTGTTCCTCCAGCCACTAGAAACAATTTGTGTGTCTGTTCCTGCAACTAAAGCAGGCAGAGTAGTTCCTGTCAGCCGACCAGAACATTTTCATCAATAGAATTTGCTTAAGTTACTTCCAATTGTGAGTTTTAATAAAGTGTTAAGTCATCATGTTTTTGCATATTTGTTTCAGAGAATTTCCTTTTCTAGCAGTAGGATAGAATGGTTACAATTTGATCTTAGTGCACATACAGTATTGGTCCATTTCAAGTTTACATCTCCAGTCCATAGAGTAAATGACCCTTTGCTATAGGAGAGGTAGCTTCTCAGTAAGGATGTCCAATCTCTGAGTTGAGTTTTTAGAACCTAGTTTATATTCCAATTGCGAGGACCAACATTTTTGGTGTCGGTGCTGGGAATGGTGCCAAACTAAGAACCTGTTGTAGCCGTTAGTTTTAAATCTTTCAGTTTTCTTTAGAATTGGTTCTTAGAATTCACTCATAAAATATGCATTCATATAAGAAGAAGAGATGCATTAGGAATATTTATTCCCTTGCATTCTTCTCTTGAAATAAACTCAAATCAAGCCCCATATATAAATCCTTTTGTTGAAGCTTTTGTGCAAGCTAGAAACCAAGGTGTTTTTGATTTATCAGAAGGAGACCTTGATTTCTTAAATGAACCCTCTGAACATAATAATGGCAGGAAATCCCCTAGGAGGCGGAGGTGCGCCTCCACCTCCATCTATGAACCCAACATTTGAATTCCCTATTCCGGACCTGCATGATAATGCAAATTTGAAGAATATACTAGCCTCCTCTCTTCCAAAGTTCTATGGCTTGGTAACAAAAGATCCAGATACCTTTTTTGTTGATTTTGATATTCTCTACAGAAGTTATGATTATACCACGGATTCCCATAAACTTAAGCTATTCCCTGCTACTCTGAAAGAAGCTGCTCTTAGGTGGTGTATGAGTTTAGGTAGAGATGTAATAAGTACCTGGGATGAAATGAAGGAAAATTGCTTGGAGAAGTATAAAGATTACTATAGAGGAATTGATTGACATGGTGATGATATCTTCTGAATGACATAAAAAGAAGATGAAAGTCTGGAAGATTATCTTGAGAGGTTTATGTTCAGTGTCAGGAAGTCTAAGCATAATACCTTGAGTGAAGAATCCTTGAAATTGATTTTTCTAAGGGGAATCAATGAGGACTATATTGAATCATTAGACCTCATGGGAGGAGGATATATTACTCAAACTCAATGGGATGACATTAGAAAGATCTGTCAAAAATATTCCAGGGCTTTTGCCAAGAAACGTAGATACTATAGGCCTGAATCTTCAACAACAAAAGCATCTACAACCGTTTCAAGGATGGAGATAATTCATCTGCTAAGGGATTTTAAGGAGGATATTATTAATAGCATGGCTACTCAATTGGATACACTTCAAGAAAAGAAGAAGCATGAAGAAGAAGAGGCAATGCTTGTTGAATTTTGTCCTCATTGTAGGCAAAATAAGGACTGCAAATATAATCTCCTTGTTAAAATTGACAGTTAGTCGGCTCCTCCAGATTTCAAGTTAGTTTATGGAGATGATGAACAACTCTTCTATATTACACAACAAAGGCTATGGCCCCCAAGACAAGGTATGCCACAAGATCCATTGTATTTTTTTGGTCCTTATATGAATTCTTATGCACAAAACAATCTGTGGCAACCTCAATATTCCCAAAACTTTGGGAATTATACTCCTCAGTCTTGGAATAATTCCCAAAATCCTTGGCCCAATTATCAAAGCCCTTCCTTTCAGTCACAGCAACCACAAGGAAATTAGTCACAACCTCAAGGTAACTGGCAGCAGTCACCTCAATGGAGGGGAGGTCAACAATGGTCAAACCAATCCTCTGGTTTCCTGCAGCCACCACAACAATCCTAACAGCCAACTTTAATGCCACCAAATGCTAATGTTGCTCCACCCAAGTCAACTCAACTACAAACATAGCCTATGCCAAATCATAATAATAAACCTCAACAACAACAACAAGTTTATTCATCTAATCCTAATCAATATCTTGCATACTCTCGCAGTATAAGTGATATTCACTCATGGTCGAGAACAACTTTGCCTGCCCCATCTCCTCCATTTATAACTAAATTACCATCTAAGGAGATTGCAAAAGATACTACACCTTACCAGCCTACATATCCTAAAAAAGTACTCAATCTGAAACTACAGGCACACCTATCAGAACACCTCCATTTCCTCAAAGATTGTAGGTAGAAGTGACTAAGAAGCAAGATGACATGGATTTTGATCTTATTGATCAATTAAAACATGTGTAAAGATTTCACTGTTCCAAGCTATTAAGGATATTCCCATATATGGTAAATCTATTAAGGAGGCATGTTTAAAGAAACTTGGATGGAAGAAAAAGGACCCACAAGCAGTCCATGTAATGGGACAACTAACTGATATAATGTTAGGAAAAGTTATTGTCCCTAAGTATTCTGACCCAAGTAGTCCTGTTGTGAAGGTAGTCATCAATGGAACTCAAATTAGGAATTCTATAAATGTTATGACCGAGGATGTCATGCAGCAACTTAGTATTACTAGTCTTTGGTCTACCCCAATAGTACTGCATCTTGCAGATAGCTCTATTGTCTGACCTGATGGGATGGTTAAGGATATTGTTGTCACACTAGATTCTTGGGAATATCTAGCTGATTTTATGCTACTCTCTCCTAAAGAAACATTGGGGGAATATCCAATCATTTTGGGAAGACCTTGGCTTGCTACAACTAATGCATATATAGGGTGTAGATAAGGGGATATGACCATTTCATATGGTACCACCACTAAAACTCTTTCACTTTATTCTCCTACACAATTGCAACTTGATCAAGAGAAAGTAGTATCGCCAGATGTAGGAGAAGAAGTAAAGGAAATTAATTTTGTTCAACAACTTATGATGTTGGCCAGGGAACCATTCATAGAACTTTGGGAAGATGATAAGGTACTCTCTAATATCAGATAAAATCATTATGGTGCAGCTCAACAATTGCCTAGTTTTCCAACATGTCCTTTACATACTCTCCTTCCATCTACCAGTTCTTTAGATTCTCCTGCATCCACATATATATTTCATACCTTGCTGATGCGGGAAATCCAAACCCCGTGTTTACCTGAAGAATCTAAAATTGAGTCAACTACTCAAGTAGAGGTTTCTTTAGGAAGATACCTGAATATCAATAGTCAGCTTACAACAAACCAAAGATTGTCCTTAACAGAACTACTCAAGGCCCATAAACAAGCCTTTGCATGGGATTATCATGATATGAAGGGATTAGATCCTAAATTGTGTACTCATAGGATTTATATCAGAGAAGATTGTAATCCAATTAGACAACCTCAACGAAGGATTAATCCTGTATTAAGGGAAATAATCAAGGAAGAATTACAAAAGTGACTTAATGCAGGGTTCATTTACCCTATATCAAATAGTTTATGGGTATCTCCTCTGGTTATATTCCCTAAGAAAGGAGGTAAATGGAGAGTTTGTGTGGACTATAGGGAGCTTAGCACTGCTACTAAAAAAGATAATTTCCCATTGCCTTTCATTGATTGGGTATTGGATTCTTTAGCAAGAATACAATACTTTTCATTTTTTGATGAGTTTAGTGGTTACAAACAAATTAGAATTACTCCAGAAGACCAGGAAAAGACAAACTTCACCTGCCCTTGGGGAACGTATGCCTATTCGGTTCTTCCATTTGGTTTGTGCAATGCTCCTGCAACCTTTCAGAGAGTTGTCCTCAGTATATTCTCATATATTTATCATGATTGCATGGAATTTATATATGGACGATTTCACTGCTTATGGGGTTACTTTTGAGGAAGCATTGCAAAATCTTGAAAAAGTGTTGCAACAATGTGAGGATCATTATTTGTCCCTAAATAGTGAAAAATGCTTCATGAAGATGCAAGAAGGGATAGTATTGGGACATTGTATTTCTCAAGTGGGTATTCAAGTTAACCCTGCCAAAATTGAGGTAATACTTAACCTCCCCGCCCCTTCGAAGTTTCTTAGGTCGTGCAGGGTACTATAGAAAATTTATAAATGACTCTAGTATGATGGTAAGACCTCTATATTCTCTCTTAACAAAGAATGTTGAGTTTGAATGGACACCAACATGTGAAGATGCATTTTCCAAACTCAAGGGAGCTTTAACTCAAGCTCATGTGCTCAAAGGACC
This sequence comes from Cryptomeria japonica, assembly GCF_030272615.1. NCBI lineage: Eukaryota > Viridiplantae > Streptophyta > Pinopsida > Cupressales > Cupressaceae > Cryptomeria > Cryptomeria japonica. The sequence continues at coordinate 662,576,658 of NC_081406.1, read as the reverse complement.
TTATTGGTCTCTCCCTTTTCACATTCACACAAATGCATCAGATTTTGCAATTGGAGTAGTCTTGGGACAAAAACAAGGAGTTTTAGAGAATGCAATTTATTATATCAACAAAAATCTGCAAGGACCTGAGCTAAATTATACTGTTACAGAAAAGGAAAAGTTATCTATTATCTATGCCCTCAAAAATTTCAAACACTATATCATTGGCTATCAGATATTTGTGCATAATGATCATGCAACCATCAGGTACCTTATGAATAAAAGTTCCATTTCTGGCAGACTAGCTTGATGGTTATTACTGATACAGGAATTCGACATCACTATCATAGACAAGGCATGTAAGGAAAATGTAGTGGGAGACTTTATGTCCAGAATTCAGACAAAGGATGATCCTGTAGCCATTGATTATTCCTTTCTAGATAAGCATTTGTTTTCAATTAATGTGCACACTCCATGGTATGTTGACATAGCTAATTACTTAGCAACTAACAAAATTACCCCTCATTTCTCACCCAAAGAAAAAAGGTTACTTGTAGAAAAGAGTTTCAATTTTTCATGGATAGAATATTTCTTATTCTACATAGGGCCAGATCAAGTTATGAGATGGTGTGTTCGAGAAGATGAAACTTATGATATCTTCATGCCTGCCACGATGAGCCTTGTGGAGGACACTTTGTTGCCAAGAGAATAGTTATAAAGATCCTGAATAGAGGTTATTATTGGCTGACTTTGCACATAGATGCAGTCAAGTATACCAAAAAGTGTGATAGATGTTAGAGAATGAGCAGACCTACTCGGTTTGATGCGATTCCTTTGCATCCATAAGTAGTTGTTACACCATTTGACAAATGGGGGTTATATTTTGTTGGGGCAACTGATCCACCCTCAAATGGTAGATCATACAATCTTGTGTGTACTGACTATGTTACAAAATGGGTTGAGGTGAAAGCATTTATGCATGCTAGAGATAACAAGGTAGCATAATTCTTGTATGAAGAGATATTTACAAGATATGGAGTTCCGTGGGAGATTGTGACTGATCAAGGGGCACAATTTATTTCCACTTTGATTACAACCTTGGTCAATCAATATAATATAAGGAATAGAAAGTCAACCCCCTACCATCCTCAAGCAAATGGACACTCTAAAATTACCAATAGGGAGATTGAATCTATGCTGACCAAAATAGTAGCCCTTCATCATAAGGATTGGTCTAGTAGGTTGTTCAAAGTAGTTTGGGCATATAGGACCACATGGAAAACAACCATAATTTTTACACCCTTTGAGATGGTGTATGGTAAATTGGCTATGATGCCTGTGGATTTTGAGCATAAAACACTTAGAACAGCCATAGCCTTGGATATGACTCTCTCTGGAGCTCATCAAGATAGGATCATGTAGCTTAATGCCTTAGATGAAATCAGGAAGTCCACCCTACAGCACACTGAAACAATTCAGAATCAACACATAAATGGCATGATAAATATATCAAAGACAAAGCATTCAAACCAGGAGATTGGGCCCTTTTGTATGACTCCAAGTATAAGGATAATTTGGGCAAACTGCAGATGCGCTGGTTAGGGCCTTATGAGGTGATTGAAACATTTCCAAATGGTGCAGTACAATTGGCAACTATTGATCCTGTAAAATTCAAATTATTGATAAATGGCCATCTCTTGCGCCTCTATCATAAGCCTCTTTCCAAAGAGGAATTCCTGCAGCAATTCACTACTCTGGAAGGTGCCGAGATTCCTGCAACAAAAGAAGGTAGACTTGTCGTCCCACCTTCTTCATAATTTTTTGCTACATGCTCATAATAAATAATTCCACATCCCATGCAAGTACCCTTCTTCGCAATAAACATTCCATTTTCGTACTCACCCATTACTCCTTTGTATCATTTCACTTTCGCCATTCATTTCTCCACCTCACTTGTCATACATAGTAGATCAACTTCATCCATGATGGATTTCTCCAACTGTTCTCATTATGGCACAATATCAGGTAGGCTCGTGTGTATTTATTTTTTGTTGCATACATTTATTTATTAAACCATATTTCATATCATAATGATATTTGCATAGTGTTCTTTTTAGTCATCCTCCGCATGTGTGGACACCTATTACGCCTTAGGTTGGGGGGGAAAGTAGGATGGTGAATTATTCTCATGGATAATTCTTATGTCATCTCAAATAAAGTTTAAATTTAAATTATTTCAGTTTGATGTGACATCTTGTACTCTATTCCTATTTCTATATACCTTCTATCACTGTCGTTTTTTTACTTGCCTTGAGTTATTTTGAAGTTGTAACTAGGTTATTTGCAAGGAAAACATATTTTATTTTGAGAATTTGCAGAGTTTAGATGAAATTGGGTACATTTATTCAAGTGGTGAGTTGTGAGTGTCAGTGTTACAATGGGTGGTCCGCCAATTCACCATGAACCTACAGTGCATGATGTCCTTCTACAAGACCAGGTTTGTGAACCTAAATTCCGCAATAATGGCTAGTTAGATTATTTTCTTAAGCTAATTGAGTTCAATGAGGATATTGCAAGAGAATTCACCCATACATTTTTTGATGGGGAAGCTCAAGTGAAAAGGTTGAGAGTTATCGGGATAGAAGAGAGGATTGTAGAGGTAGCAAGGTTGCCAGCAGATGGAGAAAAATGCCCTGAAACAAAGGACGCACGAAGTGTGAGGGCAGAATTCAAGTGACAAGTTGACCCACCTTTGGTAACAGATAAGTAGGGGACCCGACGAGAATCACTTACCCCCAAATAGAAAGTAGTAGCATTATATATCATGAATTATATGGCTTGTGAAGGGAGATACTCATGCCTGCATTCCCACCATTTTAAGCTCTTGAGTCATTTGTACCATGAGATGAGAATGCATGTTTTGAATGTATTGTATAATCTTCTTTCCATCAGTGCAACAAAGACAGAGAAAGGTAGGCCTCACTCTGTTACTCACCATTGTTTGATTAAATTATTGGTTGAAAGGTCTTTAAGAGATGTTTCCCAGATGAACTGGGATGAATTTGTAAAAGTTAGAAGGTTTAGAGTGAATAATATGGGTCCAACAGAATAGCCCCCGTCTCAAGAAGGGGAAAATTTAGAAGGACCCGGTCCTGCTGTTGAGCCCTCATCCTCCAGGATGTCACCAGTTTAGAATGTTTTTGCAGTAGAGGAACCCTCATTGGAAGAAAATTTGTTAGAAGCAACAGAAGCCTCGGTAGGGGTTCCATCACAAACCCCAATGAGAAATAGGGCCACTGCATGGAGGGAGAAAGGTAAAGAGAAGCAAATTGACATGGAGAAGAAGAAGGAGAAGGGGAAAAGTGTGGATTCAGCCCCTCCTGTCACAAAGAAAAGAAGATACTCTTGTAGCCACTGTAGGAGCTACGGAAAGACCTGAAGAGTTAGATATAGAAAACCATCCTGCAGCCACCAAAGAAATGACTCTGAGAAGAAGCAGTAGGCTCCAAAGAAAACCTAAAAATCAAAAGCAGTCAGAGAAGCTGAGTGCCAACATTCCTGTTGATTCCCCAAAGCAAGAACTGAGCAGTCCTTAGTAGGATGTTATTCCTCTATCCTCACCTGTGGAGTCACAGGCAGCTCAGAAACCTGAAGAGACTAGTAAAGAAGGAGATAAAGAGGAAAAAGAAGGGGAAGAAATCCCTCATGAATAGCCACGGGAAGGTGTGAGCTTGGATGGGCTTGACAACTTGGCCTTCGTCGCAGGGCAGATTGTTGAAACAAAAAGCTTGGCCTCTATCGCAGGACAGATTGTTGAAACATAAGGGGGAGTTGGGAAGTCAAAACTAGAGCACCAGTTCATAGACCACCCTCTTTTCTTACTATCCATGTTGCTGCTCTTGCCTTCTACAAAGAATGGGAGTTATAAAAGAATGGGAGTTTGAAAGAGCAAAATATTTGTTTTCAGTTGATAAGAATTGTTAGAGACCTAAGTCCTTCTTTAGAAACACCTCGTGAGTTTTATCATGTCTATCAAACGTCTCCAACAGTCATCAAAAATTTGCTTTGTGAGTTCTATTTACTTAATTATGTTGTCCCTGATTATGCTTATTGGAATCCCCTACTATACATTGGGGATATTCAACTAAGGGCTCTCATGTCATGGATTCAAAACAAAATTACTAGGGGAGAACAATTTAGGATACACAGGAAGGAGGAACTTGATCTCCCACTTCCATTAAGAGTTGAATCAAGGGATCCAAAATGACTTTATTATGATTGGCAAAAACTTATGTATCGACCAGATTATGGGAATAACATTCTACCTCTAAGAGAAGAAGTATTCAAAGAGTATGAGAAGATGGCTACGGTTGAGGGTCGGGTGGTAATAAGAAATTTAGTATAGCGCTAGAATAGTCTACCTGATGAATTGAAATAGTTTGAGTCGCATTCCTTGTCAAATTATCATCCAACACTAAGATGGGCACCCAAATATATACATTTGGGCAGAACAAAAGGAAGACATTGGTTTCCCCTTAGCTTCTAGCCACCCATTCTTCTATGGCCACTGATGGGGTGTAGGGATAATGAACCACCTTATGATGAAGCCACATGGCGCACCAAGTGGACACAGTTGGAAAAAATGAAAGGGATCTATTGGAGCTTGACAGTCAATCTATGCAAATTACCTGAATTAATCTTAAAATATGGTTTAATTTATGTTATGTTAACATCAATGGATACACATGTTTTTGTGCACATTAACGTCGTGATGCATGGTCAGCTAAGATGAAAGGATGACTAAGCTTGAGGTTAAAAGACACGTCAATGCGTTGCTGGATGCAGACCCAGTCAAAGTGGAGCAGCATTGAAGAAGGTCATGACCAATTGACTGCTTCCTCATCAAGGCAATTTGTGGATCATTCATGATAGTTCCTAATGGAACATAAATCTAGGAAGGAGGTTGTGTTGTATTTTCTCAAAGCAAGACAATTATTGTTGTTCTGCATTCATGCATTGACTTCTTTTAATGTAATAAGTCCTGCTCACCTATTCCTCTGGGACGTGGGTTGATCAGTTAGGAGTTTGTTATAAGTTTTCTTATAAATAAAGGTCTCTATCTCCTCATGGGAGTAGACATAACGACCATAGAGTTAGTAGTATTCGCTTTTCAGACTTATGTATGTGCAATCAATTTGAAGTAAATAAAATAATGGTATTCTAAGCTTATCAATTTTTATCTGAGTTCTGGAGATAGTCACTCAAGGGGGGCCACTTGGTGAGTAGTCCCTATGTGTTTTTCAGTTAATTTATGTTTTGTTATAGTTGTTGTTTTGATATTCGACTGTTCCTGCAACCACTGGAAACAGTTCCTGTGTCTGTTCCTCTAGCCAAAGCAGGCATTCTAGTTCATGTCTGCCAACCAAAATGTTGTCATTAGTAGAATTTGCTTAAGTTACTTTCAATTGTGAGTTTTAGTAAAGTGTTAAGTCATCATGTTTCTACATATTTGTTTCAGAGAATTTCCTTTTCCAGCAGTAAGATAGAATGGCTGCAATTTGAGCTTAGTGGACATACAATGTCAGCGCATTTCAAGTTTACGTCCCTGGTCGATAAAGTAAATAAACCTTTGCTACAGGAGAGGTAGCTACTCAGTAAGGATGTCCAATCTCTGAGCTAAGTTTTTAGAACCTAGTTAAATTCCAATTGCGAGGACCAACACCTTGCAGCAGGTAGCCGCACAAGGTGTTACAAGGGACGCGATTAGGAGTCTTATTGATCAGACCGCACGAGTTGAGTACTATAGGATGTTGTATTTGCAGGTTGTGCTGCCAGATCGACGTGCCCCTAGTTATGTTGCCAGATCTCAGCACAGGGGTTCCCAGAGATGAGAAGGTAGTAAGGGTGTGATGGGTCTGAGGAGCGATCCTCCTAGTGGTGGTGTAGGTGCAGGTGCCGGTGGCTCTAGGGCCAAGCAATCAGATTCGGGAGGCAGCCACTCTTAGCCTCCTCCATGATGATGATGTACCATTTTGTTGATTATATAGAGATCTTTGTATCTTTGATGATTCCCTCCATATGTACATTATTGTATTTTGATTGATCTCATTGATATGATACACATTGATTCATTGATAGATCTTGATGTCTCTTGATTCATAGACTTTGTTATTGATGTGTGATGCTCTGCAAAAAGGATTAGAAAATCTGTTTGATGGCAACACATACAAGAGCACAAGAAACAAACGTTAGTGTTAGCAACAAAAGATTATCCTAAACAGGCATATCAAGAGAGATATTAAGCATGAAATAGAAAGCATATAAATATAAAATGAAATAGCTAATCAAGATGCTCATAGTTGCTCCTCCCTTGTTCCTCTCCTCTCCAAGTCCCAAATGAGTGTAGCTCTCAGCAGCTTTTTGCACTATGGATGCTTATGGAGGATTGAGATTTAATACTAAGCTTCAAATATGAAATGAAAAGCTAAATACTATGCTAGAGTAGATAGTGATGCTATGAAAAAGCTCTATGCTAATGCCAGTATAACAACAATACTCTAAAATGCTTCTCCTTTGCTTGAGGAGAAGGGTTCTATTTATAGAAGAAATAGGGAAATGAAGGGTTAAGATTGAATGGTTTAATCAAGGGCCAAGTTTGAAAGTTGGGGATCCATGTGCACAATTGGCACCAATAAAATGGTGACAAGTGTCAACATAAGATTGGGTTGAGAGAAGAGGTTGGAGGCATTAAAGGCCTGAGAAGACCTCATGGTTATCTAGAAGGTAAGGGTCAAGTCTAAATTAAGATTACCCATTGGATTAAGAGTTAATCCAAGGATAAACCTTTGTGCAAATGTTTAAGAGATAATCATGGTCAAAGCATTAATGGCCTGATGAGACCTTTGGGTTGGGTAGAGGTTGAGTCAAAACAAATGTTTTAACCATGTGGGAGGGTTGAATTAACCATTAATGGTTATTGGAGACTTTGGGGATTAAGTGGTTGAAGGTTGGAAGCTTTCAAAGGTTATCCAAGACTTTGAGGGTTAATTTGTTGAACACACAAAGCATTAATTGCTTTTCAAAGACTTTGGAGTCTTTGAGAAGTGACTCCAATTTGCTTAGGAATGTGACAATATTTAGGGGATGGATTAGGCTAATTAGGAAGGGTTTAGAAGAATCTAGAAGGGGTTTAGGCATACAAGTGGATTTTGTAGGAAAATGCAAGTGGGAGAAATTTTGGTATTTTCAATTAAAATAAAATCATTTATTTCAATTAAATGGTGTAAGTTGAATTTGGATAAATATTTAAATAAATATTAATTTATTTAAATGAGAAAAAGAAGATAAAGCATTTAAAATGCTTGAAGACTTTGAGGGAAACCATTAAAGGCTTGAAGACTTTAAGGAAAACCATTAAAGTCTTTAAGAAGACTATAGAAGGAAGCCATCAAGTTTGAAGATTTTAAAGCCATCAAGTTTGACTACTTTAAGGGAAACCATTAAAGGTTTCAAGTGGGTGAGGATAAATAGGATTTTAAATAAATAATTTATTTAAAATAGTTGTGCAACTTGCTTTTGTAGGAAAATACAAGTGGGTGGAGGATAAAGGTGATTTAAATAAATTATTTATTTAAAATAATTGTGCAACTTGCATTTGTAGGAAAATACAAGTGGGTGGAGGATAAAGGTGATTTAAATAAATGATTTATTTATTTAAATGTGAGAGGTGGGATTTTGGAGGATTTAAATAAATATTAATTTATTTAAATGTGAGAGAAGATTTAATTAAATAAATATGATTTATTTATTTAATTAATGGTCTGAATTTGGTTAAGTGAATTAAATCAAATAAATTGAATAATTTATTTAATTAATAGGAGAAGAGGGTTAAGATGAATTAATTAAATATATTAATTTAATTAATTATTAATTGATGGTTAAATAATCAAATAAATATTAAATATTCATTTAATTAAGTGGACAGATTTATGTGACTACAATGTGATATCCAGAGACCTTGGACATTTATTGTTTCACTAATGATTTGTTTTGACTTATATCTTTAATTTTCCTTTGGATCAGCATGGTTCACACATGTGCATGACGATATGATACTAGATATGCTTCTACATGTTATGGATGCCTTTATTTGATGAGCTATATGATGTGCATGATCTATATGATTTTTGTTTTGATGATGCAGATGATTGTCTATGTGATGTGTGTGATGATGTGATGCCATGATCTATATATTTTGTAGGTGATATACTTGAGATGTTTTGATGATCATGCCTAACGATATGTTTTTGCAAGTGATATAAATGTATGTCTTTTATTGTGCTGCTAGGTGCAATGCATGTATGTACACAGATGAATATGTAAATGCATTCATGTTTTGGTTCTTTTTACATGTTGATTTGATGTGTGAAAAGTTTTGATATGATATGATAATTCTCATGTATGTGAATGTACTTTGATATGAGATGTAATGATGATGCAATCTGAATACAATTTGATTAGGATATGATATGATGTGAGATGTATCTTGAAAATGAGATGTAAATTGAAATGATAATGATAATGATATGTATCTTACAAATGAGATGTAAAATCAAATGATAATGATAATGATATGAGATGTATCTTGAAAATGAGATGTAAAATGAAATGATAATGATAACAATATGTATCTTGAAAATGAGATGTGTGGTGAAAATGATACTAATGTGATGCTTATAAAGAAAAATAATGCACTTGTAAATGATATGAAAACGAAACTAAATTTGATTGGAACATGAAATGAGCTATGGGAATGATAATGCAATTTAATGCAACTTTTCCATGATATAAAAATGATAATGATAATGCAATCTAATGCAAATTTAACATGATATGAAAATGATAATGATAGTGCAATCTAAATGCAAAGCTTAACATGCATTCTCATTCTCAATGTTGTCATCTATTTTGATCAAACTGCTAGTGCTTCCCTTATTTTTCATCATCAATCCTTGATTTTTTGAAAGTTGATACAAGCGTCATGGTATAATTGAACCATAACGACCTGAGTGTAACTTACATGGATTTTCATATTGCAAGATGACACAAGCATCGAGGTATAATTGAACCAAGATGACCTGAGTGTTGCTTGCATAAAACAGACAAGAGTTAACCTTAGTCTTATATAAATCTGAAATGTCCTTAGTGATATGCCACCGGATCACGTCGTAAGACAAATTTGCATAGTAGAAGGCTTCACTCCCAAACAGTAGACAAAGAAAACATCACATTCCTGTTGGCTTATGCGGGATTTTTTTAAGTATTTTCATTGATGTCAACACTGTATCCTAGTTGGATATGGTTTTGTTATCTTGGTTGGACCTATCCCGATTAGTCTTGGTGATTACTTGGTTTTGGCTTCTATTCTGATCTGGTATGATCAAATACTTGGATGCTATTTTGGATTCTTATTCAGGATGGTTATATGCTTGTCATATTTTGTTGGTTCATGTTTTGGTGCTTTGGTAACTATCGCTTATGTTCTTGGTTGATATTTCTTGGTACCGGTTAGCTTTACCTGTTAGTGATATTTCATGTTTTGATCAGATGATTTTGATCTGGCTTATGGAATCGGTTTCTATCATGTTGAAGGTTCTTCTTGATCTTGTCCTAAGTGTTTGGTCACTTTGCATTGGTTGGTATGTTGTTATGGTGGTCCTATTTGGATTCAGTTAAACAATTTGTGTTATTGCACTGAGGGTTTCTATTGGTTGGTGAAATGTGCTAGATTTTGGTCTTAACGGAATTTTCGACGGATATAATTGTTTGGATATTTGAATTACGTCCATGCTATGTAATTTAAATCATAATATTGGTCTGGTGGTACCATGTGATGTAATTTTTGTAATTATGGGTTTTTTGGGTTTAGGGTTTAGCCAACCTTATCATTGAGGTTGATGATCAGTATTTATAAGTGACTTATTCATGTAATTGGGGATATTTTTGGGATTGATGGTTATGTCTGCATTATCAGAGGAAGGTTTATGTGCCAACAAGTGATATATGTTGGCATTGCATGAAGATTGCATTAATGAAGTATAATGTTGTCGTTGATGTCAATAGTAATCGGTATTGGAGTTATATTACAACCGGTAGTGATGCAGTTTTGCAACCGAGAGTGAAGCGGTGTTGGAAATCAGTATTAGTATTTCAAGCAAAGTGATCAACTGGTAACCCTAACTTGTTGGTAAGCTGAACCTTAACCGATAGAGCTTGGAGAATCAAAAATGATTATGCCATGTATGCATGTTGTACATGATGAGTTTCAAAGTGATTTTAATGAGTGAAGATAACTATTTATCTTGGGAATGAGCAAGTGCATAGCATGAAGTGGAAACCGTGTGATGAGTTACAATATTCGATGAGTGGTGATCAAGGAGCGGTTGAGGTTTTCTAGAACAATGTGCAGATGATTACTATGTAATCCAATGGTCATGTTTGAACCGATATGTTTGTAATCTCTATGAGATCTTAGGTTTTGTGATGTGTTACCGACCTATTGTATTTGCTTATAAGGTCGATGAATTGTTTTGTAATAGTGTTGGCAATTTTGGTTATGTGTGGTAGTCTGATTGTTGTCAAACCAAAAGGAGTGTCTGCAGAATGTTTTAAAGGCAAATGGGAGCTTAAAAGGATCTGATCAAGCAAAGTAGTTCTATTACCAGATCAACAAGACCCTGTTGTTCTCTAACAATTACAACAATTAAATCCCCTAACCAGGTAAGCTTTAACAAGCTTAGTGCTATCTAAACCCTCTAACCAGGTGATCCATTAGCTTGGATTTCAAATCCTCTACTTAGGTTACTCCTAACATGGTATTTCTCTTAATAGGGTATTATAGTCAATCCTTTAATCAGGTGGTCCTTAACCAGATTTGTTCTTAACAAGACAACTTTGTAAAGCTTCTAACAAGGCTTGGCTCCTAACAGGGCAAACTTCAGAAGAGTTCAGAATACTTGTGGGTATTTATCCCCACCGAGGTTTTTCCTATTTGGGTTTCCATGTTAAAAATCATTGTGTCAAGTGGTGAATGATTTTGTGTATGTTTTTTATATGGTTATTATGTTTAACTAGTAAAGTAATCTAAGACTTGTTTAGATGACCAGAAGTAATCTAAAATGAGCTATTACTAATGTTAGTAAAGTGTTTTGATGTTTTAGATAAAAGGTATCTAAGTTTCAGATCTGATTACACTATTATTTTCATATTTTAGTCAACCAGTAAACTTGACAGTGCAGTAACAGTTTATCGTTCAGTGTCTAAACTGGTTAGTTCAATGATTGATTTATGAGTTGGATTTAAGTTTGGTGAAAGTTTATTTTGTTTTTTATCCACTGATTCACCCCCTCCCCCTCTCAGTAGTTGACTGGATCATTATTGATTCATCATATCATCAATTGGTATTAGAGCATTTCAGGTCCTCTTGTGTTTAAGCCTAACAGCTTGAGGTAAAGATCTAGGAGAACACGATGAAAAAAGAAGGTCTAAAATTCAATAGGGAAAACTATAGAATCTGGAGTGATAGGATGAAGATCTATATCAAGAGCTTAGGAATTCAATATTGCGAACATGTTGTTACTAAATAAACTTGCCTAGTGGGATTTTGTCAGATGATCAAAAGAAGGAGAAACGGGAGAATAATCAAGCATTGGAGGCCATTATCAGATCCTTGTCCGATTCAGAGTATGTTGATGTCCATGGATTAGAGACTGCTTTTAGAGTGTGGAAGAAGCTTGAGGATATCTATAGCGGTGATGAGCATGTGAAGATTGCCAAATAAGAGAGTTTAAGAGGTAAATTTGATGACATGCGGATGGTTGAAGGTGAGAACATTCAACAGTATGGTCAGAGGATCAAGGAGATAGTCAATGAGATCAAAAGTGTTGGTGGTAGAGTGGAGGATACCACAATGGTTGGCAAGGTGTTGAGAACCCTTCTACCAGTCTACGCTATCTGAGTTGCAGCCATTCAGGAACTCAAGTCTATTGATAAATCAAAGGTAACTCTTGACTCCATCATTGGTAAATTAACTACATTTGAATTAAATGGTTATGATGGAAGTATTCAGAAATTTGAATCTGCATTTAGAGCTTCGATTTCCAAGCCACCGGTAAGGAATTGCAGAGAAGCTAGTTACAAAATATGGAAGGAGAGAATGAAGATTCATCTGAGATGTCTTGGAGATGAAGTTTGGGAGACAGTGGAGAAAGGGTATTTTACCTCATGATCCTAATTCTAGAACACCGACACCTATTGATAAATAGAAGAAAGCTAAAAATGATGTTACAGAAAAAGAAGCATTGTTGAGCACCCTATCTAATGAAAATCTATTAAATGTCATAGAGTTGGAGAAGCAAAGCAGATCTAGACAAATCTTGAAACTCTTTATGAAGGCGACCAAGCAGTAAAGATTGCAAAACTTGAAGGTTTCTAGATAAGATGTGAAACTTTGAAGATGGAAAAAGATGAGAAGATTAGTTCTTTCATGGATAGAGTAAATGAAATTATTATGGTAATCAAATGTTGTGGAGGATCAATTAGTGAGGATGAGATTGTGTCAAAGGTTCTGAGAGTTCTACCTTTGGCTTATAAGATGAAGGCTACTGCAATTGATAAACTTCAGACAATGTCAAGTACCCCTATTACCAGAGATGCATTACTTGGGAAATTGACTGCTTTTGAACTTGAGGAACTTGGAGATCAGAGTGCTACTAAAATTGAAACTGCATTTAAAGCATCTGGCTCCTCTAAGAAAAAGATAGATTGGAAGGAATTGTATGTTAAATATTTAGAGGACATTGAAAGGGAAGACAAAGAGCTTGAAGAGTTGGAAGCCCTGATTGCTAGAAGAATTCCTAAAGGACCAGCTGGAAGTAAGTATGAAGGAAAAGTGCCTTTTAAATGTTTTTCATGCAATAAGATTGGTCATTTTGCTTCTAGATGCCCTAAAAGAGATGCTAGGAATCATGAAAGATTTGTGAAGACTTATAAGCCCAATCCAAAATATCAGAACGGACCTAGATTTAGAAGGAATAAGGATAAATCATGTGATTATTCTGGTGATGATGATGATGATGATGATGAACCTGTAAGTGGAACCGGCAATGGAAGCTCCAGTAAAGATTGGGTATCTATTTCTATCAAGGATGATTCTCCAGAACCTGTCATTGAAGCAACTCATACTGAGGAGAAGGCTTTAGTTGCTAAAATTGAAGAAAAGGATGAATGTGTTATAGACAGTGGATGCTCACATCACATGTGTTAGATCTCAAATCGACAAATTGGATAAGTTCTAAAGAAATGCCAACTCCTATCTTCAAACTCTCCAATTGATCTGGCCAGCTTATAGAGTGAACCAATTAGGTTGCTAACTACCTCACTTTAGGCTCTGCAAGACCTAGGTGGGTATACCTACTCACTAGTTATTTCTTTTTAACTAATTATTTTTATAGTAGATTCAATATTTTACTTTGGTTTTCTCCCTATCTCAGAATGGTGTAAGGTCCCAAAATAGAGTGCTTTTGATGAGTTCAAGATTGTTGTTGTAAAAGTTATTCGATCTTTATGATTGATGTCTATATGCTCTCATAGAATTTATGTTTCCTACTTGTGTTATCTACTAATATTCTAAATGTCCTAATCTCTCCTACTGATCTCAGTTTACTTCTTACTCTCTATCTACTTTATCAATCCTACTACTTGAATTTGTTGGCATTGCATGAAGATTGCATTAATGAAGTATAGTTTTATCATTGATGTCAATAGTAACCGGTAATGGAGTTGTATAACAACTGGTAGTAAAGTAGTGTTTGAAAATGGTATTGGTATTTGAAGCAAAGAGATCAACTGATAACTCTAACCTGTTGATATGTTGAACCCTAACCGATGGAGCTTGGAGAATCAGTTATGATGGTATATGATCAAATGGTGATCGGAGATGATTATGTCGTGTATGCATGTTGCACGTGATGAGTTTCAAAGGGATTTTAGTGTGTGAAGATAATTGTTTATCTCAATAATGAGAAAGTGCATAGCATGAAGTGGAAACCGCATGATGAGTTACAGGATTCGATGGCGGTGTTCTAGGAGCAATTGAGGTTATCTAGAACAATGTGTAGATGATTACTATGTAATCCAACGGTCATGTTTGAACTGATATGTTTGTAATCTCTATGAGATCTTAGGTTTTGTGATGTGTTACTGACCTATTATATTTTCTTATAAGGTCGATGAGTCGATTTGTAATAGTGTTGGAAATTTTGGTTATGTGTGGTAGTCTGATTGTTGCTGAACCAGAAGGAGTATCTATAGAATGTTTTGAAGGAAGATAGGAGCTTAAAAGGATCTGATCAAGCAGACCAGTGCTATTGCTAGATCAGCAAAACCATGTTGTTCTCTAACAATTACAACAGTTAAATCCCCTAACCGAGTAAGCTTTAACAGTCTTGGTGCTATCTAAATCCTCTAACTAGGTGATCCATTAGCTTGGATTTCAAATCCTCTACCGAGGTTACTCCTAATAGGGTATTGTAGTTAATCCCTTAATCGGGTGGTCCTTAACTGGATCTGTTCTTAACAGGACATTTTTATAAAGCTTCTAACAAGGCTTGGCTACTAACAGGGTGAACTTCAGAAGAGTTCAGAATACTTGTGGGTATTCATCCCCACCGTGGTTTTTCCCATTTGGGTTTCCACGTCAAAAATCATTGTGTCAAGTGGTGAATGATTTTGTGTATGTTTTGATATGGTTAATATGTTTAATTGGTAAAACCACTAATACATGTTTTGATGACCAGAAGTGATCTGATATGAGCTATTACTAATGTTAGTAAAGTGTATTAATGTTTTGGATATAAGGTATCTAAGTTATAGATTTGATTACAATGTTATATTGATATTTCAGTCAACCGGTAAACTTAATAGTGCGGTTGCAGTTTATGGTACAGTATCTAAACCGGTTAGTCTAAGAAGTTGTTTATGAGTTGGGATTAAGTTTGGTGAAAGGTTATCTTGTTTTCTATCTACTGATTCACCCCCTCCCCTCTCAGTAGTTGACTATATCATTATTGATTCATCATATCATCAATTGGCATCAAATCATTTCAGGTCCTCTTGTGTTTAATCCTAACAGCTTGAGGTAAAGATCTAGAGGAACATGATGAAGAAAGAAGGTCTGAAATTCAATAGGGAAAACTACAGAATTTGGAGTGATAGGATGAAGATCTATATCAAAAGCCTAGGAAGCCAATATTGGGAACATGTTGTTACTAAATATAACTTGCCTAGTGGAATTTTGTCAGATAATCAAAAGAAGAAGCAATAGGAGAATAATCAAGCATTGGAGGCCATTACTAGCTCCTTGTTTGATTCAGAGTATGTTTATGTCCATAGTTTGGAGACTACTTTTGAAATGTGGAAGAAACTTGAGGATGTCTATAGCGGTGATGAGCATGTGAGAGGTAAATTTGATGACACGCAGATGGCTGAAGGTGAGAACATTCAACAATATGGAGAGGATCAAGGAGATAGTTGGTGAGATCAAAAGTGTTGGTGGTACAATGGAGGATATCACAGTGGTTAGCAAGGTGTTGATAACCCTTCTACTGGTCTATGCTATCTGAGTTACAACCATTTAGGAACTCGAGTCTATTGATAAATCAAAGGTAACTCTTGACTCCATCATTGGTAAATTAACTGCATTTGAATTAAATGGTTATGATGGAAGTGTTCAGAAATATGAATCTTCCTTTAGAGCTTCAGTTTCTAACCCACCTGTAAGGAAAAGCAGAGAAGATGGTTATATTCATGAATCCAGATCCATCAGAGAGGTTGATGATGAAGATAGTCTAATTGAGCTTGAAGAATTGTTGGCCAAGCGTTTACCCAGAGGTACTGGTAAGTACAAAGGTAAATCACAATTGAAGTGTTTTGCATGTAACCGGATTGTACATATTGCAGCTAACTGTCCTAATGGGGATAATGAGCAAAAGTGTAAGAAGTATAA
Organism: Cryptomeria japonica; assembly: GCF_030272615.1. Taxonomy (NCBI): domain Eukaryota; kingdom Viridiplantae; phylum Streptophyta; class Pinopsida; order Cupressales; family Cupressaceae; genus Cryptomeria; species Cryptomeria japonica. The sequence goes on along the minus strand of NC_081406.1, from coordinate 662,560,616 downwards.
TAAGTACAAAGGAAAAGATAAAAGAGATTGACTCATTGCAGTAGATGGAGGAATTAAAGATGATGAGTCTGAAGAAGATGCAAATGAGGACATTATCTTTGTTTCTATTAAAGAAGAGACATCATATCAGAAGGCATTAGTCTCTCGCATGGATAGTTTTGATGATTGGATTATAGACAGTGGTTGTTCACACCACATGACTAGTGACCAGAGTAAGTTTCTTACTTTGAAGGAATTTGATGGAGGTGTTGTGAGATTTGGAAATGATTCACCATGTATGATAAAAGGAAAAGGAACCATCTCTTTGAATGGAAAGAGCAGTGCAGATGATGTCTACTGGGTTGAAGGATTGAAACAAAATCTTTTGAGTGTTGCTCAGCTCAATGACAAAGGTTATCCACTGGAATTCAAGAATGGGATGTGCAAAATCTATGGAAGCAAAGGTGAACTGATTGCAACAGGTAAGAAGACAAAAGGTAACTTGTTTCACCTAAATTATAAAGTCGATAGTTGCTTAATTGCAAAAGTAGATGATAGTTGGCTTTGGCATCGAAGATTTTGTCATGTAGATTTTGATAACATTATAAAAGTCAGTAAGAACAAATTGGTAAGAGGTTTTCCACAGTTGGGAAAACCGGTTAATGCTTTGTGTAAGGAATGTCAGTTAGGAAAGATGACATCCTCAACTTTCAAAGGCAAATCTTTCTCAGCAGAAAATTTGCTATATTTGGTTCATACAGACCTCTGTGGACCAATAAGGACTAGGAGTATTCAAGGTGATCAAAATTTTATGATCTTCATTGATGATTTCTAAAGAATGGTGTGGGTCACATTCTTGAAAGACAAAACAGAATCCTTTAGCAAGTTTAAGGCATTCAGAGCCTTAGTTGAAAAATAAAGTGGAAGAAAGCTTAAGTTCTTAAGAACTGATCAAGGTGGTAAGTTTACTTCATAGGAATTCACTAGATACTGTGAAGACAATGGAATTAAGAGGCATCTTTATGCACTGAGGACACCACAACAGAATGGTATTGCAGAGAGGAACAACTGGTCAGTTCTTGAAGCTGCTAAGACTATGCTAATATGGTGCAGGAGCACCTAAGGGGCCTATAAGGTCTAACATGTTTATAAGGCATGGATGGGTGTAATGAGGGTAATTTGAGACCTAAAAAAATTTAATAAGGAATGTAAAGCCAATATTTGTCATGTTTGAGTCAAGTTGAGTAAAGTTGTCTAGTTATGTCAAAAATTGTCAATTTTTGCAATTTCAAAATGGTGGATTTCCAAAGGCTAGTTGGTTCTTGGGTAGTTATGGGAGTTATTTTAGGTTTGGGGGGTAAAAACATATTTAAAAACCTCCTTAACACATGAGGAGGGGTTTCTAGATTTTATTTTGAAGATTGATCTTTGTAATACCAAACTGCTGCAATAAAATTCAACATTTTTCCTTGCATTCATGAGTGAAATCTGAAACATATTCTTGTTTTATCTCTTCATTTTGATCTAAACTCTTTGAAAGGTGTTTTCTATATGTTATAATAATGATTTGAATTCATTTGGAAGGTTTAATCAATTCATTCGGTGCATATATAGTTGATTGTCCCAAAACTAGTGTTGTAGGTGCTTGTTTGTGTTGATTTGGGAGACAAAATGAAGTTTTAGGGCTTGTTCCTCTTTATTTATTTGTTTTTCTTTGAGGAATGAGTACCTAATGGTTTATTATAGACTAAAATTCAGATAAAAGTGCAGGGATGGAGTTGGCATGAAGGGTGATCACCTTTTGAGTGCAAGTTTGTGTGTGAAAGGTGCATGGGAATGGTGGCATAGGTGTAGCAGCAAGAGTTTGGCCTTAATGAGTGCACTATATTAGTATGTAATATGTTATTACATACCAAATACATGGTGAATCATGAAGGATAAGTTCTGGAAGTGATTTGAAGAGTGGATTTGAGGAGGCCCTAGTTTTGAAGGCCTAAATAGGAGGGTTGGGGTTTGACATATCAAATGAAAGTGGCTGCCCAAAAAAACATGAAAAACATTTTATTTGAGACCTAAAATGAGACTTTTTTAATGTTTTTAATAGAGGGGAGTTTATATGTTTGCACTTGCTTTGTAAAAGTGGCCTAATTAGGCCTAAATATGCAGTAGCAGGGTATTGGTCCGTGTAGTTGGTCCAAAAGAACAATATCGGATTTTTCCATATGTTAATTAAATTCAAAAAGGGTATCAGGAAATGTAAAAAAATTTGTCAAGTTTTTTGGAATAATTTTTATTAAAGGGTAGATTACCCGCTAAACAAGGCTACTAGGAATTGGCCTACCTAGTTACCCGGGTAAGGGTTAGTAAGTGAGCCAATTGATTGGGTGTGTATAAACTATTGAGTAAAATTGTTTAGAGTGTGAGAAGACCATAGGAAGTGGAATTTCAATTTTTGGAAGTTGGGATCAAGTTTTGGTGCTTTGAAGGGACTTTGTGTGGAAGGAAACCTAGTGAACCCTTGGGATTTGAAAACCAAAGTGTAAGACCAATTGATATTTGAGAAAGGACCTAATATGTCTGCATCATAGTGGTATTAGAGTCACTATTTGGTTCTTTTGGGAAGTAAGGAAGAGAGAGAAGTTGTGTAGTGAGTTGGGTTATATACAAGATGCCTCCAAAACAACAAATAGCAAGGCAGAACCAAGAGTTGAAAGAGACCTTGGAAATAGAGAGGAGAGAAAGGAGAGAACAAGAAGTAGAAATGGATAGAGATATGAGATAAATGAGAAGGGAGAATGCAACATTGCAGACAAGGTTGGAAGCCTTGGAGAGAGAATCTAGAAGAGGGCCACAAAGAGAGAATGGGGAAGAAGATGCTAAAGCAAATGATGGAGTAGATGAGAATAAAAATGAAGGGAATGGAGAAGGGGAACTAGACCCTGAAGAGAGAAGGATGGTGAGGTTATTGAAGGAAGTACAAGGAGGTGTAAGTAAGACAACCATTGATTTGCCTATCTATCATGGCAAGATGGATAATGAAGAGGCATTGGGGTGGATAGATGCCCTTGAGAATTGCTTTGAGTATGAGGACATGGATGAGGAAAAGAAGGTGAAGTTTGTGTTAGTTAACATATTATGCTTCTTTGATTTTTATTCAATTAAACTCCATGCCCTCACCAAGTCACAATTGTAAACTAACAAATTGGGAAAACACAGTTGTTCTTTTCCCTCTGAATTTTAAAATAGGTACAACTCCCTTATATCATATTCAATGAATTATTCAATGTAACTTTGTGCCCACTTTTAACCAGAAAGAAGTTAAAGCAATACATTCATCCATAAACATGCAATGAACATAGCATACATAAATATTTCCATTAATCATGAAAAACACAGTTTCATAGTGTTTATGGTGAAAATGGATAACAACAATGTTGAAAGACTAAATAGATTCAACCACAAAACTCTAGCCTAACAACAACAAAAATCCACCATAACATATGAAGATTACCTAAGACAATGCAAATCAAATGAAATCACAAAGATTATACCATCACATGTTTAATAGGGTTTGGATCTCCATTGATCTTGCTTGATATATTTGCTCTCAGATTTTATGTGCACAAGAGCTCAACAAAGAACGGAATGTGGTTGCAAGTAGGATCGCCTATGTTCAAAAGCGTAGTGTAGTCAAGTAGTCAACGAGGGGTATAGATTGATTAGAATGATTGATTAGGGTTTGATAATGAAGTATCTCCTTATATAGAAGACACTATATGAAATGGAGGGATAAGATTGAGAGGTGTAAAAAGAGGTCGGCTATGATTAGAGGGTATGTAAAAGAAATAATAAAATAATGAAAGGGGTAGGTAGTGTATGAATTAAGAGATGAATGACATGTGTCATAGGTAGAAAAGGTTAATAAATTAATTAAATAAATAAAGATTTATTTAATTAATAGAAGGAGTGAGATCAATTAAATAAATAAGATATTTATTTAATTTAAGAAAAGGATAATTTAAATAAATAAATGTATTTATTTAAATGAGAAATAAGGCTAGAAGAGGATAAATGAATTAATTAAATAAATAAAGATTTATTTAATTAATAGAAGAATTAAGCTTAGATAATTATTTAATTAGACATGACAATTTTGGGTGTCTACATTTTGCCCCTCTTTGAGACAATGCGGCTTGTCGCGTTGTTTCAAAGAAGATAAGATGAACTGATACAAAGTTGCCCCAAGATGGGAATGATATGCCCCTCGAGAGATTGGATGAAAAAATGTCTGAAAAGATCGCAGACAATCTCTCGATAAGAAAGACGGGATAGAATGGACTGACTGGATAAAGTGACAAAGTCACGGGATAACGAAGACTGACTCGGGTTAGGGCTAAGGCAGTCTATAAGATAGACCACGAGGGAAATACATCCTCATTGTCATCTACACCTCCAAGAGATTAGAGTGCAGAGAGAGAAAAGAGCAGCAACAGTCAGTAGCGATGGCTTTGGTTCACAGATTCGACCATGTTCGCCGATTCTAGAGGCCAACAGAGGCAGGAGAGCCAGTAAGTACCACAAAACCTCCTTGTACTTTGATGCATTTATTGTTGTCATTAATGCATGCTAGGTAATGTAATAAATGCGCTTAGAATAGGGTCCAAAAAAATGTCAAAAACATGTAGGCGCATCTGCATTGGTGTCAGGCGCGTTTATGCGGTCTAAAAGAGTGTTTATGTCATGAAAGCACGTTTGTGTCCAAAAATGTGAATTTGTGTCTTCTAGGTCAAATCAGCAGTTCTGTGATGAACATACGTTGTCGATTAGATAAGCTGCTGAGAGGATACACTCAAGTAGGTCCTCTAGGGAAGACTAGGATAACAAATAGGGCTAGGATTGACAATTATGTGATAGAACATACGTTGTCAATTGGGAAACTTCTCAAGAGGATTCACTCAAGCAGAGGCCCTAGGATAGGATAGATCAAGGCACTTTGTGATGAACAGTGAGTACCAAGATATAGTACTTTGTGATGAACAGGGAGTACTAAAATATGAGCAACACTTTGTGATGAACAGTGAGTGCAAATGTGAGCAGCACTTTGTGATGAACAAGGAGTGCCAAACACATAGTACTTTGTGATGAACAGGGAGTACCACTAGGATAGAAGAAACACTTTGTGATGAACAGTGAGTGTCACTAGGACTGAGATGATTGATTTGTGTGACTGGAGGAGTATTTGCCTATGTTGGAGTCACGGGAGAGATTCCCATCGACTCAGAGGTTGCGACCTGAGTTGACAGCCGAGGACCGAGCTGCGATTGAGGCTATGGGATTGAGACATATTCTGTATGTGCCTGAGTTTCAGGCGAACATGGGATTGCTGATTGCACTGGCAGAGAGGTGGCACTCAGAGACTTGTAGTTTTTATTTGTCGATGGGTGAGATGACAGTCACCTTGGAGGATGTATACAGGATTCTGCGGATACCGATTGATGGGGAGCTGATTCCATACGATCGAGATGGAGATAGGGATTCCCTTAGATGAGTGTTCTAGGATCCGGGACTAGAGATGAGGGTGGGACATGTGGCATGGGATACCATGACATGGACAAGATTAGCACTACCAACAGTGTTGGTAGGAGTTATTAGTGGGTTCCTCTGTCCAGATAGATCAACACGAGGGGTGGCTGCAGAGGACACAGGGGCCAGCAGAGATGATCTTGGGGTAGGTCCTTCTAGGGCTCAGACTCCATCGAGGCCAGCCAGCTCTGAGGTAGGGAATTCATCATAGCCGTAGAGGGCTCCCTATGTATCAGTATTGTACCATTTTTGTATGATGATGTAGACACTTGCAGGTGATTGTAGCCATATGATTTTGACATCATTGTATCATGACACTTTATATATATATGAGATGATTCATCTTTGCGGTAGCTATATGCATGTGTACCTATGTGATGAGATGTTCTTATGTGATGCTTATGATATGGATGCAAATATGTATATGATGCAATGCAATATATTTTTTTTGTTCTTTTATGTTTTATATGGTATGCATATGTGAATGTGAATGTATGAAATGCAAATGAATATGATAATGCAAATGATTATTTACATGATGAGAATGTAAAATGTGCTAATACGTGTTGTGTGCAGGATGTGATGCAATTGTGATATCTATATGTGTGTATGAAATGCTAATATGTGGTAATGTAGGTGCAACTACATGAAATGCAAATATTTTTGGTGTGTCATTATACTCAATCATGTGATAGCAGGCTACACGAACTCAAGAAGGACAATGGAAGTCAATCAAGAAAGGGGGATGGAAGATAGAAGATATGAAAGTGAAAAGAGCTTCTTGTGCGTTATCATCATTGAGCTTTATTATGGCAAGTAGGTTATGACAATCGAGGCATATGTTTGACCCAGAAAGTCATTGTACCTGTTTGCATGGAGATAAGACAGTCACAAACAAGGAATGTCCCAGTTCACACTAGACTCACAGTGTCCTCATATCCTTGGACAAGTCATAGCATTACTAAGAGACAATCCACAGACAACAAAGGAAAATAGGTGACGATACCCCATCCTCGCCTTTCTAGTCAAAGACATCCTGGAGATAGAATCTCTAGTCAGAGACATCCTGGAAAAGCTAAAAGACATGTCACCAGAAAGATAAAATCAAAAGAAAACCAAGACTCAACACCAACATCCATTGTAGTCCTCAAGTTTAGTGTCTCTTGTCACTTGTATAAGTCTATTTGATTGTGGTCACAATGTTTACTTTCACAAAAAGGATAGATAGCACTGAACCATAATGTTGTTTGAGTCTATTGAAAGATTTGATTTGTTGAAGCCCATTGTTGTTGTTGTGTCTCATCTGAAACTGATTGAATCCATGAAACTGATACTTTATTGCGGAGAAGACGAAACTTTATTGCGGATTGTGCGCAGCTAGACTAAAGAAACTGGAAGAAACTGTACTCCTTGAAACATGTGATGTTCTTAGTTCCACACCCATCACTAGACATAGGATTAGCCTTAGCCATAGATAGGAGCTGATTTATTATGGATGGAAAGGGTAAAAAGGAATGTTTATTATGAATGGCGAACCAATCTTGGGTAGATCAATAACAAGCCATGATGGGAATATGTAAAGTTTATTATGGATGGATAGGATGTGAGTGTGTGCAAAGTGAAGTGATGAAAGAGAATCCTGAAGGAGGGAGGAGCAATGTCTCTACACATGGCGTTGGTGACCCAGTTTTCACCATGGTACTTGCCCAGGGTGCCACCGAAGTGGTTTTCACCGTTGGACGAAATTATTTCTGTTTACTTTTTTTCGATTTTTCAATGTTTTTTGTGTCACAAAGCGCCTGTTTGCCAGGTTTTCACCAAGTAACGATTTTTTTTGTTTTATAATTTTTTTTGTATTTTTGAATTTTTTGATTTTTTTTGTATTTTTGAAATTTTTTATTTTTTTGTATTTTTGAAATTTTTGATTTTTTTGTATTTTTTGAATTAGGATACTTGGAAGAGCTATGTGTAAAACCTGCGAAGGTGCATGTTGTTGATAGGATCCTCCAAAGGTTCACCTTCTGTAGTTGAGAGCTGATATGCCCCAGATCCATATGTTGTTGTAATGATGTAAGGACCAAGCCAATTTGGTTCGAACTTGCCCTTCTTCTCTCTGTCTTGCAGATTTTGGGGGTATTCTCTGAGAACCAAATCACCTACCTCAAATGTGTGAGGCTTGACTTTGTGATTGTAGCTGCATTGTTCCTTGATTGAATGATCTTTAGCTCGAGTGACTATCTTCCTTGATGAAGGAACTGAGATAGAATTACTAGTGTGTGGACTACACAAGCCCATATGCATGTCACCTAAAGAAGTTTGGGCATCCCTGATAACAAAGTCCCTTGAGGAAGCTCCATTAAAGGTCCATGATGTATCGCCAGAAGGGAAAGGATGTGCAGAACAAGTGGATGAGTGATGAAGGCTTATGATTGTGAAAAGAAGTGAAAGTAGGATAGCATGATGGAGACTTAGGATCAACAAGTATGCTTTTTGATTTAAAATTTTAGAACTTTTGCCCCCAGTTATTTTGATATTAGGGGAGATCATCTCTTGCTCTTTTTTCTTCATAGGATTTTTATCCTTGACTTTGATTTTTGCAGAGTCCAATAGCTTTTGATTTTGATTTGGACTAAAGGACTTTTCTTTAGTTTTGACTTTTAGTTTTTTCTATTCATAGCTTGATTTTTCATCCCCAATGAGTAAGGGCTTTTTTAATTCTTGTTGATCCAAGTCTGGAAGTGGAGTGGAAATAGAATGAGTGGATGAAATGGTAAGGCTATGTGAGCTCTCAAGAGGGCTAGCGATATGCTTAATAGATTCTTCATTGGAACCACTCCTAGGACTATTGATATCAAAAGTTGCTTGCACCACTAGAGGAGATTTGCATTCAGACCTAGTAGCCACAACACTAGGTGGTTCACATCCAATTCCTTCCAAATTATTTATAGATTGTTCCTATCGACTGAATACCTTAGGAGATAGTGGGAGTTGATTAACATGAAAGATATACTCACCACATCCTAGGTCTTTAATCTTGAACTTTTCTTTTAGCTCTGCTTGTTTTGATGTAGAAGCTTTCAAAGATTCTAGATCCACATATGCTGAAGAAGGAATAGCTTGTCGATTGACTGGGATTGTTATTTCTGATCTAGGTCGTAGATTGTTGCAATATATGAATGGATTTAGATCAGCTTTGACGGTCACTTCAACTCCATTGTGTGGAAACTTGATGCATCGATGATATGTAGATGGTACTGCACTCATCTCATGAATCCAAGGACATCCCAAAAGTATGTTGTATGCAAGATCTAAATCAAGGACTTGACAAACCACATCTTTTGTGACTGGCCCAACTCTGAGAGGCAAGGTGATTGTGCCTTTGGATGAATGCTCTTCATCATCATATGCTTTGATGGTAATTTTGTTTGTAGAATTCACATCTTTATCAGAATATCCCAATTGTTTAATAGTGCTCAATGTACAAATGTTTAGACCTGCTCCTCCATCTATCGGGACTCTTTTGATTCTATGTTTGTGTATGAAGGCTTCAATGTGTAATGGTGCATTATGTGGCTGACTTATAGAGGTGTCATCAGCTTCTGTGAATGTAAGGGAGTGTGGAATGGAAAGGTATCCCACCATGGCTTGAAACTGGTCCACGTTCAGATCAGTAGGAATGGCGGTGTCCCTCAAGATTTTGTCAAGAATGGCTTTATGTGTGGGGGATATGCATAAGAGCTCAAGGATGGAGATTAGCGCGGGTCTCTTCCCTAACTGTTCTACAAGGTCGTACTCAGGCTTAGTTGATGAAGAAGTGGTGTTCTTGGCTGGAGCACCTTGCAAAGTAATTTTACCTCAACGGGTTGTAACATGACATTCAGAGGTAGGTTCGGAAGAAGATCCAACACCTTTTAGGACAATCTTGGGTCTCCGGGTAGAATTCTCAAGGTTTTTGTCCTTGATGATAATGGTAGAGACGTAATTGTCCATTGAAATGTGATTGATAGTTGAATCATAGTTATAGGTTGCTCTGGTATAGTTGGTTTGGTCATCTGTGGCTTTAGCTTTTCCCTTGTCATGCTTTGGGAATGGTTGCTTAAACATCTCATGTTCTTGATTGGATGAATGCCCTTCAATCTCAATGTCACCCCTATCAATGAGATCTTGTATGATGTTCTTCAGTTGATGACAATTTCCTGTCTTATGACCCTTGCTCTTATGAAATTCACAATATTCGTCATCATTCCACCAATTTGGTTTGACCTTTGGCTCATATGGAGGAAAATCTGGAATAGTGATTACCTTGTTTGCCACTAGCTTTTTGAAAACTAACTCAAGTGGTTCTCCCAATGGGGTGTACTTCCTTCGTGATCTAGAAGTTGTTTGAGTATTCACTTGATTGTTTGTAGAAATTGATCCTAAAAAGATGAATTTGGGTCGCACTGTGTTGGCATCAACAACACCATCATTGACTGTGTTCTTGTTTTTATTCCAAAATCTTGGCTTGTCTTTTCCTTTAAAGTCATCTTTGTTTTCCTTGAATATCTTAATAACTCATTGTTCAATTAGGACCTTCTCTGTTGCTAAGCCTTTTTCAATGACGTCCTTGAAGGTGGACAAACAAGCTTTCCTTAGATCATAGCCAATGTCTTTGTTAACATTCTGGGTGAACATTTCTACCATTTGTTTTTGTGGAATTTCACAAGAGCATCTGCTAGCTAGATTCCTCCATCTTTGTAAAAATGATGAAAAAGACTCTCCATCTTTTTGCTTGGTGTTGCACAAAGTAGTGACTGATATGTCTATCTCTATGTTGTAGGAGAAATGTTGGATAAATGCCTCTGCTAAGTCACCCCATAACTTAATACCAGGTGGGAGTTGGGAGAACCATTCCATAGCTTGATCACCTAGGCTTTGTGGGAATAATCTCATCAAATATGTCTCTTCTAAAGCTACCTCAATGCAAGCTGTGAAAAACTGTCTTATGTGTGCCTTAGGATCCCCTTTTCCTCTATACTTATCAAACTTAGGTGTCACAAAGTATGTAGGAAAAGGAGGCATTGGAATGCTCTTGTGAAATGGATAAGGACATATGTCTCTCATTGTGTATGTTGGCTTCGGTGTATTTATGTCCTCCATTTTCTTTTGCAAGTCCCTGATTTGTTGCTCCAAATTGTTCTTAGGTGGAGATCGACTTCTCGGACCATACCCTATGCTTGAGGCACCAATTGGAGGAGGAGCATGTTGCATATATGGATGATATTGATCATACACATGTTCATATGGAGGAGGTCTATAGTGATGTTGCGTATATGGACCACTTGGTATAGATTCATGTTGAGGAATGAAATATCTATTTTGTCCATGTATACCATACTCTGCAGGCATGTCATGTTCTAATGTGTTGCCCCCAAATTTGACACAGGGTTTCCTTGTGTCCAAATTTTGAGCATGCCTTTGAATATCCAATTGCTTTGGTGGTTGATCCTTAGCATTGGTATGTGATTGAGCATATCTTTCTGCATAAGACTTCCATAATGGTCTGTGAAGGTGAGTATCATATGCTTGACCATGTGTATTTGGGACCTCTGGTTTTTGAAACAAAGATGATGGTGATTCAGGCACCATATGTGGTCCTCTATTGCCTCCACTATTAGGTTTGCTTTGATCCATGTTGGAGTGAGTTTGTTGCAAAGGCCTATGTTCCATTATTTGAGACATGTCAAAATCATGAGGTATCTTGGCTCCACTTTGTGCCATCATTTGTAAGAAGTATTGTCTATCCCTCCTCATTATTTCCTCAATCAATCGATTGAAGCGGGGGTCCATAATGGATTCTTCCACATCTGCTGAATGTACGGAAAAGTTGTCCATATTGTCATTGTGTGTATCATTGTTGTTTGTAGTGTCCATGTGCTCAACATTTGGAATGTTTCTATAGGCATCCATGTCAGGTAATGTGTTATGATCAGTATTGAAAAAGACATCATTGTCATACTCATAGACACTCATGTTTGCGGACTCTTGAGCCTCTTTAGTTTCTCTCCTAGATTTTTGAAGACGGGTTTCAACCATGAACTAGGTATTGACCAAGATGTGTGAGACAAGATGAAAAATGGAAAAAGTATGGAACACCAAGAGTTGGATGGAATGTAAATGAATTTGAGGTTTACTTGCAATGTCCAAAGTGTAAGACCAAGTATGTATGTAGTAGAGTAGGTGTGACTTCCAAAGAGAGGATAGTTTCTCTTGATGAGGTAAGTTGACCTTGACTCTAAGTAAGACCAAATGAGACCCAAAGGTGATAGACCTTGATGAGGGACCACTTAGCAAAATGTTGTTGTATGTAGTGTGTTGACAAAGTATAGTGAGGACAAGCAAGCGACCTTTTGGCTCAAGTTTAGACAAATGTGAATGTAATGTAAGGTGTAAAGCAATGATGGATTTTGTGAGACCCAAAGACAAGTTGAATGCTAGATGAAAACCTGGAGAAACAACCTAGGAAGCTCAAGAATTCCGAAACTGATTGCTCTTGTTTGCTGGATTGTAAAAATTTTCCAATTTGTGAAGTTGTTGGTTGTGACCAAATCTGAATGTTTGACTGTTTTTCATGACAAGAGGACACAATGTTGATGAGGACTCAATGTTTGCAAGTGTTTAGACTGACAATGACTCCAAGAAAAATGTGTTGTTTGATGTAAAATTATTTTGCATACACTTGAAGACACAAAAGACACAATGTTTTGTTGTTTGGTCTTGAATGTTTGAATGTTTAAAATAAGTCAAGCACAATTCTTATGGCTGGCCAAGACAATAGTTGTTGATCCCACATGGGGTTTTATCCCCGAGGCTACGCTATTCAGAGCAGATACTTAGATGCTTGACCTCACTGGCTCCACCCTTGGCACTCACTTCTCGGGTCAGCCAAGCATCAGTCCCCATGAAAACTCCCCGTGGTGAACTTTGTATTTCTACTAAGAACCGTATGTGTGTGGGCTGCTACCAGAGGTCCGACCTCCTGCCCCAACAACTAGAAGGATTTGGGCTTCTAAAACAAAAAGGTGTTAGTAAGGGAATCCGCTCATGTAGCCATACATGCGACACTTTCAGCTCTATAAATATAGAAGGCTCCCAGCTGGTAGGGGTTACGCCCTACAACTGATCAAATAAATTTTATCAAACGGGTTTATGGGGAGACATAGTGTCGGTATGAACTAATCAGCACACGTTATTCATAGTTTTCACCATGAATACAGTTATTTATAGTGGTTTGGAAGAAGATGGCTTTTCTTTTTCTACCACTTGGGTCATTCTCTTCTCACTAGTAGTCCTAATGACCACACAGGAAGACAGGCCCTCTAAAGATTAAACAAAAAGAGCCTATTGCTCAAGACACAAAAGACAATGATTCAATTTTAGTGCACCAATTGAAGTGTTTGCTATTCTATGAAAACAAGGCACACAATAAAAATCCAAAAACCCTTGCCAAGGACCTACAACAAAGATTTATTAGTTGTTTGGATTGTTTCAAATGATCACCCCTTCCTGCAAGCACACAAGTTAGGTAAATTTTAGATCCAAAAGACTTTGTGAAATATGGGGCCTTCAATAATGCGTTTTGTTGACCAATTCAAAGATCCGATTCATCATAAAAAAAGAACCCTGTAAAATTTCAAGAGATTTCCATAAATGTAAGAAAATCCAAAAAAATTGTTAATTTGCTCCAAAAATTAATTTTTTATGAAAAATCATAAAAAATTCATATAAAATGCAACATCAATCCAAAAAATCTAAAAATTTTACTAGAGAGTTGTGATGGTCTTCCAAACTTTCATAAAAAAATTTCTGCAACAAATCCAAGCAGTTTGTGAGATATGAGTAAAATAATGCAAAACCCTAATTTTCAAAGATCTGATTTTTGAGGAATGATTTTGCATCATATTTAAAATAACAAAGAATAGATCCTATGTATAATTCTGATAGATTTCCAAAAATGTAAGAAAATCTGAAAAATTCACTAATTTGCTCTCAAAATTAATTTTTTATGAAAAATCATAAAAAATTCATATAAATTGAAAAATTGATCCAAAAAATCTAAAATTTCTCCTACATCCTTCTGATACTTTTATTGACTTCTAAAAAAAATTTGATTCCAAAATTCAAAGCCGTTTGTGAGATCTGATCAAAATAAGGAAAAAACCCTAATTTTTAAAGATCCAATTTTTAGGGAAATATTTTGCATCAAAATTAAAATATAAAACAATAGATCCTATGTATAATTCTGATTTATTTCCAAAAATGTAAGAAAATCTAAAAAATTCTCTCATTTGCTCTCAAAATTAATTTTTTATGAAAAATCATAAAAAATTCATAGAAAATTAAAATGTGCTACAAAAATTCTAAATTTTTCATTGAAAGCTCCTGATACTTTCTTCAACTTGCAAAAAAAATTTGGTGCAAAATTTCCTAGCCGTTTGTGAGATATGATCAAATCTCTCCAAGATCTTGATTTTGTATCCAAAACCCTAGGTGCACAAGGTTATTCTCCAAATTGTTTTACAAAACAACAATATAGGGTTAGAATAATCTACAAAAAACACAGATCTAACAAAAATCCATGTCCCACCGGGCGTGCCAAAATGTTAATGGTGAAAATGGATAACAACAATGTTGAAAGACTAAATAGATTCAACTACAAAACCCTAGCCTAACAACAACAAAAATCCACCATAGCATATGAAGATTACCTAAGACAATGCAAATCAAATGAAATCACAAAGATTATACCATCACATGTCCAATAGGGTTTGGATCTCCATTCTTCCTATCTCCATTGATCTTGTTTGATATATTTGCTCTCAGATTTTATGTGCATAAGAGCTCAACAAAGAACGAAATGTGGTTGCAAGTAGGATCGCCTATGTTCAAAAGCGTAGTGTAGTCAAGTAGTCAACGGGGGGTATAGATTGATTAGAATGATTGATTAGGGTTTGATAATGAAGGAAGTATCTCCTTATATAGAAGACACTATATGAAATGGAGGGATAAGATTGAGAGGTGTAAAAAGAGGTCGGCTATGATTAGAGGGTAGGTAAAAGAAATAATAAAATAATGAAAGGGGTAGGTAGTGTATGAATTAAGAGATGAATGACATGTGTCATAGGTAGAAAAGGTTAATGAATTAATTAAATAAATAAAGATTTATTTAATTAATAGAAGGAGTGAGATCAATTAAATAAATAAGATATTTATTTAATTTAGGAAAATGATAATTTAAATAAATAAATGTATTTATTTAAATGAGAAATAAGGCTAGAAGAGGATAAATGAATTAATTAAATAAATAAAGATTTATTGAATTAATAGAAGAATTAAGCTTAGATAATTAAATAAATAAAATATTTATTTAATTAGACATGACAATTTTGGGTGTCTACACATAGATTTCAGACTTCACATAAACAAGGAATTGGCAAATCAGTATTGCTAGATAATGTTCTTTCTCAGATAAGTCATTCACATAAACAGATATGATCCAGTGATAATTTAACCCACAAAGAGGCAAATGCTCAAGATTGAACACACAGATTCAAGTCTTTCAACCAATATCTGTTATCTTCATTCATTCAAAGATAAATAATGATTCAACATGATTATCCTTCCAAAAGAAACATCCAGCAAAATAGTAATAAACCCAAAAACCTTCTGGATTTCTCCAAAAATCTGAACCCTTCTTCATTTCAAAACATCCCTTAAATAACATCCATTATTTATTTTTTTACCCTTACGGAGTAATTTTCTATGGTAAACAACTACCAACATAAGCAATTTGAAAACATAACTATAAAATAACAGAAAAATCTCTTGAGCAAGATAAAAGAGGACACGTCCTCAAAAACGAAAACAAATCCTAACTAGGCGTTGGGGATCCTTGAGTTGTGCCATCCTCGGCATTCACATTCAACACTGCCTTCCATTCTTTGTATGCCACGACAAACTCCTATAAAGATGGAACACCGGGAACTTTAACGGATATCATCCTTTGTTTCCACGCCTCTACCTCTAGCCGGATCTTTTTTATTTCATCCACGTAGTTAGGTAACTAATTTGCATAAATGTATAATACAGCCTCAACTCTGGCAACCTTTGTGAAATCAGTTGTCGTGGGTGTTGCATTCTTCTTAACTTTATTCATGGCATTACAAAAAAGTTTTACAACCGCATTCGTGCTCTTTTCGACTTGACCATCGCCCCAGACATATGTGGTATGAATATGTCTCAATTCAGTCGCTAAATTTTGACATATCCCCTTTAATTCTTTCTCCCACTTGATGAATTCCACACATCCTATCTTGAGTGTTGCATTCCTCCAATCAATATTGCGCTTACCAGTGAACGAGAGTGATTCATCTACTGTTTTAAGTGGTTTTTCAGTCAGGAATGTAGCGACCCCATACTTTTGAATTTCATAAATCTGTAAAGAGGCAGACGTCCATTTGGTTTCTTCACTTTCCCACATTTTAACCTGTGACTGAATGTCTGTTATTAACAGTGACGTTTCATCAAACACTTTTCTAGATTCTTGAATGAATTTGCATCCGTCATTAATGACTCCATTCACCCAATCATCAAAAACAACTGCGATGGCCTTTCCCCTTTGGATCTGATTCAATAACTTCCGACTAGCAGGTGATGTAGGATCAAAAGATTGGGAAGCTTGAGCTAATGGCTTAGGAGAAGAAGATACACCACTGATCGCATCAATGTAATCCACCAGCACTTTGATCATTTGTTTTAGCTCCTTCTTATCATTCCTGTCCTTTTGTGATCAGGTTAGCATGTGTTTTAAAAAAACTTCAAAGTGATGGTTATCTGTATCCCCGTCAGCAACTCCAAGCTCTACTTTCTCCATGTGGTAACTATCGGCAGAAATCTCAGATGCTTCTCCATCAACCTTTGGCTTTGCAACCTCCTCCATCCATTTACCTGTTTTATCATCAATCTCTAACCTTGTCATTGCTTTTGCCCTTTTTGGCTAAGGTGTTTTCCTCACATACTTACTCACAATGTCGCCGATTGGCAAAGTGATGGGAACAATATTTTTCCTTTTGTTTATAGAAGATACTAGCCATTGGGGAGAACTAAAAACAAAATCTTTTAGGATTAAAGACTTCTCCTAAGTCTGTTCCTTAAAACCAAGAGAAGTGTCAAGGTTTTCAGCAAAATCTAGATCAATGTCATCTTCGAGGTGATCCATCTTTGACAAATTTCTTACTTTTGGCAACTTATCCTTCACACCTTCTTTGCTCGGGTCTAGATCAATAAAGTGTTCTGCAACTTGTGGTTTGCTCCTACCAATTTTGGCCCTTGATCTAGTCACACGAACAGAAACAGGTGATCTGATAGCCTCTTTAGCTGTAGAGGTGGGTTTCTTATGGTGAGAAGATTTCTTGGTTTTTGTTTATATTCCTGCAAGACAAATATTTTCACAAATGTTAGCATCAGGAGCCCTAAAAATATCTTGCTTAATTATTTGTGATTCTGAACTATGAGCATCTAATTGTCTCATTCTAGAAAGCCAATGTACAGCTCTTTGAATCACGGTTATCGCCCTGACATCAATGTCATCCCTTTCATACTCAAACCAACTTATCTCATCTAAGGGCTTTGATTTGATTCTATCAAATTTAGGATCAAGGATGTCTTCGTCATGATCTGTAACCCCCTCAACATTCACCTCCAACTTCCAATCAATAATATGTTGGATCCTCAATCTGCTATAGTCTCTTAACCGGACTTCAAACTCATCTTTATAGTCTTCCCAAAAATCTTCCAAATGGGTAGAAGGAGCATAACTTTTTGCTAATTTGAAGGTCTAAACAACAAAGAGTTTATTATCAAAACTATTCCTAGCTTGATAGAAACCAAAATTGAAATTCTTTAAATCAACTCCAACACTGGTTGCATCTGCAAATGACTTGCAAGAAAAAAAACCTAATTCAAGGGGAAAGAAGGCTTCACAATCACTTAAATCTGCATACTTTTTAATCACATGAGCCAATTGCCTGCAAAGCTCTACTAGCACAAAATAATCAAAATCATATCGAGGCAATTTCATGGGTTCCTCTTCAAAACCACCCACCCGAAGGTAAGTGAAGTGGGGATACTGAATATACTAGCTCCCGCATACTCTGATTAATTGTTGAGCCTCTTCAAAAATCCTTCTTTCCAGATTCCCTGTCAATTCTGCAAACATTCTAAACATCATGAACCTGCCTATAGATTTCCAAAGCCTTCTCACTCTGAAAACAGGGGTAGAATTCAAAAACCCGAATTCCTTCAAACATTGGGGCTCGAGATGATCCTTGCCATTCTTTTGTGCATGCCAAACAATATATAAGATATGAAGACATGTAGAAATCTCAATCTCTGAACCGTGCTTGTTTCAATTGATCTTGGAGCTCTTCTACAATAACTTCTCCCCAATCTATGTAGCAAGTTCCATCTAAGACGACTTGAACAAAATGATACATCCATTCTGCAAACAGATATGAATCAGTTGCTCCTTTAACCTTATGCAACAGAACTATCAAATCTCTAATGTAGGGTTTCACATGATCTCTATTCAAGGATTTCGGTAAATGAGAACCACCTCTCTGAGGTTTAATCAACCAACTTCTAGAAATAACATTTCTATGCTTGTTCGCCTTCTCATGAAATCTTGTAATAGAGAAAGAAGGGGTAAATTCAGAGTATGTGTCCCTCTCAGGAATTCTAAAAATTGAGACAATTGTTTCTCGGTTCACTGTTAACAAGACCTGACCATCATCTTTCCTTATACACTGATGTCTAATATAAAACCTATTAATGCATTCTCTCACCAATTTTGGACAAGCGACTGCTAAAGGGAAGGTTGCCGCTTCCACCAAACCACTATTTTCTATCTCAGTCATGAATGGTTCTAACATTTGACTTTTTAACCTCTCTAAGAGTTCGCCCATGTCAAAGTATCTTAGGGCAGTGTCATTGAATTTAAGATGCACACAATCTAGATTAGAAGCATTACCGAATAAATGAAATGCAGACTTCACTTTCACTAACTCAGCCATTAAAATACAATTCCCCAAGTAGGAAAATAAAAACATAAGTAAAGCCAACAGGAAAACGGAAAAACTGAACTCACCTTGTGTCAATAAATTCCTGAAGTCCCTATGCTTGCAAAAAAAGTTTACCTCTCGCCACCTCCAGCCTTACCAAAAGCTGATTGAGTTGTTGGTAAAATCATCAGTTGTAACGATGCCATATATCAAATTTAAATTTATGAGAAACAAATCTGCCTCACACATGCCAGATATTTTGATATGACAAGCATTAAATGCAATCCCTTAACTTCTGTCACCTCACTCATTCCACTCATGCAACTATTTTGATGCGTGTAATGAACTTAACTTTCCATGATTACAAACATCCAATCATGTGCCTCGGGAAAATAAGTGCTAGCTATTATCTTTGAAAGAAGAGTCCTGGGCATTCAAAATGAATCATAACATTTCCTTATTGAACCCCGCAAACCCATTGAACACAAAAGTTTAAGTTAGTTCACGCATGTTCGAGCATGTTTATGTATTTATCAAGAAAGACTCCCGACTATATCAAAAAGAAAGGAGACTCGACCGACTTGAATGAAAACAAAAACTACAAGGCAATTCATGCTAGTTCAACTAGGTTCACATAAGTTCAATATGGTACACATTTTACAAACTGCCGACCTTACATTAAAAAATGAGGATACAAATTACCATAGAACTAACCTACCTAAAATGAACCTTGATCATGACATAAACTAGAACACAAAAATAGAAAGATGGCAACAAATCCTAGGATATAGGCAAACCCTTGCCAACAGTTTGCTAAGACAAAGTTAAGAGGAACTTCTCTAACATGGTGGAGTAGTGTGTAGATAGAGAGAATGGAAAGAGGGATGTCTAAGATCACCACATGGAGTAGGATGAAGGCCAGGATGAAGGATCAATTCCTTCCATCTGATTATGTAATTTAGACAAAGAGGTTGAGATAAAATCTGAAACAAAAAGACATGGATGTGATGACCTACACTGAGAAATTTCACAAGTTGAGTATAAGAGGTGGATTAGAAGATGAGGATGAGAAGGTTGCAAGATATCTTAATGGGCTTAGATACAACTTGCAAGATGAGATTGGTTTGAGTATACCAAAGACACTTGGGGAGTGTTTTCAGTTGGCTATAAGGGCTAAAGAAAAGGTAAAGAGGAAGCAAGAGAGACAAGATGGAAATGGTAGAGGTGGTACAAATAGAGGAAGGGGCAGAAGACCTAACAATGAAGGACATGGACAAGACAACAATGACAAGGGAAAGGAGTCATTTTTTGATCAGAGGGGAGGCTACATAGGTGGAGGCAGATTTGGATCAGGTAAAGGATTAGGAGTGTTTACAGGTAGGTGTTTTAAATTAAATGAAGTTGGTAACCCTTATTTTAAGTATCCAATGAATGAGAAAGGTAGCAAGAAGGTTGAGAAAAGGGTCCAGTTAGCACAAGGGGAAGAACAACCAGAAGAAGAGAAGTTTGGTAAGGTTGATCCAGTACTTGAAGGTGACTTCCTGATGTTTAGAAGGGGTCAAGGGCAGTAGCAAGTTCAACCACAAGTATCCATCTTCAGAACTCAATGTCTAAGCCAAGCTAAAATATGTAAAGTAATTGTTGATTCAGGTTCTTTTAATAATCTTGTTTCTCAAGAGATGGTAGAGAAGTTAAATTTAATGAGAATGCCACATAGTAGACCATACAAAGCAACTTGGGTGACTGATGATCAACATATTGTAGTCCAATAACAATGCTATGTAGATTTTTCTATAGGTTCTTATCATGGCAGGGTGTTATGTGATGTGGTTCCCATGATATGTTGTCATTTGCTCTTGGGAAGACCTTGGCAATATCAAAGAAGAACTTTGCATGATGGATACAAAAACACATATGTTGTTCACAAAGATGGTAAGAAGTTTACATTAACTCCTTTGAAGAATAATCAGATTTTTGAACCAAGAGTAATATGATTTGGTACGAAGGATTATTTGATTTTGCAGGTTCCTAAGTGAAGGGAACACATAATGAAGTTCAGAAAAATGTTGAGCACATGGTGGTACAACAACAAATGGGAAATGACAGTGAACTGCAACATATTAGTTTGGGTGTTGAGAAAGATAGTATGGTTATTGGGGACGTAATGTGTCCTATAAGAGTGTCAATTGAAGATAGTGGAAGAACTTTGGTGGTGAACAAGTTGGAAGGTCATTTGGACCTTATGAAGTTTGTTGAAAGGGAGCAACAATAGTCAAGACATGATTGTATATGGCAGCAATGTACTGATTTGTTTTTGAGATCTAATGTGAGTGATAAGTTTATTGTAGGTTGTAGGATGAAGGAGAATGGAGTTTATAGGGGACAAATTTGTAGAAGACCATCTAGAAGGATGTATGGCATGAGGACAAGACCCCTCTTCTCTTGGGACAAGAAACTTTTCATCGGGGGGGAGTATGGTGCAGGAGCACCTAAGGGACCTATAAGGTCTAACATGTCTATGAGGAATGGATGGTTGTAATGAGGGTCATTTGAGACCTAAAAAAATGTAATAAGGCATGTAAAGCCAATATTTGTCATGCTTGAGTCAAGTTGAGTCAAGTTGTCTAGTTGTGTCAAAATTGTCAAAATTGTGTCAATGTTGTCAAATGAGCAAATTTATGTAATAAATGTTAAGAAGGCATATTAGGTGTCAATATGGGGTACATCAAGTATTTTGAATATGTTTAAGTCATTAGGTTAAGTTTTTGAAGTCATAAAGTCAAGTTGAGAAATTTTTTCTAGTTATGTCAAAAATTGTCAATTTTTGCAATTTCAAAATGGTGGATTTCCAAAGGCTAGTTGGTTCTTGGGTAGTTATGGGAGTTATTTTCAGTTTGGGGGGTCAAAATAAATTTAAAAACCTCCTTCCCATGCAAGGAGAGGTTTTTGGATTTTATTTTGAAGATTGATCTTTGTAATACCAAACTGCTACAATAAAATTCAACATTTTTCCTTGCATTCATGAGTGAAATCTGAAACATATTATTGTTTTATCTCTTCATTTTGATATCCACTCTTTTAAAAATGTTTTGTATATGTTATAAGAATTATTTGAATTCATTTTGAAGGTTTAATCAATTCATTTGGTGCATATATAGTTGATTGTCCCAAAACTAGTGTTGTAAGTGCTTGTTTGTGTTGATTTGGGAGACAAAATAAAGTTTTAGGGCTCATTTCTCTTTATGTATTTGTTGTTTCTTGAGGAATTAGTCCCTAATGGTTTATTATAGACTAACATGCAGGTAAAAGTGCAAGGATGGATTTGGCATGAAGGGTGATCACCTTTTGAGTGCAAGTTTGTGTGTGAAAAGTGCATGGGAATGGTGGCATAGGTGTAGCAACAGGAGTTTGGCCTTAATGAGTGCACTATATTAGTATTTAATATTTTATTAAATTCCATATACATGGTTAATCATGAAGGAGAAGTTCTGGAAGTGATTGGAAGAGTGGATTTGAGGAGGCCCTAGTTTTGAAGGCCTAAATAGGAGGGTTTGGGGTTTGACATATCAAATGAGAGTGGCTGCCCAAAAAAACATGAAAATAATTTGATTTGAGACCTAACCTAAGACTTTTTTAAGTTTTTGAATATAGGGGAGTTGATATGTTTTTACTTGCTTTGTATAAGTGGCCTAATTAGGCCTAAATGTATAGTAGCAGGGTATTGGTCCGTGCAATTGGTCCAAAAGAACAATGTGTGATGTTTACATATGTTAATTAACATCCAAAAGGGTATCAGGAAATGTAAATTTTTTGTCAAGTTTTTTGGAATAATATTTATTAAAGGGAAGATTACCCGCTGAACAGGGCTACTAGGGATTGGCCTACCTAGTTACCCGAGTAAGGGTTAATAAGTGAACCAATTTATTGGGTTTGTATAACCTGTTGAGTCATATTTTTTAGAGTGTGAGAAGACCCTAGGAAGTGGTTTTTCAATTTTTGGAAGTTGGGATCAAGTTTTGGTGCTTTGAAGGGACTTTGTGTGGAAGGAAACCTAATGAACCCTTAGGGTTTGAAGACCAAAGTGTAAGACCAAATGATATTTGAGAAATGACCTAATACCTATGCATAATAATACAAGGAGGTGTAGATAAGACATTCTGGAGAGAATCTTTAAGCACAATTGTCTACACTATGAACCAAATATTGGTTAAAAGAGGTAAGGATAAAACTCCTAATGAATACTAGTATGGTAGATCACCTAATGTTAATTACTTTAAGATTTTTGGAAGTAAATGTTTTATCAAGAGAGGTGACTATGTTTGTAAGTTTGATTCTAAGAGTGATGAAGGCATATTTCTTGGTTACTCCACCAAGAGTAAAGCCTGCAAATGTTACAACAACCGGACAAATAAGATCATTGAAAGTGCTAATGTCTGAGTGGATGAGTTTCCTAAAGATTCAGGAGAAATCAGTAAGGAGAAGGAGGAAGATGAACCTTACATTCTAATTTTGGAATTGAAACAGGTAGATTCTACAAAGGATGAAGAAAATGAAAAGGAAGAAGAACCTGAAGACCATGATCATGTTATTCCAAGGTATGTTAGAATCAATTATAATCCTGATCAGATTATTGAAGATAAAGATACTGGTGTGTTAACCAGAAGATGAATAAGAGAGAATTATTGTATGATCTCCACTACTGAGCCTAGAACAACAAAGGAAGATTTCAGAGATGATCACTGGATCAAAGATATGGAAGAAGAACTTGACTAGATTGATAAACTGAATGAAGATGGAGTAGTAGTCAGAAATAAAGCCAGACTGGTATGCAAAGGTTATGCACAAGAAGAAGGTGAAGACTATGGCGAGACATTTGCACTAGTTGCAAATATGGAAGGTGTTAGGACTCTACTTGCATTTGAGGCATATATAGGATTCAAATTATATTAGATGGATGTGAAGTCAACATTTCTAAATGGAATACTAGAAGAGGAAGTATACATTGAACATCCAGAGGGTTATTATTTGACTAAAGCAAAGGATATGGTGTGCAAACTACAAGGCACTATATGGTTTGAAGCAAGCACCAAGGGCATGGTATAAAAGACTACATTCTCACTTGATAAAGATAGGTTTTCAGAGAACCAGTGAAGACAACAATATATATATATAAGACTACATTCTCACTTGATAAAGATAGGTTTTCAAAGAACCAGTGACAACAATATATATCTCAAGACTGAAGGAGATAAGATATTGGTTAGTGAGGTATTTGTGGATGATATCATTTTTGGAGGCAATGATGGCATGTGTGATGACTTTTCTAATGAGATGAAAAGTGAATTTGAAATGTCTCTGGTAGGAGAGATAAAATTCTTTATAGGTTTGCAAATTCAACAGATGAAGAATGGTATTTGTATCACACAATCCAAATATGTGAAAGGGGTATTGAAGACTTTTGGAATGGAAGACTGTAAAACAGTTGGGACACCAATGGTTATAGGTTGTAAACTATCTAAGGGGGATCATTATGCATTAGTTGGTGAAAAGGAGTACAAGTCAATGATAAGGAAACTACATTCTATTGTTCACAGCAGACCAGATCTTGCTCATGCAGTTGGATTAGTTGCTAGATTTCAGAAAAGTCCTAAGGAGACACACATGGTAGCAACTAAAAGGATATTTAGATATTTGAAAGGTACAATTGATTATGGATTATTCTTGGAGGAAGGCTAGTATCTTGGAGTAGCAAGAAGCAGAGTTGCATATCACAATAAACTGTTGAAGCTGAATATGTTGTAGCATACATGAATTGCACTCAGGCAATCTGGATGAAACGCATTCTGAAAGGTTTTAAGTTGAAGATCTCAAAACCGGTGGAGATTTTTTATGATAACACCAATGCAATAAACATTTCAAAGAACCCGATGTTGCACATAAGAACTGAGCATATTGAGTTGAAGTATCATTCTTGAGGGAGAAGGTGCAGAGTAAAGATGTGTCACTAGAGCATGTTTCTTCTAAACAACAACTTGCAAATATATTTATTAAACCTCTACCTAAGGCGACATTTGAGTATCTTAGAGGTAAGCTAGGGGTTGTACCCCTACATGAAGTTCATTGAGAAGATGTGGAAGAAATTAGTCCCGAAGCTTATTGGATATCTTGAAGAAGAATTAGTGTTGAGTGGAACTACTCCACAGGGGGAGCAGCTAGTTGCAGAACAATGAAGTATGACATGATATGTTTTACTTTCACTTTGGCATTGTTGTCAAAGGGGGAGAAGAACTGAATGATTGAAAGAGGAGAAGAACTGTTAACTTTGATTTGAAAGTCTATATAGATGTAGATTGGGCAAGAAATGTTGATGATAGGAAGAGTACAAGTTTCGAAAGAGCTTTCTTTCTTGGAGGAAGGCTAGTATCTTGGAGCATCAAGAAGCAAAGTTGCATATCACAATCAATTGTTGAAGCTGAATATGTTGCAACATACATGAATTGCACTTAGGCAATCTGGATGAAACACATTTTGAAAGGTTTTAAGTTGAAGATCTCAGAACCGGTGAAGATTTTTTATGATAACACCAGTGCAATAAACATTTCAAATAACCCGGTGTTGCACGCAAGAACCAAGCATATTGAGTTGAAGTATCATTTCTTGAGAGAGAAAGTGCAAAGTAAAGATGTGTCACTGGAGCATGTTTCTTCTAAACAATAGCTTGCAGATATCTTTACTAAACCTCTACCTAAGACAACATTTGAGTATCTTAGAGGTAGCTAGGGGTTGTACCCCTACATGAAGTTCATTGAGAAGATGTGGAAGACACCAATCCTAGAGCTTATTGGAAATATTGAAGAAGAATTGGTGTTGAGTGGAGATACTCCATAGGGGGAGAAGCTAGTTGCAGAACAATGAAGTATAACATTGTATGTTTTACTTTCACTTTGGCATTGTTGTCAAAGGGGGAGAAGAACTGAATGATTGAAAGAGGAGAAGAACTATAGCCAGTTACCAGCTGAAGACATGAAGATACAGTTGGAGAGTACATGAAAAATGTAAACCAGGATTCCTATACCTATGTATGTGCATTACTCTCAAAAATCACAATCAGGTGGTATTGATATTTGTATTGCCATCAATGCCAAAGGGGGAGATTGTTGGCATTGCATGAAGATGACATTAATGAAGTATAGTTTTATCATTGATGTCAATAGTAATCGGTAATGGAGTTGTATTACAATTGGTAGTGATGCGGTAATGCAACTAGTAGTAAAGAAATGTTGGAAACTAATATTGGTATTTGAAGAAAAGAGATCAACCAGTAACCCTAACCTGTTGATATGTCGAACCCTAACCGATGGAGCTTGGAGAATCGATTATAATGATCTTTGATCGAATGGTGATCGGAGATAATTATGATGTGTATGCATGTTGCACATGATGAGTTTAAAAATGATTTTAGCATGTGAAGATAATTGTTTATCTCGGGAATGAGCAAGTGCATAGCATGAAGTGGAAACCGCGTGATGAGTTACAGGATTCGATGGTGGTGTTCCAGGAGCAGTCAAGGTTGTCTAGAACAATGTGTAGATGTGATGTAGAATTTGCAGAGGTATGGTGGTATAAGATAATTCCCAAAAAGGTATAGATGACTTTCTAAGATATAAGGGAAATACAAGGTAGGAAAATGATAGATCCCCTTAAGCCTACAAACACCCCAAATGGTTCAAATGGGCCAATTATGAAACAAGACCTTCCCAAATGAAAATGATGGTTTAGAAGGTGTAATTAGGTCTATTATGAAAGGTTCAAACTAGTTTTAGCCTTCTGTTCAATACCCAAATGCTCAAACCCCAATTTCCTCCTACTAGCCCTAGAGCCCCTATTAGCCCTATAGCCAGAGAAATTTAATGATAACTCTACAAACTTACAAGACAACAGACAAATAAAATGTATTTTTGGATACCCTTTTGGTTTTTCTACAACATACTTAGAGAATTTAAGAAGTTGTTTTGGAAATTATCTATTGTTTTTAGACTGTCCTTCGTTTTCAAGCAACTAGAATGGTGGATTAACAAAGCAACTACAAGAAATATTACTTTCGGGTACTTATAACCTTAGAAAATTCTTAGCACATGATAAATTATGAAGTAATTTGCAATCAATTTCAAGGTATGAGGTCCCTAACCCCAAAAGCCCTAAATTCTTCACTCAAACCCCTGAAAACAAGGGTTTCTCCAATCTCACACTTCCCCACACTTATGGAATCAATTGGTTGTTGTCTCACCTTTAGATAGCCAACATAAAAATATAAAAATCATAAAATATACCCCTCCAATGGGTAGATCTCTCCAACCTTCACCCTACCTAGCCTCTTCACTAGGCTTTCCAAGCAAACAATGGTGATCGCCTCTCTAAACCCTATTATCTACACAATTAGTTGTTAGATGATATAGTACATATAATTTTACATTCCTCCCATGAGAATCAAAGTCATATCATTCATGGAATGACCCCATGAGTAACAAAACCTCAAAACTGTTAAGGAAAATGATGCAAAAACTTGTAACAGTCAGCCCAAACGTTAGATTTCTGACAAAATGGTAAAATCAAATCATGTACAGGAGTGTTTGAAGATAAAAAAAGCCCTTAAATAGCTATTAAATCAGTTAGATTCAAGAGATCCTTCACTCGAGCATAAAAATCAGAAGAAAAAAAAATGCTTCCAAACTGAGTTTTTATTGGTTTTCCAAAACAGTTTGTACACTCCAGACATTCCTCCTTAGTACCAAGCATATCTATGGCTTTAAATAGCCTCTCCAAGTTTTTTCAACCACCATATGGTTGGTTACAAATTTTGTTTAGCACTAAAACAATTAAAACTTGTTTTTCCCTCCTAATTCCTCCTAACCGTTGGAACTTGAAATTTTGAATTTTACATCTTTTGCAAATGCTTGACAACTTTTGAATAAACCTTAAAATTATTGGATTTTCATCCTTATTGGAATATTTGATGAATCTAAACCCTCCTAAATCCATTTTTGGGTATTTTGACCCAATATCCAACATTTGACAACATTTTACAACTTTCAGGATAGATTGACAACTTTTTACATTTTTGTGCCTCAAAGGCCATTATTGGCTTTAGGATCTCATAAATGATTTTATTGAATTTGTTTGATATTTGAAACTCCTCCTTGGCCCCTAATGGCTTCATGATTGCATTTTTTTGTCTTGGTGCTCCTACACCAAGATCATTACTATGTAATCCAATGGTCATGTTTGAACCGATATGTTTGTAATCTCTATAAGATCTTAGGTTTTGTGATGTGTTACCGACCTATTGTATTTGCTCATAACATCGATGAGTTGATTTGTAATAGTGTTGGAAATTTTGGTTATGTGTGGTAGTCTGAATGTTGTCGAACTAGAAGGAGTATCTACATAATGTTTTGAAGGCAGATAGGAGATTAAAAGGATCTGATCAAGCAGAGAAGTGTTATTACCATATCTGCAAAACCCTGTTGTTCTCTAAAAATTACAATAGTTAAATCACGTAACTGGGTAAGCTTTAAAAGGTTTGGTTCTATTTAAATCCTCTAACCAGGTGCTCCATTAGCTTGGATTTCAAATCCTCTACCGAGGTTACTCCTAACAGGGTATTGTACTCAATCCCTTAACCAGTTGGTCCTTAACTGGATTTGTTCTTAATAGGACATTTTTGTAAAGCTTCTAACAAGGCTTGGCTCCTAACAAAGCAAACTTTAGAAGAGTTCAGAATACTTGTGGGTATTCATCCCCACCCTGGTTTTTCCCATTTGGGTTTCCGCATCAAAAATCTTTGTGTCAAGTGGTGAATGATTTTGTGTATGTTTTGATATGGTTAATATGTTTAACTGGTAAAACCACTAAGACATGTTTTGATGACTGGAAGTGATCTGATATGAGCTATTACTAACGTTAGTAAAGTGTATTGATGTTTTGGATATAAGATATCTATGTTAGTAAAGTGTATTGATGTTTTGGATATAAGATATCTATGTTATATTGATATTTCAATCAACTTGTAATTTTAACAATGCAATTGCAGTTTATGGTATAGTATCTAAACCGGTTAGTCAAAGAAGTTGTTTATCTTGTTTTCTATCTACTGATTCACCCCCACCACCCGCCCCCCTCCCACCCCCCCTCTTAGTAGTTGACTGGATCATTATTGATTCATCATATCATCAAAATTAAATTGAAGTGTATTTAATATGGCACAGTAAAGTATTGTTTTGAATGAAATGATCAGTGCCTTTCCTCGTATTGGGCCACAGAGTCTATGCCTTTTAGGATCTTACGTATAACTCCTATGAGACAGTTTTTAAACCCATCCGATGGATCTATCAGTTATCCTGTTCTTCAAATGTTTGTAAATTAACTTCTATTATCACAGTTCGCTTAAGTGATCTTAACCCTCATTCCAAGAGACCACTTAAGCAGGAAGTGCAGGGAACAATTATATTTCACAAACAAATCCTTTTTCCCAAACTGAGAATAGTAGTAAATAAACTTTCACACCGAAAATATTTAAAGTAACCATTATCTTTTCAAGATAAAACCATAAGAAAACAATCTGCTAAAACAACTTCATCCATAATACATGTGGAGGAGATGCAAACTGATTGTATTAAAAAGTTATGAACATGCCAATAGTCTTTCTTGGAGAAAATTACCTTCCCCCAATTTTTTTCATTTTGATTTCTCCTTTTATAATATCAATGAGCTTTTCCAAACCATCACAATTTTTAATAACAAATCCATGTTGTCCTAAAATGTATTAATTATCACCTTTATTCATTTACATTTCAATTTTTGGTTTATGACCTTTCACATCAATCAGTGCAACATTATTTTTAATTAGCTATCTTTAATAGATTAAATTATTTTAATTTTGATCTCTTTATCTTTGTATTTCGTAAAGATAGTTAAAATAATTCTTCTTGACCATAATCTTTTGTAACAACTTTCACTTGATGGAAAATAATCCTCGCTTTCACAAACCTTTACCCAGATAATTCACCTTGAAAATATTTACATTACTTCAACATTTTTATTTTCATATCATATTCTGTGAATTGTCTGTTGGATTAAAATAATTTTCCTCTTGAAAATGGAATAATTTCACTCTTTTGCAAAATCTAATCACTTTTTTCCCTATCTTGATTTAGCCATCTTAATTTTTGGATACTTAGTATTTAAATATT
This sequence comes from Cryptomeria japonica, assembly GCF_030272615.1. Taxonomy (NCBI): domain Eukaryota; kingdom Viridiplantae; phylum Streptophyta; class Pinopsida; order Cupressales; family Cupressaceae; genus Cryptomeria; species Cryptomeria japonica. The sequence goes on along the minus strand of NC_081406.1, from coordinate 662,530,708 downwards.
TTCACCAATTTGTAATGATTCTTTACCAATCTGCACTCTTGTTTTATTGTCTGCAAATGAAAATATTTCATTTTTTTGAAGTAATTTTTAGATTAGTTTTATTTTTCTTTGTTCCTTCCTCTTGAAACATTTTATTTTCTTTCCCTAAATTTGTGCTATGCAAAGTGGAGTTAGGGCAACTTTATTTGATTTCGATGAAATCTGCATTTCGATGAAACCCCTTTCAGCCTCCTTAGAACTTGCATGCTTCATCAACATCCTTTTTTGGTATAACACATTATTTTGGTAAAACATTTTTTGTCTTGTTAGATATTCATTGTTTTGCCCATAGTTATATTGAAATAGCTTTTCCTTTCAGTGTAGCTTCTTTTGCGCACCATGAGATGGAATATCTTCAAGGCACTGTGATAATGTTTGATGCATATCCATCCATTGTTTCGAGTTCCTAACAGGCCACGTACTAGCAAGATATTATAATAAGTTATGAAATCTGGTTTTACATCCACCAAGCATTTGCTCAAAAGTTTAATCAAATCCATTTTGATGTACTCTGTGATAATCATGATACCATATTATTTCACTGCATTCGTCAAAAGGTTCATGCGCAATGTCTATGCTTCAAGATGAATCTCTAACAAATTTATTTGTTGTCTGTTAATTGCATCTGCCGAGGGAAAGTTTATTTCTATTATACCCATTTGTGTTCATCCTACACTCATGGTATTATATGAGATCATAGAATAATTCATCTCTCGCATCTATATTTTCATATTATTATGTCTTTGAGGCGGTTGCAACTTTGATATTTGATAAAAACATATGTTTTCTATGTCGTGGTGGATGTTCATGCCAAGTTCCAAAGCTCTTATTCAGGTGTTGGCTGGGAAGTTGTAGAATTTGGTTCTACACCTGTGAATTGCACTCGTTTGATAGTTTTTATTTTTAATAAATCTTTAACAAATTGATTCAATTCATTCCTACAATCAATGCATTTCTTGAGATTATATCTTTGTGAGGCAGTTCGTCCATCATTTTCATGCCATGTCTTTTCTCTTCATATCCAGCAGGTATGCTTATGGGAATTCTATCATACAATACATTGTAATTGCTTTGCTTCCCTGATTTGCAAGCATATCTACCAAGGCACGTTATTTAATAGAAATCTGCTTCCAATTGAATGTTCATAATTTATTTTGAAGCTTCCATTGTTGCACGCATGAGGGAAAGAGGTTGGAATACACTATGGAGTTTAGGTTTACCTGTTGATTGTTTTTCCCTGGGAATTTCTAAAGAAAATTCAATAACTATTTTTTATCTATGTGTTCATATATCAATTCACATTTCTCGCTTCATTATTTGAAGTTTTTATCCCTTGAATCATTTTAGGGCAACTTTCATTTTTCCTTTTCAATATAACATTGCATTTCAGAGAAACCATTTTTAGTTTTCCCAAGAGTCATTCTTATGTTGAAAACACATTTGAGTAAACTCTTCCTTTGCGGGGTCCACCACTTGGCTCATATTAACCAGCTTAATGGTTAGTTTCTCCATAAGTATATTCTAAACTATTATTAAATCATTATGATTTAAATAATAAACCATGTTGCATCTTCTTCTCTTATATTATGAAGGCCAGATCATTTCGTGAAACTATGTGTTGGGCTCTACCCTCATCGGAGCCGTATTTATCCCCACACAAAGTGAATATTCAAAGTCAACTGTTCAACCGCGATCTCAAAATAAAAGATTTAAATTCTTGAGCTTCTGGAAAACAAAACATTTCATTAATGAACTTGTAACAATACTAACCTCATCTGATGATCAAATAAACCATTCCTCTCAAGTCGACGCTTCATTCCTTGTTCTGATGTATTTTGCCAATAAACTCACTTGAATTGGTGACAAGAACAATTTGGAGTGAGTTTTGTGATCATGAATTGATTTTAAACACCGTCAAATTGTGTACTTTGACACTTTGTAAAAATGCCTAAACATGGTTTTTTGCATCTGGAATCAATCATGAAAACTGACCAAATCATACCATGAAGTCACGAGAGTCAGCCATCATGTAGACATTTAACCAAATATTACAATCCAACAAACAGCTCTGAGAAATTCAGTTCGGGGTGAGAGCTATTAATTTCCAAGGTGGACTTCTAACTGACTTTCAACTTTTGTGTTGATAGTAAACTAAAGAAATTCCATTTGGTTTTAATTTTGAAAAAATATCAAATGGATTGTTGAGGCTCTAAAGGCTTGCGCACGGGTTCATTGTGACACAAATAATTGCATAGATCAATCGGTTTTGTTTGGAGGTCATCTGGGTGCAAAATATGAATTTTAATAGGAAGCTATTTTGGTGAGTTTTGCAATGTGCAAGTGACAAAAATGAATAAATTGCCAATGGAATTGACTTTGGAAAAATAGCAGATGGTATCCTAGGATTCTGTAAATTGGTATAGTGATACTTTTTTGATAGGAGAATTGATCAGGGAAATCAGTCTAGCATGAAGGCTCACCGTTACAAATATATTAAATCTAAAAAATGGCTATTCGAAATGGTTGTGGCACACATGCTTATTTAAGGGTGCTAAATACAATTTCAAAGACAAATTGTTCATCAGGATTAGGATTTATGGATGCATTTTTTGGGGTATCCACTGAATTATCTCATTTAGGGGACCCTAAATTTTGCTAGAATTTAAGGTTCCAATAGTGGCTCTGTCTGGGGATGTATGCCCCTTGTGGGCATAGAAAGAATCCAGTTTTCTCTGGTAGAGTAGACCATTGTCAGTCACCTCTCTTCTGCAAACTATGTTTAAATTGTATCTGGTGGCCACAAGTCCCAACAACTGAACACTGATTTTCCCCTGGATCAAACACCTGGTTTTCATCATATAACTGTGTGTCGCATTTATAAGTGTCACTTATCATTCTCATTTTATTGTAGATTTTAATCCTCACATAATCAATTATTCTTTTCAAACACTTATTAGGGTTTTTCGTATTTGTCATATATATTGTAATGTCCTTTATTGTAGTGTTGATGTTTTACCTTGAAAGCATAGTGGTAATCTTCTTTTATTTTTACTGCATAGGATATCAATCTTTTACAAAGTTTTAACTTTCGATGTTGTCTTCTTTACTCAAACATTGTATTATCTATCTTTATTTTATGGACATGCTCCAATTTACCCAAGGTACATTGGTTTTTACCCTTCCTTCTTGTATTCACCACATGAGAAATCAAATCTTGGCAAATCATTATGTTCTCATCCTTACAAGGGCTTCTTTTTTGAAATACTCCTGTGTTCATGAATATATGATTATTCATCCCTATTTTAAAGGGACAATCCACTTTATTTGCAAAAAAAATCTTCTTGAAATATCCTCATATCATCCATCCCTATTTTATAGGAATGTTGCATATTATCTAATTGGCATTGCTTTTCACCTCTTATTTCATCTTTAGGTGAAATTATTTTAATAGTATCAACATTGGGATTTGAAAAATAATTATTTTCCTCCTCCAGTACTGTTTCACATTTTTCCATAGAACTATACACCTTATTATCTCCATAAAAAGATTTTAAGTCATTTTTGGATGGAGTTATTTATATATGATAATCATATTGCATACATTTATCTAATGTACCCTCCTCCCAAAACTCTTTTATCTCTCTAGTTTTTTCATCACATAATTGCATCATAGTATTACCCATGTTATCTCCACACGTATCTATATTGTCCATACTGTCTAAAAATATTTCTTCTTCATATAACGGATTTGGGAACACATAGAGGTCTCTATCAGGTACACTATGGCAGTGTATCATCTTATCATCACTATTTGTATCATTATAGAGAGAATTTGTATGAATTTTAAAATGATGTTCACATTTTTATGTCTCTCTGATTTGTTGGTCATTGCATATGCTCTTATTGTTATTAATGTATTCACCAGAGAAATAAGAGGACTCCTCACATAAATTTTCTTCCAAACTAGAACCATCCTTTGTCATGTCATCACACAATTGACTTGAAAAAAATTGGAACCAATTTTTAGGTGCATATGCATATTCTATTCATTGTCCATGATACACCTCTTTTGCCTTTGCTGCATTTCTCTGATACTCTCTATCCAGAAGATCTAAAATTTGTTCATTGTTGAGCAAACATTCTTCCTCCTCTTTGTTACTGATACATTCTTTTGTTCCTGTCAAAGTATCATCATGGCTTTTAGGTATGGATTCATTGTCCTCGTGAATAGCACGTTCCTCTTCATCATTGTAGTTCTCAAGTTTTGATGAATCAATTATTTGTTCACTGTCAAATAAGTATGTTTATTCACATGGAGACCATTCCTCATCATCAATGTTAGCAACAATTTCTTCAGGTTCTGACTCCCAATCATGAATACCATCAATTGTTTCCTCATTGAATGAGCCTTCCAAAGGGATAACTAATTCTTCTGCATATTTATCTTCATGTCCATCTATTATGTTCATGTTACTCTTCTCACGCACAACATGTAGTTTCTTATTCATCTTCATAAAAATTGAACTTGCTAATTACAAACTATCAGGCCCACATAATCTAATGAGCAATTCCCCAAGTATAGTTGCATTAGGGTTTATATTATCAGGTATTTGAAAATAAGTCATTATTATTCTATTAGTTAGTTTTGATGTAGATTCACCTTCTTTTCTTCTTATGTTGTAGAATGCACTGATATGATCATAATTGATTGAATTTGATTATGGCATGGAAAACAAACTAAAGAATTATTCGCTGAAGCGTTGTCTTCCATTACACCATAGAACTCTTCAATGAACCACCATTCTAGTTCTTCCCATGACAAGATGCTTTGTGGGGGTAACAATCTTAAAGACTTCTCTACAACATCCTCCAATGTTAATACAAACCATTTCATGATCATTTCCTCTGAACGAATCTTGAAAATATCAATAAACCAATAAAATGATTTCAAATGCCTAATTGGTGATTCTCTTTCATCTCCCTGGAACCTTGGCATATAAATTTTAAGCTCATAGGGAAATGCATATGGATACTCAAGGATGTTACTGAAATCCAATGGCTTAAATCTTCTAGGAATATATCTGTCTCTTTGTGGTTGTGGTTGCCACTGTGTATATTGCATCTCTGAACATGTTACTTCATAAGAATATGGATATTGATACATATTGGACACTACTGGTCTTTTTTATTTAATTTTTTTATAGAGTTGCCACCTCTTTCACAAAGGATAAAAATTATTTTCTTCTTCTAAGTTCTTTTCCTCGGCATAGTCTTAATAATTCTTCATAATTCTTCCCCAGCATAGACGCCAATTTGTTGGATCTCAAATCAAAATATTGGAAAAGTTCTAAGGTAATGCTAACTCCTATCTTCAAACACTCCAATTGATCTAGCCAACTTATAGAGTGAACCAATTAGGTTGCTAACTCCCTCACTTTAGGCTCTGTAGGACCTAGGCAGGTATACCTACTCACTAGTTATTTCTTCTTAACTAATGCTTTTTATAGAAGATTCAATGTTTCACTTTGGTTTTCTCCCTATCTCAAAATGGCATAAGGTCCCAAAATAGAGTGCTTTTGATGAGTTTAAGATTGTTGTTGTAGAATTTATTCGATCTTTATGCTTTATGTCTATATGTTCTCATAGAATTTATGTTTCCTACTTGTGTTATCTACTAATCTTCTAGATGTCCTAATCTCCCCTATAGATCTCAATATACATCTTACTCTCTATCTACTTTATCAATCCTACTAGAATTAAATTTAAGTGTATTTAATATGGCAAAGTAAAGTATTGTTTTGAATGAAATGATTAGTGCCTTTCCTCCTATTGGGCCACAGAGTCTATGCCTTTTAGGAAATTATGTATAACTCCTATGGGACAGTTTTTAAACCCACCCTTCTGATGGATCTATCAGTTATCCTGTTCTTCAAATGTTTTTAAATTAACTTTTATTATCACAATTCGCTTAAGTGATTTTAACTCTCATTCCAAGAGACCACTTAAGTAGGAAGTGCAAGGAACAATTATATTTCACAAACAAATCCTTTTTCCCAAACTGAGAATAGCAGTAAATAAACTTTCACACCGAAAATATTTAAAGTAACCTTTAACTTTTCAAGATAAAACCACAAGAGAACAATATGCTAAAACAACATAATCCATAACACATGTGGAGGAGATGCAAACTGATTGTATTAAAAAATTCTGAACATGTCAATAGTCTTTCTGGAGAAAATTACCTTCCCCCCAATTTTTCGGTTATGATTTCTTCGTTTATAATATCAAGGAGCTCTTTCAAACTATTACAATGTTTAATAAAAAATCCCTGTTGCCCTAAAATGTATTAATCATCACCTTTATTAATTTACATTTCAATTTTAGGTTTATGACCTTTCACATGGATTAGTGCAACTTTATTTTTAATTAACTATCTTTAATAGATTAAATTATTTTAATTTTAATCTCTTTATCTTTGTATTTCGTAAAGATAGTTAAAATAATTCTTCTTGACCATAACCTTT